>NW_006292095.1:7843148-7855357 GCF_000327345.1 Myotis davidii | reverse complement strand
TGCCAGATACATTTTTTAATTGGATAGAACTGTATAGTTTTCAAGGCCGCCGCCAGCAAGCACACAAAGGGCTGGCTCTTCTATAAAAAGGGAAGTTCTGCTTGTAGCTTTGCTTAGAATTTGGATTAATTTCCCTGAGCCCGCCGCGGTGAATAAAGTGTGACTCCAAACTCTCAGAGCGCTATTTGGTTCTTGTCCGGTTTTTCTGTAACAATATGAGCAAGTTTATTGAAACTCTTGCCAGTCTAGCAGAGTGGAAGGTTGGAGTCAAGAATGGCTTGCTTTAAAGAGGCAAAAATGTAATATTACCCATGTATCCAAATTTGCTGTGGCAAATTTATACTGGCTGCAGAAGTCTAGGAAATATACACAGTGTTCCTTAACAAAATTCTGAGTGGACATTACTGTTTTGGTTGGTTTGGTTTGGTTTGGTTTTATTTTTGCCTAACTATATACTCTTCCCATACCTCCAAAGAAAATACTTTTCTATACCTAATTGCTTTGTATTTTCTGTATTCTTTAGCATTCTCCAACTCTCCAATGAATGTACTCTTAAGAGCCGTGTGAAATGTACTTTCCTTCATAACACTTTCCTGGTCTTCCCAGGCAAAGTGACTTACTTTTGTTTCTAAGTAGAATTCTACTTGGTAGTTCTAATTCATATAAACAAATTATTTCAGGACCTCTAAATGTGCTGAAGTATTTCCCTATTAAGCCATGAATTTTTTTAGATCAGGAAAGAGATCATCTTATAAACCATCGTATTTCATGAGCACCTACTATGTGCCAAGCATCATGCTGCTCAGAGATACAGACCAATAAAGATACTTTTTCAAGTTTAAAATGTGAGAAAATCAATATGAATTAGAGTAAGATACATCTAAATTATGATCTGGATAAATTCCCTCATTCACAGATTAGGAAACAGAATCACAGGAAACTTTTATTGCTTAAAGCAGCAGTTTTCATACTCAGGTTTTAGCAGATTTTAAATTGTTAGACCCACATTGTTGGACCAGACCCCTGGAGTCTCTGCTGACTGGGGACCATGTCATGCTGATAGTCATCCAGTGGCTCAGCGAAGCTAGGATCCCAGTCTCCTGATGGCCCTGAGGTGATTTCCCATAGTTCTTTGTGACACCAGTAGTCATTCATGGCCATGACATGAACATATATAAATAATGAAAAGACCATGCAAATGAATGGCTGGGTTTTAGAACTGCATTTAAAAAGTGAAAAATCCAAGGCAAAAATGATGGTAAAAGGTACCCTCACCACTTTTAAGGATATCCTTTGGGTCAGGGAAGCTGACCAGCTTACTTATCTGGCCGGTATAAACAGACCTCTCCCACTTCTCTCTGATATTAATTCAGCACATTTTTTTCTTAGATTTCCCCTGAAGCCTTTGCAACGCCCCCATGTTTCTGGTCCTGACCTGCTGCATCAGGGCTTGGAGTGAGGATTCGGTGGCTGCCGGCTTCCTGTCTGCCTTTCTCCCAGGCACAGGATTTAGGAAAACTCTGTGTACTTCCTCCTCGCTGGTGTTCTGGAACAGAACAGCCATCAGGAGGGAGCACGTTTCTAACATTTAAAGACACCTATACTGATTTCATTTCCCATGTACATCAGGGCTGAATGTTAACATACTCCCTGCCAGGCCGTACAGCACAAGCTGGCATTTGATGGATCCAGGGAGTCAAAAAGCAATAATGTTTTAACACTTACATAAAACCACCTTTTGTTTAATAGGAATAAATAATGTTCCAATCATAATAATGCTAACTCTCTGCACACCGAGCTGTAGCATCTAATGAGATGGGCCCCCCCGGACGTGAGGTGGGTACATCAGTGAGGAGAATGCAACAGAGCAGCAGGAAAAAATAGTTCTCATCCTATGCACTGCTAAAACAAACTGCTGAAGAAAACACCACGTAATTAAACTAATTTTCTCATGCTTCTTAAAGAAACAGATTGGCAGTGCTCTGCAATTAGGGACAGGTGATATGGATTTTTAAAATAGAATTTCAATAGAGTCACTCAGAGCTGCTGAAATTAAAACAAAACCATACAACAAGCCCAGAACAGAGGAAAGAAAAACAGGGGAAAATATATCATCTCCTGTCTCCATGTTTCTGCATTTTTTTCCACATTCCCAACATGGCCACTTAGCTCCCAGATCATGGAGTCAAATGTGATTATTTATAGCTCGTTTGTCTTCTTTATAATTGCTTCCCTAGCACTGAGAGCACTGTGTCTACCAAAAGGTATATTCTCAATACATGCATGTAGAGTTTATATGTTAAACGTTGGTTCTTCACCTGACTTTATCTTCCTGGGCTGCCTCGCTGTCCCCTTTCCATGGGCACTCCATCCAGGCTTCTACCACAGAGACACACCCCTCCATGTTGACTCCGGGCTGCCAACAGTCCCACCTGGACACACCCCATCAGAATGGCCTTGTGCTCTCTACTTCTTACCAATACTTTCCCTCCCACACTGTGTTGCCCTGGTCCTAGCAAGCCTGACTATGTAAGAAACAGCTATTTTCTGAATTTTTCATGACTTTTCGTGGATGTTAAAACTCTGAAGGATTTTTCCAGTAAGGGAAATCCAAAATAAATCCAACATAAATAAACAACCGCCAGGGTTCTTGTCCCAGCATCAAGAAGGGTTCAGGAATTTGGAGAAAGCTGTGCGTAGATGACATAGGAATCCAGAGACTAAGAGTCTGGAGACGAGATATAATTTTGAAAGGCATTGGGGGGTCAGAGAAGCTTAGCTAAAGGAGCTAAGATCCAAGATCTTAAGTCTAAGGCAGCCCTCGAGTCAAAAAGTTTGCCCACCCCTGGGTCTTAGGTTCTCTCCTTCCCCAGGACCCCATGCTTTTCATTAACACAACTTGTCCTGAGTCGAGGCAGAGATATACACTTCAAAGGGTCAAGGTTTGGTACAGAGTCCATTGTCAGAATGGGGGAATTAGCCTACGGCTGTTCAGGTGTTTGGCCAGTAGGAGGCAATAACATGTAGATTAAGATGCCCTTTAGCTGTCGGCAGCCACAATCAATTTAATGTATCCTATTCAGGTTTGGGGAAATGCCTTTAGCCATTCCCAAAAGGTGACTACATGTGTGACTCAACCCTGTTGAGTCCCCAAGTCTCATCAACCTTTTGATGAAACTCTTGAAATTATGACATGCTGGAATTGGTCTCCGGCAATAACCATAGGAGTTAAGGTCTGTGGTACAGGCAGAAGAGAAAGAGAAAGCAATGTTAGGGTCAAACTGAGCCCAATGACATCACAAATGACTGCTCATACCATCTAAAAAGTGACCGTGGGAGCACCCTTAAAGCTCACTCAGTGAGCTGTACTACGTTCAATCTTCTACTTTCCCTCAAACATGTTATTTTTTTCTTTTTGATGGATTACCTGAAATCTCAGTCTGCTTCTTCCTTTGCTTCCCTGCCTACATACAATTTTTAGTGAAATGACAGAAGGCCCTTCCTAACCCACACCTTTACTAGCATTGATGCTAAGAGTGTATCTGGCCCCCAATCCTTAGAGCTGGGGTGCTACAAGAGATCAGGAACTGATGAGCATGGAAGGACATCAATCATAGAAATATAGTATCTGGAAGCAGTGCAGTTTAGAGAGCTTCATGGGTTACTATGTGAGCTGGGCAAGCCATTTACTTCCATTCATAGGTTAGAAAACCAAAGCCAGGGAGGTTAAAACTCTCTGTAATCCTCAGAGATTTGTAATAAGAAAAACTGAGATGATATATATGAATATTGGATAAATTTTAAAATAGTATAATTGGTTATTGGCTAAAATATACAATGTCCTCCCTTTCTATAAACTGTGGAGTAAGGCTCCAGTGTTAGCTTTCTAAATCATTGATAACATTTTTTTATTTGACACCAACTTTCATCAAAGCAAGTTGGCCACAGTTGACTTATTACTTGATCTGTTTAGATTTGCATAATGCTTGAGTCTCAGTTGTTTCCAAAATTGCTAATTGGTCCATCTAGTAACTGCAAGAATATACTACATATATCGATGTGAATGCAAATAGTAATGACCGTAAAGAATGTTTTTCTTCATGTTATCATTGGATAAAAGGAGTGGAGAACTCCATAAAAGGAGTTGGATCTGTTCCAGGGAGGTTTTTCTTTACCTTGTAGGTTAAATTTGGCCCAAGTGTTGTTTAAGCTTACTGAGAAGGTGGTGCTTGCATCTGATGATTGTGCAAGTCGGTATGTTCACACAAGACCATCTGACTGCTACCCTCTGGTAAGCTTGGCCACCTGAGGAAACACTGACTGCTCTTCTGAAGCCCATGCCACTTGCCATTTCTTGTATACCTAACAGGTCTTCTCACACTCCTTTCCTCATCTCCGATTCACAGCCTGTTTTTGTCTCATTGTCTTAAACCGAAAATAAACACAGCCGCTCACAAGGCTGTCTGTATAATATGCTCTCCCACTGCAAGCCTCCCACAGAGCAGATGAATGTTTATATGTGAAAGTTCACTTTTCCACAGGGTGGTATGAATAATATTATCTGTGGGTCTCACTACTCCAGAGCTTCTTCAAGTTGATCACTCATTTTTTTTCCTTCATATTTATTTATCTACTAGAGGCCCAATGTACGAAATTCATGCAAGGGGCTCAGCCCTTGCAGCCCTGGCTTCATCCAGAAGGTCATCCACTGTTTAGCTGTCCAGTCTAATTATCATATTATGCTTTTATGATTATAGATTTGTATTTGTTGAGGTATAATTCCCCTACAATAAAATGCACAGATAATAAACATTAAGTTTCATAATTTTGACAACTGTATACCATAAGTATACATACACCCATGAAGTGACTACACCAAATAAGCTATAGAATATTTCCATTATCCCAGAAATATGTTTTGTGCCCCTTTTCAGTTAATTTGCCTAACATTTGTCTCTCCTTACTCTCATCCAGCCCAGAGGAAACCACTTTCTGGTTTTGCCATAAATTGGTTTCCCTGCTTTGGGTCATTATATAAATGGATTCATACAGGTATCTGCTCTTTTGTGTTTGGGTTGTGTTGCTCAACATAATATTTTCAGATTCATCAACGCTGTGTGAACAAGCAGTTATGTTCCCTGTTTTTGCTGAGTAGTACTTCACTCTGATTATACAGCAATTTTTCAATCCTTTTCTTCATCAGTAGACATATATTAGGTTGTTTATAGTTTGGAACTCTTACGAATGAAGTTTATATACAAGATAATTGTAAACAAAACACATTTCACTTCTCTTATATTTACCTCCTAAGAGTCAAATTGCTGGGTCATATGGTAGCTATTTGTTTATGAGAAACTGCTGAACAATTTTCACGTGGTTGAAAGATTTTGCACTCTCACTATCTCACTAGCAATGTGATTCAACATGGGAATTTTGGGGGAACACAGTAGAACCCATGACACTTCTCAAGGGACTGATGCCCATCATAGTATGAGGTTGGTGCCACTATTGGAAAAAGTCATTAGAAGAATCTGACTGCTGGTTGACTCAAGAGCTGACACAGGCAATTAGAGGCTCCTCACCTCCTCCTTTGTCTTTGGAATGTGTATTCTGCCCACTGTTTCCGCAGTGTAGGCCATTTTCAAGGACATAGCCTTGAGAGACCAATGTGCTATTAAGACCATCTGAACCCCTTTAAGGTCTCTATATAAACATTTAAGATTCTAGAGGGCAGGTATGAAGATCTATGCATCTTGTGGTCCCCCAAGAAAAGCTTTATAGGTAAATTCCCTTGCTTATTAAACCTGCCACATTCCAGTCTGGAGTGACCTCTTTTTTGGGGGAGTAGTATATGAACCAACATTTAAATTTAAGCCAAAGTTTGGTATTGTCATTATCTATAATAATAAAAGCGTAATATGCTAATTAGACCGGATATCCTTCTGGACAAAGCCAGGGCTGCGAGGGAAGCCCAGGTCCCGGGTTCTGGAGGGAAGCCTGGGTCCTGGGTTCTGGAGGGAAGCCGGTGCCAGCAGTCAGGGGAAGGAAGGCCTACTCTTACATAAATTTTGTGCATCAGGCCTCTAGTTTTTTTTTATAATAGGCATTATTATAGTTTTAGATTGCATTTCTTTGATGATTAATGATTTTGAGCACTTTTTCATGTGCTTATTAGCCATCCCTATATCTTCTTTTGTAAAGTGTCTGTTGAAATTGTTGCCCATTTTTAATTGTCTTTTTGTTGTTGATTTATGGAGTTCTTTATATATTCTGGGTACAAGTTCTTTGTCTGATACATGTATTGTCAATAAATTCTCCCATTCCAGGGCTTATTTATTTTCTCAACAATGTCTTTTAATGAGCAGAATTTTTAATTTTGGAGAAGCCCAAATTATTATTTGTGTGTGTGTGGTTAGTATTTTGTGACTCACCTACAAAATATTTTCCCAGCCAAAGGTTGCAAAGGTATTCTATGTCTTTTTTTTTTTTTTTTGAAGGTTTGTGATTATAGTTGTTATTTTAGGTCTATAATTCTATATAATAAAAACCTAATATGCAAATTGTTCAGCTGTGAGTTCGAGTGCTCGCTATCACGTGCACTGACTACCAGGGGGCGGCGTGGAATATGGCAGGCATCAGGGACGTGGTGCTGGCAGCAGGTGGCAGTGGAGGGGCTTCTGGCCCCAGTGGGCCCCAACAAGAGGGAGGGACCACAGTGAGATGGTGGAGCAGGTGAGCAGGTGGTGCCAGGCCATGGCAAAGATTTCAAAGGTATTTTATGTCTTTTTTTTTTTTTTTTTGAAGGTTTGTGATTATAGTTGTTATTTTAGGTCTATAATCCTATATAATAAAAACCTAATATGCAAATTGTTCGGCTGTGAGTTCGAGTGCTCGCTATCACGTGCACTGACTACCAGGGGGCGGCGTGGAATATGGCAGGCATCAGTGACGTGGTGCTGGAAGCAGGTGGCAGTGGAGGTGCTGCTGGCCCCAGTGGGCCCCAACAAGAGGGAGGGACCACAGTGAGATGGTGGAGCAGGTGAGCAGGTGGTGCCAGGCCATGGCAGGTGCGAGCGGGATCCCGATCACCCCACCGATCACCCCAAAGACAGCGATCAGCAGTGGCATCAGGAGGGAGTCAGGTGGGGGACCAGGCCCTGATCAATTGCCCCACAGGCGGGATGGTGGAGTAGGTGAGGGGGTGGTGCCAGGCCACAGCAGGGTGCCAGGCAGAACTGTGGAGTTATGAGGTTGGGGGCTTGAGCTGGGGCTGTGAGTTTGGGGGTGCAGGCTGGGGCTCGATCCCCGAAGGCCATTTCAAGGGACCTCATCAGTGCACATATTCATGCACCAGGCCTCTAGTCTTTCATAAATTAACTAGAGGCCCGGTGCAAGAAATTCGTGCACTGCGGGAGGTGTCTCTCAGCCCAGCCTGCATGCTCTCCAATCTGGAACCCCTCAGGGGATGTCCGACTGCTGGTTTAGGCCCGATCCCACAGAGCCTAATGGGGGTGGCAATCTTACGAGAAGGCATGATGGTCAATTTGTATATTGCCTCTTTATTATATAGGATTGTACTTAGTGAGTTGAAATATGTTTCAAGTCTATATTTCCATATGAATGTTCCATTGTTCTAACACTATTTGTTGAAGACTATCCTGTTCCCACTAAACTGATTTGATACTTTGGTTGTAATAAAGTAATAATATCACTGCACCTATCTGATTTCTCTATTGTCTTCTTTAGGTTAATCTGTCTAAAACATGCTGATATAACACTATTTTGATTACTGTAGCATTACAGAAAGTCATGAAATTGAATATTAAACTTCCTCTAACCATATACTTTAGTGACATTGTGTAGGATAATACAGAATTTTGATTGGAATTGCATTGAATCTAAAGATCATTTTGAGAAGAATGAACATTTTGATAATACTGAGTCTTCTAAAATATGACAAATCTCTTTATTCATGTAAGATTTCTTTATTTCCTGGTAGCCATGTTTGAGAGTTTAAGTGTAGAGGTAAAAAGCATTTTTATTATATTTATTCAAAAGTGTTTAATGTTCTTTTATGATATTACAAGCAGTATTATTTTTTAAATTTTACTTCCAGCTGTGTTTTCCCAACATATAGAAATATTAACTTTATTTAATACTAGAGGCCCAGTGCACAAAAATTTGTGCACTCGGGGGTGGGGGGCCCTCAGCCCGGCCTATGCCCTCTTGCAGTCTGGGAACCCTCGGGGGATGAGCACCTGCTGGCTTAGGCCTGCTCCCCGGGGGATTGGGCCTAAGATGGCAATCAGACATCCCTCTGGCAGCCCGGCAGCCCTCCAGGGATATCCACTTGACAGCGGGGAGCAGGCCTAAACTGCAGTTGGACATCCTTAGCGCTGCTGAGGAGACAAGAGAGGTACTCCCACCACCACCGCTGTACTGGCAGCAATCAGCCTGGCTTGTGGCTGAGCAGAGCTCCCACTGTGGGAGTGCACTGACTACCAGAGGGCAGCTCCTGCATTGAGCGTCTGCCCCCTGGTGGTCAGTGTGTGTCATAGTGACCAGTCATTCCCAGTCTTTCTGCTGTTAGAGTCAGTTTGCATATTACCCTTTCACTATACAGAATAGAGACCTGGTGCACGGGTGGGGGCTGGCTGGTTTACCCTGAAGGGTGTCCCAGATCAGGGTGGGGGTCCCGCTTGGATGCCTGGCCAGCCTGGATAAGGGGATGATGGCTGTTTGCAGCTGGTCATACCCTCTTCATGGTGGAGGTCCCCATTGGGGTGCCTGGCCAGTCTGGGTGAGGGGCTGAGGGCCGTTTTCACGGTGGCGGGTGACTGGAGCTCCCAAACTCTCCTTTTTTTTTTCTTCTTTTTTTTATTCTGGGTTTTTTTTACCTTCTATGGCTGTCACTGGAACTGAGAATTGGCTTTAGCTCTGAGGCTCGGCTCCAGCTCTGAGACCTTGGTGGCTGAAAGCAGGTATCTGGGTTTGTTTGGCTTCTATAATTGAAACACTGTTGCAGCTCCAGCTCTGAGGCCCGGCTGGCTGAGACCAGGTTTCTGGGGTTTATTTAGCTTCTATAATTTCAACATTGTTTCTTAGAGTGCAGCTCAGAGGCCGACAGCGGCAGGCGGGGAACCTTGGCTTCCTCCATCAATGGAGCAAGCAAGCCTCCTGTTCGCTTCAGCACCCTGGCTGCCGGCCGCCATCTTGGTTGGCAGTTAATTTGCATATCGCCCTCATTAGCCAATGGGAAGCATGTCGGAAGTATGGTTAATTACCATGTTTGCCTATTATTAGATAGGATGGCCTTTGTATTCCGTTTACTTGCTAAATTTTTTTGTAGTACTAGGTAAAGTTTTTGTAATTAAATTCCATAATGGTATTCATGTATGCAACAATTTATTCTGAGGTTTAAAGATAATTTCACTTCTTTTCTATCTTTATGACCTTATTACCTAACTTGTCTTATTATACTTGTTAGGACCTAGCAGCAGAGTATACATCTTCATCTTATTCTCAATCTTAAAGAAAAATTGTTGATTGTTTCACTATTAACAATGGTATTAACTGTAAGTTTTTCATCATTAGACTATATAAGATTAAATAAATTCTCTTTTATCTTTAGTTGGCTGGGCTTTTATCATGGATGGTAATTGAATTTAGCTGAATATTTTTTGCTTCATCACTTCTGAAGATCACAATCTCCTTTATTCTTTTAGAGTGGTAATTTACATTGATTAATTTTCAAGTGTTAAACAAAATAAACATCCCAGTGTACATCTCATTGATCATGATGTATTAGCTTTTCAATAATTGTTGGAATTTATTTTCTAATATTTAATTAGGGATATTTATCAGCATTTTTTCTTCTAATAGTATTAGAGCTGTGCTTGCCTTGTTAAATAAGTCAGAAATTGTATCCTCAATGTCTCTTCTCTAAATTTGAAAGATTATTTCTCACCTAATTATTTTCCAGAGCTTAACCAGTTAAGATACCTAGAATTTTTCTTACTATAAAGTTAATTTTTTTGATAAATATACTGTTAAGATTTTTATTTTGCTTAGTTTTAATTTTGATTAGTATAAATGTCTAAGGTATTTGTTCATTTTATATTTAAGTTGTTCAAGTTATTGAAAAAAAAGTTGTTTATAAATATCCATATCATAAATTTAATATCTGTGGTACTTTGTGTGATGAATCCTGCCGGAAGCCGGTCCATCCTTGCTGCTTGACACAGTTGCTGCAGGAAAGAAACATCTGCACAGCATATGTTTCAAGGGACCTGGCGTATATAGCATACTGTTCTTAATATGTTTGCTCCCCTTAGCGCTGTGTGTTTTAACCAAGGTCACCTCTCCGAGAAAGTTGTTTCCCCCAGGTAGGGATTTTTCCCTGAAGTCAGGGAGGCGATGAAACTCCTTAACTAAGTGCCAGGCGGGTAGTTAATCACTTTAACTACAAACAATCATGTAACAAGACAATAAAGACAGAACTTCTCTGGAGATCCAGACCAGAACTTGGCTGGAGATCCTGGCTAGGCTGCTGATCAACTGAATGCTGTCTCCCTGTCATTCCTTCTT
This sequence comes from Myotis davidii, assembly GCF_000327345.1. Classification (NCBI taxonomy): domain Eukaryota; kingdom Metazoa; phylum Chordata; class Mammalia; order Chiroptera; family Vespertilionidae; genus Myotis; species Myotis davidii. The sequence continues at coordinate 7,844,770 of NW_006292095.1, read as the reverse complement.
CGCCGACTCAGACTACACCTTTGGGAACCTCTGGACCCGCTGGGGCTGGACCCCGGCATCCTCTTTCATTCCTGATAAATTCAAGTTTATTTTCTCTCATTTTTATTGATCAGTGTTATTAGAGGTTTGTCAATGTTATTAATCTGCTTAAAAAGCCAAAGTTTAAATTGTTGATTTTCTCTATTGTTTGCACATTTTCTACTTCAATTATTTCCACCAACATTTCATTTTTATTTTTCTCTGTGATTTAATTTGTGGTTCATTTCCAGGTGTAACGTTTTTAGAGTAAAGGCACATTTCAATGATCTTCTACCATCCTTTAATAATATACTAGAGACCTGGGGCATGAAATTCATGCATGGGGGGAGGAGTGTCCCTCAGCCCAGCCTACACCCTCTCCAATCTGAGACTGATGGCTCCTAACCATTTGCCTGCCTGCCTGCCTGATTGCCCCTAACTGCTTCTGCCTGCCAGCCTGATTGCCCCCTAACCACTCCCCCACCAGCCTGATTGATGCCTAACTGCTCCCTTGCTGGCCTAATCACCCCCAACTTCCCTCCCCTCATTGCCTGATTGCCCCCAATGCTCTCCCCTGCGCATGCATATAAGCCTAACCAATGGATACAGACACAAAGGCATGAGTGGGGGAGGGGGTAGGGGGAAATGGGGAGATGAGGACACATATGCAATACTTTAGTTAATAAAGAAAAGAAAATAAATTATGACTTCCCCAACTGCCCTACCCTGCTGTCCTGATCTCACCCCCAGCTGCCCTCCTCTACCAGCTCAATTGACCACAACTGTCCTCCACTGCTGGCCATCTTGTGGAGGCCATCTTGCGGTGGCCACCTTGTGGCAGCCATCTTGTGATGACGTTGTGACAGCCATCTTGTGATGGCATTATACGAGGGCATCGTGTGATGCCACCTAGGTTTTTATTATATAGCATGCTCTTAAAGATAAAAATTTCTCTAGGACCTGTTTTAGCTACTATGTAAAATTATCTTCATATCTTTTGCTTTTATTTTCATTCAGTTCAAAATATATTTTAATTTTTATTGTGATGTTTTAATCAATGAAATATTTATTTGTTTTTAAATTAATTTTCAAGTATTTGGGAATTATCTGATAATTTTCTGTTAATAATTTCAAATTTAATTTTATTACCACCTGAAAACATTTCTTTGTATACACATGATTCTTTGAAAAATACTGAGCCTTCCAATCATGGTGAATGTTCCACATATAATTAACAATTATTCTGACGTTAATGGAAGTGGTCTTCTATGATTATCAATTAACTGGATCTATCTCTAGTTTTAGTTTTGTCATTTTTGCTTTATTGAGTTTAAAACTCTATTATTCAGTTCATTAAAAATTATAACTTCTCAGAATTCTCACCATTTGCAACAGCATGGTTGGAACTAGATGGCGAAAAAAGCCAGTCAGAGAAAAATAAATACCACATGATCTCCCTCATTTGTGGGATATAATGAACAACATAAACTGATGAACAAAAACAGATCCAGAGACAGAGAAGCATTGATCAAACCATGAAGCCTCAGAGAGAAGGCAGGGGAGGGTGGGGGTAAGGGGGAGAGATCAACCAAAGGACTTGCATG
>NW_006292095.1:7833886-7843053 GCF_000327345.1 Myotis davidii | reverse complement strand
TGGGTTCTCTTTTCATTTTGCTGATGATTTCTTTTGCTGTGCAGAAGCTTTTTAATTTGATGTAGTTCCATTTGTTTATCTTTTCCTGAGTTTCCCTTGCCCTTGGAGACATATAAGCAAGCTAAAAAGCTTCTGCATAGCAAAAGTAATCATCAACAAAATGAAAAGAGAACCCACTGTATGGGAGAACATATTCGCCAATGATATATCTAATAAGGGGTTAATTTCCAAAATATATAAAGAACTTTTACAACTCAACACCAGGAAGACAAACAACCCAATTAAAAGTGGACAAAGAGCTCAGCTGGCATGGCTCAGTGGTTGAGTATGGACCTATGAACCAGGAGGTCATGGTTTGATTCCCTGCCAAGGCACATGCCTGGGTTACATGCTTGATCCCCAAGGGGAGGCGTGCAGGAGGCAGCTGATCAATGATTCTCTCTCATCATTGATGTTTCTATCTCTCTCTTCCTCTCCCTTCCTCTCTGAAATCAATAAAATATATTTTTTAAATGGGCAAAGGACCTGAATAGACACTTCTCCAAAGAGGACATACAAATGGCCAAGAGACATACGGGAAAATGTTCAAGGTCACTAATCATCACTAAAACTACAATGAGGTATCACCTCACATGTGTCAGAAAGGCTACTATGAATAAACCAACAAACAACAAGTGCTGGTGAGGATGTGGAGAAAAGGGAACTCTTGTGCACTGTTGGGAATGCAGACTGGTACAACCACTGTGGAAAACAGTGGAGTTTCCTCAAAAAATTAAAAATGGAACTGCCTTTTGACCCAGTGATCCCACTTTTCAGAATATATCCTAAGAATACCAAAACAAAATATATATATTCTTTCTGATAGCTTGCTTATATGTCTCATATCCATTTATGTTTATAGCAGAATTATTTACAACAGCCTAGATCTAGAAACAGCTTATGTGCCCATCAGTAGATGAGTGAATAAAAAGCTTTGGTACATTTACACAATGGAATACTGCTCAGCTGTAAAAAAGAAGGAACTTTTATCCTTTGCAACAGCATAGATAGACCTGGAGATTATTATGCTAAGCCAAATAAGCAGTCAGAGAAAGACAAATATCATATGATCTCACTAGTATATGGAATCTAAGGACCAAAATAAGCTAACCACCAAAATGTAATCAGAAACATAGATGCATGGAACAGACTGGCCAGTGCCCAAGAAGAGTGGCAGAAAGTGACTGGATAAAGAAGGTGAAAGAAATAGCTAAAGAACATATATCTCAATGGTCATGGATAAAAGTTTGGTGAAGGCCAAGTGAGGGGGAGGCGGGAGTGGCTGGATGAGCAAATGGTGGAGGAAAGGGAGACACCTGCAATTATGTGAACATTAAAAATTGCTTAAAAAGCAAAAAAAAAACTTAAAAATTAAAATGATCACTTCTATGTCTTCTTGTGAATATTCCCATTTACCATTGGAGAAAGTCCCTTTTTATTTCTGGTAGTATTTTCTGTCTTGATTTGTTTTGCTAGTTCTTACATTGTACATACTTTTCCACCCTGTTATTTTTCTATCTATATCTTTATATGTAAAGAGTACTTACTGTAAATAGTATAGAATTGGTTATTATTTTTTTATTTTCTGTCAATCTATGACTTTTAATGACATTGATTAGTGCTTTAATATTAATATAGTTTTTAACACAGTTAAATTTTAGCCTACCATCTTAATATTTATTTTATATTCATCTCATCTGTTTTTTGTTTCTCTGAAATACCTTTCCTTTTTATCTTTTTTGGAAAAATAAAGTTTCTTATTCTATTTACTCCTCTAAAATATAAATTTCTTATCCATTTATACTTTTGTTACCCTAGATGTTTTTTCTACATATCTACAAATGACATTTTATGTTATTATTTTAGCTTTAAACAGTAAATGGATTTTTAAATAAATTTAAGAGTGTAGATATACATATTTATCTGTGTAACTATTAATGTATCAAAGTGTCTATCTATGTAACTATCAGTCTAGTATCTGCCTATTTATGCATCTGCTGTCTGTCTATTTTCTATCTATCTATCTATCTATCTATCTATCTATCTATCTATCTATCTTTCTTTCTTTCTATCTCTCTATCTATCCATCATCTATCATCATCTATATATCATCCATCTCTACTCATACTAGAGAGGATGAGAGAAGTGTTTTCTATTTACCACATATATACTTGTTCTCTTTATTACTCCCCACAGATTCAGACTTCTACCTGTTTTTACTTCCTTTGTTCTTGGAGATCTTCTCTTAACATTTCTTATAGTACAGGTCTACTGGAGATAAATTTGTCCATAATTGGCTTTCTGAATATGTTTTTATTTAGCTTTAATTTATGAAATATATATTTTACTAGAGGCCCAGTGCATGACATTCGTGCACTGGGAGGCAGGGGCCCCGTCCCTCAGCCAGGCCTGCACCCTCTCGCAGTCCCGAACCCCCAAGAGTTCCTTAGTGCTGCCGAGGAGGTGGGAGAGGCTCCCACCACCACCACTGCTGTGCTTGCCAGCCACTAGCCCAACTTCTGGCTGAGCAACACTCCCCCTGTGGGAGTGCACTGACCACCAGGTTGCAACTCCTGCATTGAGCATGTGCCCTCTGGTGGTCAGTATGTGTCACAGCAACCAGTGGTTCTGCTGTTTAGTCAATTTGCATATTAGGCTTTTATTATATAAGATTGCTCATACAATTTTCGATTAGAAAGTTTTTCTACTACCTTAGAGATGTCAGTTATTTTTCTTCTATCTTCCACTACATCTGAATGTCAGCAATCATACATATCTTGTTCACTGTATATATTGGTTTTATATTTTGTCTTACTGCTTTTTTTCCCAAACTTTATTTTACCTTTTTTCTTTTAGTTTGACTATAATATTCCTAAATGTCCTTTTCTTTTTATTCATCCTGCTTCATTCACTTTGTGGCTTGATGTCTTACTTTGTGGATTGATGTCTTTCAACAATTTTGGAAAATTCTGAGCTATTATCTCCTCAATATTGCTATTGTTACATTCTTTTTTCTATTTCTGATATCATAATTATACATATATTAGACCACTTATTATTGTTCCATTAATTTGTGATGCTGTCTTCTGATTGTTTTATTCTTTTCTCTTTTCATGTATCAGTTTCATTAATTTCTATTGACCTTTCTTTAAGGTCATTAAAATGTTCCTCTGTTGTGTCAAGTGTGTTTTAAATACATTAAAAATATTTTAATTTCTGATATGTTTTTTCATTTATAACATCTTAAAAATTTTTCCAGCTTTCTTGAGATATAACTGACACCTAATATTATGTAAGTTTAGGTGTACAACATGATTTATACACATATGTATTGCAAAATGATTACCAAAATAAGGTTATTTAACACATCCATCACACACATAATTATAGTGTTTTGGAAGGTTTTTGGTGTGGGTTTTTGTTTGTTTGTTTGTTTTGGTGGTAGAACAATTAAGGTCTACTCTCTTAGCAACTTTCAAGTATATAATGCAGTATTTTTAACTATAGTCATCATGCTTTATAGTAGAGCCCTTGAAATTATTCATCTTGTAACTGAAACTTTATATCCTTTGACCAACATCTCCCTATTTCAACCGCCCACTTCCAGCTCCTGACAACCACCATTTTACTCTATCTCTATGAGTTTGGCTTTTATAGATTTCTACTTCTAAGTGAAATCATATAGATAATCTCCTTGAAATCCTGATTTCATTTCCTTTGGATCATATGATAGTTGTTTTTTGTTTTGTTTTTGAGGAACTTCTGCACCAGTTTACATTCCCACCAACAGTGCACAAGGATTTCCTATTTTGCATATCCTTGCCAACACTTATTATTTCTTGTGTTTTTAATAGTCATTCTAACAGCTGTGAGGTGATAGCTCATTGTGGTTTTGAGTCACATTTCCCTGATGATTGCATGTTCAACTTTCTAGTGGGGTTCAAATATTTTGCACCTTATCTGGCTTGTGGTACATTTTCTTGTGATTTTCCCCCTTCATTCTGTAGAGAAGCAGAAGTTTGATAAGTAGTTTTCATTTAGGACACACTAAGCCAGTTCTTTTTCTCTTATGAGACCATTTTCATTATTTCTAGTTCAATGAATAAGCACATCTGACTTATAAGAATATTTTACAAAACTGAAATATTTTATGACTCTGAATGTATATACATCCTACATAATAAGGAGGTAATATGCAAATTAGCCCTCACGCCCTCACAAGATGGTTGCCTATGACCAGGCCAACATGGGGGTTAGTGAGGGATGACCAAACAACTGAACAGCAGGCTGTGTGGAGCAACCAGGCTGGCGGGGGTGCCTTGAGGGGCGACCAGGCTGGCAGGGGGGAACAGTAAGAGGTGCCCCCAAAGGGGTCCAACATTGGAGAGGGTGCAGACTGGGCTGAGGGGACCTCCCCCCGCCCCCGCCGCCCCGTGCATGAATTTCTTGCACCGGGCCTCTAGTTACTTAATATTTGCCGTCAAGACAAGATATAAACTTGCAAATTTAAAATATGTTTTTATTGATTTCTTATGGAGAGGAAGGGAGGATAGTTAGAAACATAGATGAGAGAAAAACACCAATCAGCTGCCTCCTGCATGTTCCCTACTGGGGATCAAGCCCACAACTAAAGTACATGCCCTTGACTGGCATTGAACCCAAGGACCCTTCAGTCTACAAGCCAACGCTCTCCACTGAGCCAAACCAGTTAGAGCATAAACTTGTAAAATGAAAGAAATTGCTGTGATATATTTTTAAAATTAAGAGAAAAGCTTTTACATGCCTGTGGGGTAGTTGGCTGTTTTAGTGCCACACACTAGGTTTTACATAACAGTAGCCAGAACCCCATGATTCCATGTCAACATTTAATTTGCATTGCATGACAAGGTTGCTGACAAAATACCCATCTCCAGAGGGCTCTAGGGACTCTCGTGAAGTCATTTCATGTTTTATCTTCTGTCTCATAATTCCTATAGATTAGAAACGAGAGGAAATTATTATTCCTCCTTTACTGTTGAGAAGCAAGATGAAGTCACAGAGGTGTCAGAGGTTTTTGTCCAAGACTGTATAGTAGTCAATCAAAATCAGCAAAAGGAAGAAAACACAGGAGGGCAACGAAGATCTGTCCTGGTCAGTCAACACCTAAATCCTACAAGACAAAATTGTCTGTTACACTTTTAAAGGTCTCTTGAGACAGTGATGACCTACTATGGTATTTAATAACCTTTTAGATCAAGGATATTAGTTATGTTTGACTAAACTCTGACAATCTTCCCATGGCCTCAAGACCAAGCATAGGAAACAGACTTAAGTTGAAGTAAATTGTCAGTTTCATACATATTTTGGTACCTAAAAATGATACATCTAAGTTATTTTTTCTTTTATGCTTCTATCTCCCTAAAATTGGGGTTTAGTAATATTTATATGAAATATTCCTCATGTGAGCCAGATAAGTTCTCTACTTATTATTAATATCTACCTTTAATCAAGCATTTGTCTGAAAGCTTAAATATCTTATTTCATTTACTTTTCATTAAAACTATATAAAATATCTCATTTAATTTTTATAAAAATTATTTGGATGATCTTGTTCACAAATCCGTGTATGGCAAAACAAGTATATCGTATGTGTTTGTATGATTCTATTGCCTGTACTTTTCATTCTTTCTGTAATCACTTTCTATTTTTTCTGTAATAAATCAAATTTGGGAATAATTCTTTATAAGACAAAATTATTTTATATATATATATAGATATGGTCTATACCAGCGGTTCTCAACCTGTGGGTCGCGACCCTTTTGGCAGTCGAATGACCCTTTCACAGGGGTCACCTAAGACCATCATGCATATCAGATATTTACATTATGATTCATAACAGTAGCAACATTACAGTTATGAAGTAGCAACGAAAATAATTTTATGGTTGGGTCACAACATGAGGAACTGTATTTAAAGGGCCAGAAGGTTGAGAACCACTGGTCTGCACACTCTTTTTTAGGCAAACGCACATTGTGCAAAGCACTACTGCACCTTAAATCATCATTTTTGGTTTTAGTCCTTATTTTAAATAAATAAATTTTAGAACAGAGGTCAGATTTTTGTTTTCATAGGAATTAAAAAAATACTAAGCAGTTGCCATGTTTTCAAATTGGTAGATTTCACCAAAAATGAGGAATTTCCAGTTCCTCTTGAGAAATCAAAAGAATGGACACTTGACTCCCATTCTCATAGAGCACAAAACAACAAGAAACTTTAGAAAGGGCATGCATTCTTTTGCTTTACTTTCTTTGTCCTTGGATGTATTAAATTTCCAATCCTTTTAACATGAAGACACAATGCTTTAATCAAAGAACCGACATGCTAGTTGCAAGCAAACAAACGGGAAAATTAGAGCCTTCACTGGCAAAGTGGGCACAACCCTCATTTAAAAGGATGTTAGCACTAAGCATCTATGAAGCATTGTATATTTTTACAGTTGGCATTTTGTTGTTCTTATAGTTGAGGCTACTTGATTGCCCTGTGAAGCAGCTTTCTGATTCAGTCTAGAAAAGTGGGGATTGTGTAATTTATCTGGCTGTTTTAGGGAAATCTTATCTCAGCTTTCTGGATATTAAGTAGATGGACTCATGCTTTTTTAATATATAGAAATTTTAATAAACATCATTAATTCCACTATATAAAATAAAGACAAAAGCAATGACAATGTCCAAGAGCATAGTAAGAAGAAGCATTAGGATGCAACTATTTAAGGCTATTTTTTAAACCACTATATGTATTTAAAAATATCTATCATCTATCTATCTATCTATCTATCTATCTATCTATCTATCATCTATCTATCTATATCTATCATCTACCTACCAATATGATGTTATATTATTATATTCCACACCAGTGCACAACTTAAAAAATATAAATTCCATATTACATATATTTCAATGTTAGATATCTATCTATCTTGTATAATTTCAATTTGGATATACAAAGAAATATACTTGACAGGCATCTACCAAATCCTAGCCTGTTTGCTAACAGAGATGCTCCTTGAGTTAGTTATCATAGGTGCGCAGAAACAAGGTGGTAAGTGAAGATTTGGGGATAGAGGCAGCAGAAAACTGAATCAAGCAAAGGCTTATCTATAGAGAATTACTCACAACTTACCCTTTAGGTGATGAGGAGTCTCGTTTATAGCTAAAAGCAGGGAGTTAACCTGGTAAACATTTTTATATTCAGAAATTAATTTTTATGACAAAGTCATTGAAAAACCATTTTTACAGGGACAAGGGATAAAAGAGCAACAACCTGAAGGCCATTGTAGACCTTAGCTAATGCTTTGTTGACAAAAGGAGGGTCTAGAGACTCAAGAAAAAATTCAGAGACATGATCAATTAGATTGTGGAAGAAAGGGGTGAGAGAGAGAAAGAGGGAGGGAGGGAGGGAGGGAGAGAGAGAGAGAGAGAGAGAGAGAGAGAGAAACTGTGGGGAATCCCAAATCCCAATCTGGACATCAGAAGGAGGTATTCATATTTAAAATGACAAGGTGAATCCAGGAAAGAGAGAGAGAGAGAGAGAGAGAGAGACTAACTGTGGGGAAACCCATTCTGGACATCAGAAGGAGGTGTTCATATTTAAAATGACAAGGTGAATCCAGGAGGAAGTGGAAGCAGAATGGTGTTTCCATATCTGGGCAACTAAGAAATTATTTTAAAATCAATTGTGACATATTTTCTCAATCAGAAACATTTTTTTTTTAGATTATTTGGGAAAATATGCCTTTCACCCCCACCCCACCCCCTTTGTGTGCATTTCTTTACCCTCCCTGCCTGGAATTCAACCACACCGTGCTCATTCGAGAAACGTTTGTTAATCAAGTTCTTCTTTCTTCCTTCTTCAGCTGCCTGTACCGAGATTAAGCTTCATTATGGAAAGAATAATCAATATTTTATAGTACCTTTCACCAGAGGCTATCAAATGTAATGCAATCAAATATTTTTGTTCTTTTTAAAATTGGGAATCAGTCAATATTACCCATTTCCCCCCACTGCCATTTATCTGAGGTTCATCAACTATTTATGCAGATTATTTAATCGCAGCAAGGAACATTTCAATGCCATTGACATTCTCCTCTTGGGTGCTTAGTTTTCTAGCAGACTAAATTGACACATGTGATAGATGAAGTTTATAGTAAAATGGAGCCCTTTCCCCCAGATCTTTACGAAATAACTACACTATTTTACAATATCTAAGCAAAAGTATTTTATAGCTGAAAAATAATTTTATAGGCTCGATTTTAGGTAGTACAGCCAGAGCTATTTACATGGAGAAACTGAAAATCAACTATCAGAGCTGCTTACTAGTAGTGACCTGCCTAAGTTTGCTTGCTAGTTAGCAGTCAGGTTCAAATGAGAAAGTTAAATCTTCTGTTTCATTCTGACTTTTGATTCTATATTTTCCTTTACATACACAAATGATGCTGGAGCCTCATCCTGAAGCTGAGCATCCATTGGGAGGTCTTTGTTCACAATGACGACTGACAGATGTATAAAACTTTTATTTAGCTATTGAGATCCATCCAAGTTCTCAGGACGCAGATAGGTGGTTGGGCTTGTGAGTTCTTCTTATCATTTTACATATTCTAATGCCATGATAAGCTGGACAGGTCAACTAAATCTTAGATTTTCTGTTGTGATTGAAACAATTATTTTAACTTTATTTTATTCAGAATCCTTTGGCAGATTTACATCTCTAATACCTAAAATATGGAAAGTCAATGCATTTAACAAGTCCATTTGCTATGAAAACTGAAATCTTTCATAATATGGAGTCTATGAAATATATCCTGAGAACAGACTGATGGTTGCCCGAAGGATGGGGGTTTGGGGAGCTAGGTGCAAAAGGTGAAGCGACTAAGAAGTACAATCGGTTGTGACAAAATAGTCATGGGGATGTAAAGTAGAGCATAGGAAATATAGTGAATAATACTGTAATAACTATATACAGTGCAAGGTGGGTACTTAAAATATTGGGGGGAGATACTTTGTAAAGTATATTATTGTCACATCACTATGCTGTACACCTAAACAAAACAATTGTGTGTGTAAACTGTAATTGAAAAAGAGAGAGTATGA
>NW_006292095.1:7831475-7833862 GCF_000327345.1 Myotis davidii | reverse complement strand
ATAGGTTGGGTGAGATGGAAATTCTCAGATCTGTGATTTTTTCAGGAAGAAAAAAAATACTTATATTTATTCAATAAATATTGATTGGATTCTTTCTAATTGCCAGAGACTATATGAGCACTAAAAAGTGGCCAAGAAGAGCTTTTTCATATGAATATTGTGATTTCCAATAGTGTGCAAACTCATTGGCCCTGTGCCATAGCTTGTTGAGCAGCTAACTCAGAGGAGGCCTAGGATCTGCCCTTTACAAGCCCACTTTCTGAACTCATCTTTTTCTTCAACTCATCTTTTCAGTTCCATAATTGTGGCCACAGCAGAGGCCAGCAAACTGCAGAAAGGATTCACATGATGGTGCATTTCAGTGAGTCACCAGGAGGACTGGGGCAGGCTGGTTAGAACCCAGACAGCTCTGTTCACACAAAAGTATCCTGCTAATCAGTGATGACAAGGGAGGAAATATAGGCAAATGCCTATTAAAATGGAATTAGAAGTTTGTTTGTTTTTGTAAAACACATTTGGTAAAGCTTGCCAGAGTGTGGCAGCGGTTCTTTAATTATGCAGAAAGAAATCTTTAGAAATGAAATGGCTGCAGGCTATGTTAAAGGGAATACTTTTGTAACATGTTGTCAGAGGAAGTCTCAAAAAGTAAACCTTCTCTTTCATTATTTCTAAAAAGATAGCCTTTAAACAAGTATATTTTTATCTGTGTTTATGTGTGTGTTGTGTTTGTGTGTATGGAGAGAGAGAGAAGTGGCGGGGAGGGAGAGAAAGAAAACAGATAGAGGGAAAAAGGAGGCCTATGATTAACTGCGAAGAAAATATCTTTATTTAATTGAGTAATTGTAGGCTCATTCTCAGATATGCTCTTTTAGTGCCATTTCAGGAAGCTGTTCGTTTTAACATGCCCTCGCATTGTGGGTGCCATTTCAGGCCCTGGCATTTATAAGGTATATTCGGTATTTACGCATGTTGTGGTGTATCTTTCTCCCTGTCAAATGGACTATTGAGTCCATGAGAGGAACTCCCTTAAGGAAAGTGACCCTAAAGAATTTTATCTTTTAGAATCTAGCTTTGTTAATATTTTGGAATAAAACTATAAGATTCTACACAGGCAAACTCTGTAGTACCTGCTAAGTGGAAGGGATAGCATATCATATGTTTTTATTTTTCAGTTTCAAGGGGGGATGTGGATGATTTAGAATTAACACAATTCCATGAAGCCATGAAGAGTGGTTTTTCTTTAACTCATAGATTATTTTATGCTAGGTTCCCAAGATTGCCCTTATGTTAAAAAATAAATAAAAAGGCCAAAGCCATATTTGGGGTCTACATGCTTTCCTTTTGGTGTCTTCCTTCCAACTCAATTACTAGCCAAAAGTACCCAGTGAACTTCTGCTTTGCCCACGTGGATTAGATTTCTGCCCTGTTAATTCTTACACCCAACTATACATGCATTCTATTGAATATTCCTTAACATTTGCCTTGCAACCCAATGTTTCATCCTTTGGATAAATCTTTACCCAGGAAGCCAGCCCTGCTTTCATTAAGAAGTTGATGGGGGCAGTGTCTGGTCTGGAGTGTGGAAGGCAGTGGGGCAGGTGGGGTTGTGTCCTCAAGAATGGAACAGGGAGCTGGGCCTACAGATGTCAACATGGGCTCCTTGTTCTCACCTCTCCTGCACTTGGAATCTGGCCTAGCTGGTAGCAGGTGTGCCCAGACCACCTGGTAATGTTGTACTTGCCACCACCTCTTCAGGGAGCTTTGAACCCACTGTCAAGAGAGGATGAACATAGCTCAGACTCAACTCTGCTTCCTGCTAGTCAGTGTCTTGCCTCCCAAACACCTACCATTTCCACTTGATGCCATCATGCAGAACAGGGTAAAAGGGACTTTGTGACAGACTCAGACTGTGAGTGAAGAATGTTTCATATGGAACCCTGCCTGGAATATTGGGTATCTGGTTGGAAGGCTCATCTGATCTGGCTGCTAACTCATCAACCCCTAGACATGCTGTGGGCTAGCCTGCCCTCCCCTACTTGCTTTCTTTGGGATGCCTGCCTCTCTTTCTTCCTTTCTTCCTCTGTCCTTCTATTCAAATCATAACTCTTCCTTTAATACCCACTCGGAGCCTCTCTGTGAATCCCACATGATTACAGTTGAGTGACCTTGGCTGCCTCTTACATCTTAGAGTTCTTAGTATGTGTCCTGGGGATGGCCAACTGCTGACCCTTTGAGAGCTGTGGCCACATTATGCATTTTTGCATCCAAGAAGTAGTTATTGTAGAAGCAGAGGCAGAGGCAGAGAAAGAACAAGAAGAAGAAGAAGAAGAAGAAGAAGAAGAAGAAGAAGAAGAAGAAGAAGAAGAAGAAGAAGAAGGAGAAGAAGA
>NW_006292095.1:7806830-7831343 GCF_000327345.1 Myotis davidii | reverse complement strand
TACTAACAATAAATGTTTTATAGTAATTAATTTCTGGATACAAAGATAAACATGACATTAAAAAGGAAAAAAAAGATAGTTGATTATTCCCTAACAATAGATTACAGTACATAGCATTAACCATCACAAGCCAAATTGCCCATATTTATGGGAGCCTTCATGATGGCATGTGACTCAGTCAAGAGAGTGAGACTAATACTTTAAATTGTAGGCACTATAATAGTCCTTGTAAAAAAAATTTTTTTTTAAATGAGACAGACTTTTGGATGACATTCCTCAAATCACTACACAAAGGAGAGAGCCTTACTAATGACGCACAGTCTGCTCTCTCCTTATACCGTTGTCTTTATCATAGAAACCTAAAATCATATTGCTACCATTTCTTTCAAACTGGCCATCCATATTCATGAATTTCATAATCAAAACAACAACTCTACACAAGAGCTACAAACCCCACCTTTCTAGTAGCTACAGCTCTGATGAGGATGCCACAGAAATCTGTCCTTTGCTTTTCCACTTACAAGGCATTTTCACAGATTAACTCGATTGAGCCTCACAGTGGACTTGCAGAATGGCAGAACGTGCATAAGGATTTCCATTTTTGCAGATGTGGGAATGAAAATCCAACAATGTTAAGCCACTATCTCATACCTGTATATTCCTAGATGGCTGAGCTATTATTTAAGTTCATGCATCCTGACTCTAAAATAGCTAAGATTTCCGCAAACCATATCACCTCTTCTGAAGCACTAAAATTCTTACCCAAGGGGTGCTATCCTCATTGTAATCTCAAATCATAAACCTCAGAGAAAGTCTTTTTTCTTCCCAGTAGTTCTTTTTCTTTAATGTTATCCTCTCATCACCCCTAGATTTACCTTTTCCTTTTCGCTGTAGCATGAATCACCTTTTAATATCTTTTTAATGATATGTTTCCCCTCCTCCATGTTTCTTAAGGGCAGGGCTATTTTTTTTTTGCTGTTTTTATTTTGGCCATGGAGGTTTGGTCAAGTGCCTGGTAAAAGGATCACCAACCTATTGTTCATGGTCAATAGTTTTTGCATGACCTCCCAAACTATGAATTATTTTTTACATTTTAAAGGGTTGTTAAAATATAAAAAAAATTGGTGGAAACACTGAAGAAGAATATGTGACAGAGACCGTATGTAGCCACAGAGCCTAAAATATTTACTATCTGGCCCCTTATAGAAAAAGTGTGCTGAGTCCTGGCCTAAAAATTTGTGCACACATGGTAGGGGCTCCACATGTTCACTGAATGAATATATGCATGCACACGTGTGTTGAAGTGGGTCTAGGTCCTTGGAGTTAATTGCTGGCAATAAGAAACATGCAAAGAGAGAACCTGGGCTCCTTGTCCTCCCACTGTGAGCCATTGGCATCTGGCAAATATGACAGTGTTTTCTGTCCCATTGTCATTTCCATCTCCATAGCACAGATGTAGGATAGGATCTCAAAATCAGGAGCTATTCATCAGCTAGTGGAGAACAGTCATTGTTATTTGGGCTGTCAGTGTAATTAGCTCATCTTTTAGAAGCCTTTGCACTAAGGCTTACTTGTTATTGGAAACTTTTCCTCATCACCACCATTCACATGCATATTAGTGTTTCAAAGAGCATGTTGCTATTTTGATTTTTTAAAGGAGTTAAGATAAATTATCAAGTATCTTTCTCGCCCCTCCCCCTCCCCCCATAGCCCTTGAAGATAAAGCCCTTTGGTCTACATGGAGCTAATGGCCAATATTCCACGGAGCCTTTGATAATGGCCCAGATAAGAGTGAAGAGCAGCCAAGCACAAAGTACACTGTAATAAGGTCACTAAAGCTGTAAATTACTGGTTTTCATCCTTAGATATGTCTTGCAGTGGCCTGGGAGAGTTTCGCTTCATTAAATGTAAGAAGTCGCAACTCAAGCTAAATCTCCCTAGAGATATTAAATGCTGAACATATGCAATTACACCAAATGATGCTCCCAACTTGAACAGCCCAAGCTTGTTTTTAATACCATTATCTCAATTTCTAACCCATGTTCCCTCTGTCCTCCCTGTCCTCTCCCCCCAGCCCTCCATGTCCCCCCCTTACAAATAGCATATGAAATACCAGCCAGGGCCCTGGTGCAGGACTGCTGGCTGCTTCTCAGATCTCACTGTAGATTCCCACAGGTTTTTAGAATCAAATCCTGCCTCTGTAGTTCACAGCAGCCTTTCCTGTCCACATTTTATTTATGGTACAACAATCATAATTGGGCCTAAAATAAAAGTGAGCTTGAGTTAATGCTGTTATCATTAGAAATATTTAATGTATAGAGGCAATTAGGAAGTTCTCCTGGAAGTATTGTGGAGCCTGAGGGGGAAAAAGATGGAAATGGTGCCATAATCTCATTTATCATATTAACAAACAAGCGAGCATAAGGCCCTAGGTGGGTTCTCCCCCGAGTCTCTTCCTTGACTGCATCTGCCAGTAAGTTCTGTTGAACACCAGCACAACCTATGTTTTAATTATTACAGATTTCTACTGACACCAGACACACAATCCAGGGGCAGAGATGGAAAACCTTTTCCATGTCGTTTTGGAGATCTGCCTTGATTGAACTGGACGCCTTTTCCCAGTGATGCCCTCTTCCATTGCAATATATTTTTCTTATAGTTTTTCTTCAAAGGGGATGATTAAAAGCTAACGTTGTGTTGCCATTTATGTTTAGAAGTGTTCTTGCTCATTTTGTTGTTGTTCTATCTCTGGTTGCTAGCCCACACATCTTTCTCTCATTCTGTTATCAGAGAAGTGTGTGTATGGTCTTACTCTGTTGCTAGTGGGAGTGGTGTTTGTAGGGTACCACTGGAACACACATTTCCAGAGATCCCTACAGGGAGATGCGATATGGTAGAAAGTTTTATTTTCATGGAGTTACATCCTGCGTTTCTAAAGTCTTATTTCCCTGAATCAAGTTCTGGAAGATGTGCAGCTGGGGATTCAGTAGAGCTGAATGTATGTAGAATTAAAATGTATTTTAACAATAATATAAAAAGATGGAGAATCATAAATGAATATTCCAAGGTGCTAGCATTGTCTAGAAAGTGATAAAAATCCTAATTTATGTTAGTTTCTAATAAATCAAATATGAATGTTCTAAACTCTTATAGGTAAAATATATATAATTAACAAGCTGATATATAAGAAAAATTGAAAAACAAAATGACTAACCGAAAACAAGGCAAAAAAGGAGAGCAAAGGGAAACAGAAAGCAAAAGGGAAGATAATAGTTACATATCACATATATCACTAATTTTAGTATATGCAAATGAACTAAGCTCTACTAGATGACAAAAATGTTATACTGCAAAAAGAACACCACAGCTAGAGTGTAAATTGGTACAATCGCTTTGGAAAACTGTTTGTCAGTGTCTGCTAAAGCGAAATATATGCCAAAACACACAAGCAAACAAACAAAAAACACACCCAACAATTCCACTTCTAAGTATATACCATTAGAAACACAGAAAAATATATACCAGAAGACATGACATAATGTTTATAACCATACTGCTATTCATTTCCTCCACCTGGCAAAAACCCAAGTATTTACCATGAGTAGAATAGTTAAATATTATTATTGTACATTCACACAATGAAATATATGGCAATAAGAGTGAATGAGCTACAACTACATACATCAATATGAATGAATTTTACAAATATAACAAAAAAACTGTAGATACAAAAGAGCATTTATAATATGGTTCAATTTATGCAAAATTCAAAAGTAGGCAAAATTAATCCATGATGATTGAAGTCAAAATATTACCTTAAGGTGTTTAGTGACTGGGAAAAGGGCATGGACTTCTCTTTTGGAATTTTGGTTCTGAATACATCATTGTGTTTACTCGGGGAATATTTATGACTTAGAGTGTTATATTTCAATAAAATATTTCTTAACAAATAACAAACTTTGTTTAATAAGCCTAACTATGCCTACAAATTTTGGGGTGGGGTTAGAGCCTAGGGTGAGGGGATATATGCATAAAGGCAATATCATGTTTGAGGGACAAACTTAATTCCAGCAGCTCTGCTGCAAATGTCAAATTTCTAGAAACATTAAGTGCATTTATGTGGATTGAGGATACAGATTGAGAATCTGCTAATTAGTCACTGAGTTGGACATTTTAAGTAAATCCTTTTGGGAAATGTGCAAGCAATTCTTGATATTGTTTGCAAAGTACTATGAGAAGAAAATGTGAGACACATACAAAATAATACTCTTTTTTATTAAACAATGCCCTAACAATGCTTCCTGGTTTGTAGCTAACTAAACTGATGGAACCGTGGAGATTACTGCATGCTCATTGTTTGGTCTTAGAAAAGTGAATCTTAGGTCTCAATGATCTGAGAAAATAAACTCCCTAGGAAGCCTTTGGGATAAAGTGTCTTCCCGGCTTCTGCCGTCCCCCCCGCCCAAACAACCAGTTAATACTATTTAAAAGCTAAAATCCTCTTAGTTTGGGAAGGCTATTCTGGTCACCATGGATCACAAAATATTGTGGCTTCTTTAAAAGTCTGACTTAATAATTTAATTCTGGCCAATAAATGTAATAAGTTCCTTCAGCCCAACCCTGACCTTACTTGTGGGACAGATTAATAAAGGTGAAAAGTGAGTCACATAAGTGGTGCATTGATTCTTTTGGAAACCATTGAAATACCTGACCACTAGGGAAATCATAGGGACAAAATTTGGCTGCACTATACAGCCCATCAGGGATAGACTCGTGAATATACTGCTGGGGTTGTCTTCTCCAGATTCCAGCTGAATGCCTCCACTTTTAAATTTTTTTGAATGAATTATTTCAGTATCCAACCCTAAAAAATGATTTTTGGTTGGGAAGGGTGATCAGGTCATGGAGGAGTGGTGGGACATGGGGAGAAATGAAGGGCATAGAGTTTATCAAACAGCGTAACATGTGGTTTCATACGAAGCAAATGCTTTGTATTGTTTTTTAAGGACCCTAAAGGTAAGAGTTGAAACACTAATACAAGTCAACATTATTCATCACATAAAACAATATTCCTCAGAAATGGACACTCAATAAAGATAGAGGATAAGATCAAATGAATTTTGCCTGATTTCTCCAGAAAAGAAGTGATTTTGACATTTCCAATTCATACTTTATAAAACATATTCTCCTATGTTTTTTTTTATTACTTACACTCAATACTTTTGACAGTTCTGTGTGTGTGTGTGTGTTTCCACAAACCAAGTAATTCTGTGACACCAGCTGAGTGTCCTACAATTTAATGCAGTTCTGACATTATTTATCTAGTGGTAGCATCAGATTCCACAGACTACGGGCTCAGTCCTACACTACTGCACCCCTTCCTCCCCCCTTTACACACACATTCAGATGCCAGTCCCAAGTCCAGGTTGTCACCTGTGCTTATGATCACAGGCAAGGTATAAATCAAAGTTTCCCTGGACCTCATCCTTGGGTTCAATTAATTTGATAGAGCTGCTCATACAACTCAGGAAAACAGCTTGCGTAGTAGATTACCAGTTTATTATTAAAGTGTAGAACTCAGCAACAGCCAGATGGAAGAGATTATAGGGTGAGGTATAGGAAAAGGGTGTGGAACTTCCATATTGTGCTCCACTCTCCAAATCATGTTATGCTTTTTTATGGGGGCAGGAGGGAGTGGGGGGAGGGCGCTGATGAGGCTTCCTTACATAGTCATGGTTGACTAACTCATTGGCCATTGGTGACGGAATTAAATCTCCGCCCCTCTGTCCTCCCAGGAGGTCTGGGTCTTAGAACTGACCCTTCAGTCCCCCTGGTTGGTGCCCCTGGCATCCAGCACCCATACTTACGGGCTTCCAAATGTCTCCTTACCAACATAAACTCAGGAGTGGTTGAAAGGGGCTTGTCATGCCTAACAATAAGATACCTTTGTAGCTCTTACCACTTAAGAAATTTCAAGGGCTTTAGAGACTCTATTCCAGAAATGGGACTAAGACCAAGTATTATTTCTTATTATAAGCCACAAAATCACATACCCCTATTTCCCACCCCCATTAATATGGACAGAAGCACAGACATATAAAACCAAAACAAAACACCAGAATTCCTTCAATTATCAAGAATTCTGATCAAAGGGAACTGTAAAATACTCTAGTATATTCTATCCAAAAAGCATCTATGACATCTGATTATGCCTTTCATTCTATGAGACCCATTCAATGTATATGAGTATTTTACAAACCACTGATTTATCTTCCTAAGAACTTGAAAGACTAATTAGTTGTTAATTACCAACTATTTTATGGTTACATTGAAAGTCTAAAATAATGATTACCATTAACATATTGCATTCACTTTCTGAGGAGCCCCCTGTGCATGCACATTTTATTAACAGAACTGACATGATTGCTACTTAGCTTGTATGTTTTATTTATTTCCACATAGGTTTGATTTCATTGCCTTTTCTCATTTTTGCCTGTTGTATAATTCATGCAATATTGTTCTAGGTGTATGACACCGTCGCTTTATTCGCCACACTATAATTTCTATAATCAGGTAAAAATGATGTTTATTTATTTATGCACTAGAGACCCAATGCATGAAATTCATGCCAGGGACTTGGCCCTCGCAGCCATGGCAGCTGCCTCGGCCCTTGCAGCAGCCCCAGTTTCATCCAGAAGGTTGTCCAGAAAAATGTCTGGTCTAATTAGCATATCATGCTTTTATTATTATAGATTACTGTTTATCATAAAATATATTTCTAAACCACTTTCTCTAGACACTTTGAATTTGAAACCATGTTTTAAAGTTCCTTTTATTTTCCTTGGATATCAAAAGATATTTTTAAAGGCACAACAGCTGGAATAATTGCTGAAATTCCTAAGTCATAATGGTACCTAACAAGGAAGTAGAAAATAATAACCTGACAGCAGCAAGAGCTGACACAGTAATCAGATCATTCAGTGGGAATCTGATGTGCTGGAATGGGAAATGCAGTCACGCTTTGTGAATTTATTTATGACATTTAACCAGAATTAGCATTTTTGACAATTCTATCAATTCGGATGCAAATAAATTTATGTATCCAATACTAACTCCAGTACCTAGCTCATTGAGATCAATTTTCAAAGGTTAAACATAGGGATTAAATTATCAAATAATTTTAACTTTTAGGAAAAGGATTCTAGAAAGACTTGGCAAAAATTTAAATTAAGATGCTACTTTGGCTGTAAAATATCTGAAACCAATTTTTAAAATTATCTGCTCTTCTTTTATGAATCTTCTCCTTTTGTAGTGAATATCCACTATAGTGTGCTAGGCCATAAAAGGCTGTATGATCCAGGGTCTGGAGTTAGGAACACAGAATATGAGAGTAATGTTTATAACAGAGCCAGATAGTTTTTGATGGAAGAATAGTCTGTTGGAAACAGGATACTGGACAAAAGGTTGGGAAGGTAGGTTAGAGCCAGAATGTGAGGTGTGTTGAATGTTAGGCTAAGGAATTCATGGGAAGCAATGGTTATTAGTTTCTACCTGGACTATTCTTGTAACCTCCTGATAACCTTGTTTCCAGGCTCATCTAACACCTATCCATCAGAGTGAGAGCAGTTTCCTGAATTTCATATTACTCTGTTATATGCCTTTCTATTGTTTCTTATTTATTTCAGGATAAAATCCAAACCCCTGAGCTAAACCCACAGGCTGTCACCTGATTTTTTCCACAGCTCAATTTATTTATCCCTACCTAATCTGTCAGTTTCTTCAAACCATAGTGCTTTCTCTCTTTGCAACAAATTCCCTCTGCCAAAAAGTCTCCCTGATACTGTTTTCACCGATCCTTCCTATTTTTCTAAATGGGGTCATAGAACATCTTTATTGGGGTTGTCTACCCTTACAATGACAGTGTAGTTAAGATACTTCTCTTCTGTGCTGCCACCGAATCTCTATTTTGACAATGATACGGTTTTAATTTGCCCTCTTACTTAAATGTTTTCCCCGAATAGACTGTGACCTCCTTAAGGGTGTGTATTTTGACTTTTCTCTTTTTTTCTAGAAAGCCTACAATAGATGTTTAAATATCTATTGAATAAATGGGTGCTGAAGCCAGTGTATAGCATGATTGGGCTTTGCTTTAAAAAAATTAATCTAGTATTAGTGAGAATGGATTAGGAGAGAAGGAATAACAATGAAATATGGGGGACCAGGAAAAGGCAAGGATGGCCATACCATAAACATTTCATTCTTATCTGTAACTAATAATTACTAGTGTCACTCACTATACAGACTCTGCATGAACTCTTTTGACTCTTATGACCCCAACTACTACTTATAACTGGATTACTCCCAAATCAATATTTTCAGTCTTCATCTGTCTTCTAAATTTCAGTGAGGCGCTGGAAAGGAGTACAAATATCAGGTGTAGACTCAGGTAGATCTCAGTTCTTATTGTGACTTTGACATTCAAAATTACTTTTGCTCTGGTCTTAACTGAAATGTTTAAAAACTCAGAACCTTGGCCTTGAGAGAATAAGTCTTATCATGATTAATTATAAGATATAAATTAGGTAAGGGTTACACTAGGGTAATCCTTGGTGTCTGGTTAGGTTTTCATTAAAGGTAGTCATTTCCATTTGTTCATCGGAGTGTAACACCTACAAACCACACAGGTATATACTTGAGGTTCAGTTTACCATATATACCCTATATATGATGCTTCTTATATATTTTTTTAGAATAATGGTAAATGTAGCCTCCAGTCTTATATGCCATAAATCTAGTGGTCATCCAAGACTTTCCCTCATCCCTCAATTATTTACATGCAAATGGTAACTAAATTTTTTGTACTAACTTCTTAATATCTTTTGAAAACCTCTAATATTCCACTAAGGCTATCTTTAGTCAGGCTTATATTTTATCTCCTAAGAGTCTCCCTGTGTCTAGTTTCAGTTTGTCCTTCCAATCTTAGAGTCCCAAGAGTGATCTTTCTAAAGTGCAAGTGTAACCATGGTAGCCGCTAGCTTAAAATACTTTAACTGTTTCCCTTTTATAAAATAGAGGTCAGACTTTCTAGTCTGACCCAAATACTTAAGTTCTTGCTTTTCTTCCCAGTCTCATCTTCGGCCTTTTTCTTACTACACACTGTGCTCAAGACATGATCTTTTCCATAGTCTACATTGTGTCATTGTTTTCTTGAATTCATGCTTTTATATACCTGTATTCTTCTTCTCTTGATGAACTCATCATTTTTCAAGATTGACCTAAGTATATTTTTGGATGCAATTTCTTAATCTGTTATTAAAAGGGCATTAATTTCCTCAAAGCATACAATAAAATGTATGTTACACTGATTCCATGTTTTAGTAAATACTCAACTGACATCTATGTGGACGCTTATCTATGCGTTATAAATTGCTGGGTACTGAGGGCTACAGCGATGAGCAAGACACATGTAATCCCCTCTTCAAAACATGTCATGCAGAATGAGTTGAAATACATTCATTTATTGTATGTAACTTTCCCCATGTTTAAGTAGACATTCAACTGTAATGTATGAGGAAAATTCTATATGGCTCATGAAGCACTGGGTATTGAGGTTACATTGGTGATCAAGGCACACATAATCCCTTCATCAAAGCAGTTGGTTGATCAAAGACATTTCAGCTAAATAAGCTGAACTAAATTTCTATTTAAATGAGGGCTGAGAAGATCTTACCTTCCAGATGTTTATAACTCTCCCTTGCAGTGGATTAGAATAGTGATGATCCTTACTGTGCTCCAAGATTTCAAGCTAGATAAAAGGTGTTTTCTATCCCCATTTCAGACCCTTACGGGAGACAGATGAAGCAGCATTGCCTTCTGGGTAATATCAGTACAAATGTAGAACATGCAATGCAGATACATGACAGCATTCCAACCAGAAGTCAACTGCAAGCCTATTTTATAGTTGCAGAATCTCATTTTTAATGCCTGAGGATTTTAGAGCCATTATTGGTTAAGGTTCTGCTTCTTTAATTCAATTGAAATAATGATTCAGTTAAGATTATTAGGCAATCCAGGCAAAAATAAATTTAAAAAAGAAAAAAAAAGAAACAAGAAAAGCAGGTAGGTCCTAAATGACAACAGGTCACTTGAAATTAGTTTCAGTTTCAGGATGGTTTGTCCATTCTCTCACCAAGTGAGAGAATAGGTATCTTGCCTTATGCTATTTGGAGAAAAATAAAACCTTACAATGCTAATAAACAATGAAAATCCTCCCCAAGAGATTGAGCCTATTATTAAACTTATCTGTTTTCAAGTATAAGTTCCTTTAAGGCAAATAGTATATTATATATAATACCAAAGAATGATATCTATACTAATAAAAGCCTAGGTGGTCCTTGCGCATGACGTCATCACAAGATGGCTACGTGCACAGTGGAGGCAGGGCCCAGCAGCCACCTCATGTGGAGGAGGCCGATCAGGCCACCAGGGGAGGGCAGTTGGGGGCCATCGGGCTGGCAGGGGAGGGCAGTTGGGAGTGATCAGGAGAGCAGGAGAGGGCAGTTGGGGCGATCAGGCTGGCAGGGTAGCAGTTAGGCGTCAATCAGGCCGGCAGGGGAGCAGTCAGGGGTGATCATGCTGGCAGGCAAAAGCGGTTAGGGGCAATCAGGCAGGTGGGAAGGCAAGTGGTTAGGAGTCAGTGGCCCCAGATTGTGAGATGGATTCTGACTGCCTGATTAGGCTCATTCCCTGTGGGATTGAGCCTAAACCGGCAGTCAGACATCCCCCAAGGGTTCCCAAGTTGGAGAGGGTGCAGGCCAGGCTGAGGATCACTCCCCCTCTGTGCATGAATTTCATGCACCAGATCTCTAGTATGCTTATAAATATTTTTGAGACCCAAGGAACTAATTTCCAGGGATTGGGGCTCAAAAGTTATGATTGCCACATGAACCAGCCATAGTATGGTAGTGCCCATGTGTAAGTGATTGAAACACAGTCTTAGAGATAAACCGAGTCAAGTTGTTAGTGTCTAAGGTCAGAATGGAAATCGGGAGCTGTTCTTTCTTTGGCAAAGCTATTCTTCAGTTAGTATATCCTATTTAAACTATGGAAATGTTTCTCAACTGCGGCTGCATATTAAAATTACCTGCAGAGCTTATAAAAGATATACTAATGGTCAGGCCTGAGTCCTAGAAATTCTAGCGTGTGGGGTTCAGACATTCTGAAGAGTGTAACCACCACCCTAGGGGGGTATTACTTAAATGTGTTTTTTAGGTAAAACATTTTATATATGAAGAACTCATAGTGACACAGTCAAAGATCATCTTTCCATATCTGTGCTACTCTGACTCAGTTTCCCACCTCCTCATGGCATTAAATCCCTGCTCAAGTCCATGTATCAATTTTCACTCAATAAATATTAGCAAGCCCTAAAGTTAGGATTATGCAGGGAAAAATTCTGTTCTGCTACTAAAATCCATAGATTAATTCCTGTCCTCTATTAACCCAGATTTTCTTTTTAAACTTAGGATCTGTGGATTCATGAAAGCTCCTTTTTTTTGTTGAAAAAATAACAACAAACGATTTAATGTGAGGATTAAATGAGGTAATGCATGTGAAGCACTTTGCACAATGTTGGCCACAGTAACACTCAATACATGTTAGTGGTTACACACATAACATCTTCTTGAATCTATTTATAGGTGTTCCTGCACTAGCCCTAAAAGAAAAATATCTTCTTTTAGTGTTATTTTCTGAATTGTGTCCTCTCCCAAATTCACTGTTGAAGTCCTAATTCCCAGTGTCTCAGAATGCAACTACATTTGGAGAAAAGGGTTGTAAGTAATTAAGTTGAAATGAGGACATTAGAATGGGCTCTAACCTAATATGACTGTTGTTTTTAGAGGCAGAGGAAATTTGGGCACATACATGTACAGAGGGAAGATGATATGAAGACACAGGAAGAAGACAGCCATCTGTGAGTCAGAGAGAGAGGTCCCAGGAGAAACTGACCCTGCTAGCAATTTTGATTTGAGACTTTTCATCTCTGAAACTGTGAGAAAATAAATTTCTGTTGTTTAAGTCACCCAGTCTGAGGTACTTGGTGATGGCAGCCAGAGCAAACAAATACAATTTGTTACTCCAAAAATTATTCTGGTAGGCATTTGCTGGTATCCTCCACAATGTTCTTTTTTGAGACTCTCTTTTGCCAATAAGGATACACTAATTTACTGTTTGAGAATCAAGCATTTCTCCATCCTTAGCCAAATAGTTGGGTCTGACTAACAACCTGCTCCAATAATAGACTATGGTTATTGCAATGATAGCCCATCCTTCTATATATTGGTATGGGCCTTTAAAATTACCAGAGCCAGGGATATGCAATGACATTTAGAAATCTCCTAGGTTAGGAATGTTTCCTTGAGGGTTATACAAAAAAGACTTTTTAAAATTTTTTATTTTATTTATTTTTATTGCTGACATTATTACAGCAATAAAATGGTTCCCCCCTTTGCCACCTGCCACCTAGATCCTTTCCTCCCTTCCCTCACCATATTGTTGTCTGTGTCCATGGGCTATGCATATGTTCTTTGGCTTTCTCTTCACCTTCTTTCATCCTGTCCACTCCACCCACCTTCCCTCTGACAAGTGTCAGTCTGTTTCATTTATCCATAGATCTCTGGTTCTATATTGTTTGTCAGTTTATTTGGTTCTTTAGTTTCCACATATAAGTGAGAAAATACTATATGATATCTGTCTTTCTCTGACTTGCTTGTTTTGCTTAGTGTAATAATATCCAGGTCCATCCAAGTTGTCACAAAAGGTACAGTTCCTTCCTTCTTATAGCTGTGTATTAATTCATTGTGTAAATGTACCACAGCTTTTTTATCCACTGATTGGCACTTGGGCTGTTTTGAAACACCAATCAGAAAAAATATATGCACCCCTATATTCATAGCAGCGTTGTTTACAATAGCCAAGATCTGGAAACAGCCCAAGACATTGTCTTTCTATTGGGCATGCCTAGGAAATTGTGGCTCTCTGGATGCTCCAGGAAGATCTTGCATTAACAAGAGAGAAAAGCTTGACTGAGGATGTGGCCACAGGCAATCAGTACAGAAACATTTAAAGGGAAACTGGATCTCAGGTACATATTTTGAACCCTTGGTCATGCTCTACCTGATTGGACAACCTCTGGACTCTTCTGTTTTGTGAACAAATAAATACCCTTTGATGGTTAGGCCAGGTTGAATTATGTTTTCTTTTATTTACATCCAGATAAAGTGTCCCGTATCATGCAGTATGTTATTTATGAGGTTCTGGACTACACTCTCAGATAATCAATGGCCATGTTGTCACGTTATGATTGCACACAATCCAGTCTTTACTATGGTCCCCAAAGTCCTGCATTGCTTGGCGTCTTCCTTCTCTGATTCCATCTCCTATGACTCGCAGCCAGATCTATTCTACTGCAGACACATTGGCCTTCTTAATAGGGAAAAATTAAATTCCACCTCGGGACTTTTGTAAATGCTACCTCACCTTCCAGAGACCTTTTTCGTATGGTCTGCTTATTATATTTCCTCACTTCATTCAAAGTCTCCACTGTGAGATCAGGGATTGTGTTGATCTCATTTACTACTCTATGCCAAGTATTTAGAATGTTGGCACATAGTAAGCACTCAGTAATGTGTCTCAGATGAATGAGTGACTTAAAAATAAAAAAAATGCCCGAAAGAGTTTCTACTCGATGTTAGCTGTTTTCTCCCCATTATGATTATGAAGATCTAGCAGACATTTTCTAACTAGAGACATGAATTTAGTTATATATAGTTATGTCAGATTCCAGTTGTAGGAAACTGGACCCACTTTAGATTTTTTAAGCAGAATGGATTTAATATGAGGAATTAGAAGCAGGTGCTCATGGCATCATTGGAGGGTTGAAGGAGTAGAAGAATCGGGTCAGCTTCTCCCAGGAATACCTCCTGAGCACAACCACTGAGCTAGGTCAACATTGGAGTGGTTGCTTCTGCCGTAACTTATTTTCCACATTTAAACCCAGAGTGGCGTTTTTCAAATGTAGCATAATCTCTCTATGACAAAGTCCAAATAATTCAATTGATTTCCTTTGCTCTTTGTCTGAAGAACAAAATTTCTAATACAGATGTGAAGGCCCCATGTAAGTGTGAGTCCCACATTTTACTGGGAACTTACTTTGTACTGTTTTCCCTGGTTTCCTGCACCTGAGCCTCACTGGGTTCTCTTAATCCTTTTTTTCTTTTCCTCAGCTCATAGCCTTTGAACATTTTGGTAGATAAGATGAATTGCCTTGGACATCATCCATCATACTCACTTTTTATTTGCTTGTTTATTTTTGTGACAGATTCTGGAAAAGGCAAACATTTCCTTTTACTGGTATGCTTGTAACTAGGCTGTATAATATGACTTTAGGTCACAGCAATTAGATAAAATTATATAAGAATAGCATATGTATATGCTATGTGGTAGATAATGCTAAATAGTTTCTGAAGAGATTGTATAAAATCCATTCCCACCAGCAGTGCTTGAGAGATTCAGTTCCCCATATCCTCAGCAGCACTTATTGTTAGAGTTTGTGTAGTATTATCACATTTTGTTTTAATTTAGCATTTCTGTAATTATTAATTGAGTTGGGCATTTTTTCAAAATGTAATGGTAATTCTAATATCCAGTTTTTTGACTGCCTGCTTTTGTCCTCTGCTCATTTTACTATTGTATTGACTGTTTTAATTATTTTTTCTTATTGGTTGTAGATGCTCTTTTTATATTCTGGAGAGAAGTCAAATGCTTTTATATGCATTTCCATACAGATTTTAAAATCAGCTTTTTCCAGGTGAACAACAGCAAAAACAAAGCCTGTTTATCTTGATTGTGATTGCATTAAACCTATAGATAAAATGGAGAAAAGTGACATTGGTATGAGTGAGTTACCTATGGTCTCTGACCCCGACAGTTTCACAGGAGATGCACCTCTGAAGAAAGACATAACAAATAACACACCATAGCACTGTTTCATGCTCCAAGCCTAAATGGGGGCAGAGGGTGCTGGCAGAAGAGCATTGGATGTGTTTTGGTTTTGTCTTCCCATGCGTTAACCAATCTCTAAGAATAGACCCCATTGTTGACGGGAATTGCTTCACCTTCTCTTCAAAGAAGAGGATAAATGTCATTGCCCCTTCTTTTTATTTAACCAAGATACAAAGAAATCACTGTAACAATATGTTCCACAGATCTAATGAGAAAACCAGAAATCATTTAGTCATCTGAACTAGATGTAATCTATTAACAAAAAGGTTACCTACTATTCTTTCTACTGCCAACTGCTCTTTCATCATTCTGCTTTGACATCTCTCAATATGAAGAGCTAACGTGATCTACTTTTATAGTCAGAAAATTTTGTTTATTTTCCATATTTGTAAATTTTTTTGACCATCTGTTCCATTTCTGTTTCCCAGGATGCAGAGTAGAGTTCAAGCCCAGATCCTCTATTTTTTTCCTCTTTCCTCTTATTCAAGCAAATTCTATTAATTTTTTTTTCTTAACTCCTGAAAGACTCCAGGATCTAATAGCATTCCATCTGAAGTGATAGCCATTTATTTCTCTTGCATACTGTTAAGGTTTTCTTCCCTATCTTCCCATGTCCCAGTTCTCATTAACACGGCATCAGATTTTGCTCATGCTGGTGTAACAATTTCTGTCAATCTTGCTTCAGTAATTATCTTAATTCCCCCAGAAAGCTCTTTTTATCCTAAAGGTTCAGAGGCCCATTCTGTGAAAATAATTGTGATTTCTTTTTAAGCTTTCATGTTGCTTTGTTCACAGTTTTCCAGGTGACCATTAGAAGGATAGTACAACCAGACCATCATAAGATTAAGACAGGGGATGGTCAGACACTGTCAAAGCATTCTCTCTTCTTTCATTTATAAGACATAGTGTTCAAATATCCCACTATTTTATTCTACTCACAAAGTCCCTGGAACAGGTGCCTCTCAGCTCTCCTTAAAAACCTGTTGTTCTCAAGGAACTAATCAATTATTGTATCTTTATCCAAAGCATAAATGCCAAGCACTTACATAGGGGGTTGCATAGTGTAGCCATTAAACTTGAGTGTTTTGAATTTAGAAATGTGGGTTTTAACCCCATTCTACCAAATGATTTTATATAAATGTTTTCATTATGAGTCAGGTTGTTTTTCTTTAAAGTTGGTGGGCCGAAATTACCCCAATTCTTAAGGATGCACCCTAGGGGGCTATCTATACAGTGTGGATGACATGCTTCCCATCTGTAAGAAAACACACAAAAGGAGTCCAGGATCCTACCCAGCATCCTTTGTGACTCTCCCTTTGCTGGTGGGAGTGTCCCTCCTCCTAGCTAAGGGTGCACAGAGCTCTCACTCCCAAGCAGTGAGAGATTGCCTCCCTGCCTAAGGTTGCAGATAAGGGTCAGGTGGGAGATTGCCTCACTGTGGAAGGTCAAGGTCGCAGGTAAGGGTCAGGTGGACTTAACCTTACTCAGAGATCCTCGCTCTTTATCCTGGTTTATCTGGTCCATCAACAATAAGGGAATCAAATGGGAAAGGTAGAATCCATTCCCAGCCAAGATTAGCACTTTAAATTTCCTGGAGTTGTAATCTCCTGTACACTGGCTTAACTTTTTGCTTTTACTGAACCTCAATCCTTGCTCTCTTTACTCCCAAATATTGAAATGTTACCTTAAAGAGTTTTACTTTCTTCTTTAAAACAGGGAAATCAACTTGGTTGCCTCCCACAAAAGCATCTGGGAGAGACATACTAGTTGACCTTCAAGGCACATCTCAGGTAAAAGCAACCTCCTTTTTACTTATAGTGTCTCATTAATGATAAGATTCAATGCTTGAACAAAAACTTTCAGGTTGCTCTGTAAATAGTAGTGGAAGAAAATTTTAAATTTCTTCTTTTTTAAGCTTAAATATCACTCTTTTTTTGGATAGTGCTCATTTGCATATATACGCAAATTTTACTCAGATATGCTGGGAAAGGTCTGAAGTATCACTTTCCCTCATTTGCTCCACCTAAATTTTCTTACACATTTCTCTTCTCCTTTCAATCACTTAAGCAACCTCCACAATTCCTAAACTTTTAGATTAGCCTTTGAACCTTTGTCCTATGTCCTTCAAAAATGCATAACCATGCCTTATGCCTTCTCTATTCCTAATTTATTATTTCCAATCAATAGCTCTTCTAATAATCAAGAAAAGTGAGTCACTGTGATTTCTTCCATTTACCCTTATGAACACATTTTAAACACTTTCATTCCAAAATAACAGAGCAAAATGACATCTCACAGTTCTAAATTCAGTTCACAAAGATTGCAATAAAGGCAAGAGGCAGGCAACCCACAAGAGGGGAGGGGCAGGGTCAAGCCTTGACTCAGAAATTCCTACCCGCCCTCCTTGTAACCCAGCTGGTTCGGATTGTGACATCACAGCCTCCTTGGAGGCAAGGGCACCCTGGAGGCAGAGGCAAGGGCTTGGGACTGCCCTGTCCGCCACTGCCAAGTCCCAGGTGCTGTGCCCCAAACTGAGGGCTCAACAAGGGGCGGGGGCCCTGTGGGACCCGGTCTCTCTGTCTTCTCAGTCTCATCCCTGGAGGGCACTGAGCTTGATGGCAGTGGTACATTAGGTAACCCTAGTGGGTCAGCCATGCTGATCGCTGCAAGAGGCCATATTGCCCCAGATTATGGGGTGTTGCTCGGGTGCAAAGGGCAGAGAGTCTGGAAACGCATGTCATGTCCCCTCACCACTGACTAGAGCAGAGGTGGTTGTAGAGTTCATTGGACAGTCTCTCTCTCTCTCTCTCTCTCTCTCTCTCTCTCTCTCTTTCTCCCCTCCCTGCAGGAAGTCTGTGCCTCAGGGGGAAAGAAAGCACTTGGAAGTGATGGCATGCTCTGCTCCTCCACCCCTGGGACACAGTTTTCTGATCTCATTCTGCCTCTGCTGACAAGAAAGCGCTCTTACACAGGATATGGGTCTGGACCACAGATACGGTGGTCTGTGAGGGGCCGACCGAGATAGGAAGAAGAAAAAGGCAGATGGCTCTCTGATTAAACCTGAGTGGGATCTGGGCCGGGGAATGGACTTGTGTTGTGGGTCAAAGTGTGCTTATGGAGGGAGTTCCTGTCCTTTTGCATGCCTCAATTTCTCTCCCTGGCTGTCTAAAACAGCCAAGAAGACCTGGAATGCTGGGTGGCCCACCCTTATTTGCACTCCCTGGGTGGGTCAGAGTTTAATTACATTTTTGTTCGAGCCCTGCAAGGCCACCTCCACCCCTTAGGTTAACCTATGCACCTCCATGAGGGCCCTTACGTAAGGACATCCAAGAGTCTTGGACCAGAGGGAGGAATTGCCTCTTTGATATTCGGAGCTGGGCAGGGATGCAAGCACTCATTTTGTCATTGGTCAAGCTTTGTCTTCCGGCTGGCAGGGAGCCTAGTTGCTCTCTCCAACCCGGTCTGACTACCAGCTTATCCTTGCATGGGAAATTTTTTATGTGGCAGTCGCCCTGGTACTGCCCATGTATGCTTTAGTTTTGGCCCTTGGGGTGGAAAGTACCTCTGGGATGGATAGTGAAGGAGAAAGGAGAAATGCCCACATAAGATGGCAGCCTTGTTTAAGTGGCTGGTGGGTGTCTGTTAATGTCTCCAAAATTATAAAGGGATAGCAGAGGAAGGGATAGAATCCATGGGTCCCTCACCATTCAACATATAGAGGTTGACTTCTAAAATTTCCTGGCCAATGCATTAACTGAGTGCTTGGATGCCCTTTCCCAGCCAATGCACCAACTCAGAGGGGTTGTTGTCCTGAGCAGGAAGCAAGAGTGATTTCTTTCCAGATCCTTGTCCAGACGGATTCAAAGAATGAAGCCACGGACAAAAGGTGGTAGATCAGTGGTTCTCAACCTTCCCAATGCCGTGACCCTTTAATACAGTTCCTTATGTTGTGGTGACCCTCAATTTCATTGTTACAAATTGAACATAATTAAAACATAGTGACTAATCACAAAAAACAATATGTAATTATATATGTGTTTTCCGATGGTCTTAGGCGACCCCTGTGAAAGGATCGTTCTATCCCCAAAGGGGTCGCAACCCACAGGTTGAGAACCGCTGTGGTAGATGAAAAGAGTGGAAGTTTATTGAAAACAAGTACAGACTCCCATGTAGGGAGAGGGTTCCAAGAGGGTAGTCCACTAAGCTCTTTTTTGCTAAAGTTTAAAAAGGCTTCAGTTCTTTGTCTCTTCACACTGCCTTCCAATTTGTAGAATATCAGCTTTAAAGCCCAGACTCCACATGGTCTCCCCCTTTTTCCCCTCTCCCTTCAGTGGTAGAATTCTCTATCTCCTGTGAAAATCAGTTTTCCTTCTTCTCCCATTTGTCGGCATTTCTCTATCCTCTGTGAAAATCTGTTTTCCTCTTTCTCCCCATACCCCTATGGCTTTCCCTATCATCTGTGAATGGATGTCTTTCTCTTCCCTTATCTTGTGGCACCCTTATTTTTCTCTGTGAATGTATGCCTTCTGGCAGCTCCAAGCCCTCACCTATGCCTTCCTCCAGTATGGAACCTCTTTATTCCTAAAAATCCCTAAACCTGCCTATTTTACCACTAAAACTCCTTTCAATCAGGGCTGTTAATACACACTGCTAGAGCAAACCACATTACAATTTCAGTGGCTTAACACAAGAGAAGTGTGTTTATTTATAGCTCTCATCAAATCCAGCTCAGATGTTCCTGATTCGGTGGCTTTCCTCGTTGGCTGAATTCCAAGTGACAACTAAGGGACTCATGTCTTTTCCATTTAGTGACTTCTCACATCTCTGAGGAACTCTGCTGAATATCTAGCTGATGAGTATGTAGCAAACCACAAAAAAAATCATAGGAGCATTTTGGGAGTGGGGGAAGAACATTATTTCCATTCACATTTCATTGAACATAACCAGAAATAGGGCCCAAGCTACTTGCAAGGATTGTAGGAATTGAAGTCTTTCATACTATGAAGAAAAGATTTAATTGTTAACACCAGAAAGTTCCTTTTTCTTTAATGTTTCTTCAAATGTAAGGTGGAGCTATTAGCAATGCTTACGTCATAGGTTGTTGTGAGTACGCCTGACCATAGGAGGTGTGTGATAAATGCTAGTTATTATTACACTTGAAAGGATAGCACCAAGCTTCTTAGACCAAACTTCATTTTCAGTAACACCACAAGCTCTTGAAATATTGGGAGGCCCAGAGACTGAAAGGGGCCCGTGAAAACAATTTTCTAGTTACAGACATGGAGGATGAGAAAAGGATTCTGCCACTGCCAACTCCACAAAGGACATCTACAGACTGCTACTAGACTGATCCCAAATCCAGATTTTTATCATTGGATCACGTCCATTTAAGCTAAAACAAAAGGAGGTCTTCATCTGATAGCCTAGATTCCAATGAGATCAGTTTGGAGGAGGGGAAGGAATGCTGTGACTTCTTACAAGGGACACTGCATTTCTAGAGGTCTAGTTTATTTATTAAGTTTATCTTTTAAAAATTTGCGCCAGTGATCTTTATGTGCTGTTACCCTGTTAGAGTTCTTTTTCTTTAATTGAATTTTATTGACTATATGCTATCACAGCCTCTGTTCATCTCACAGACATTTTGGACTTTTTTGATGCTACACGTTTTGACCAGCTGGAGTTTACTTCTCTACCCCACTGCTAAATGGACATTAAAAAAAATGAGTAGAGGACACTTCCAGTCCTTTACCCTGACAGCTTTCCACTCTTCACTCCAGTGGGCCTCTTAGTGATGTTGTCTCCTGTGGATGTTTGAAGACTTAGGATAGACACCGACCTCATAGGTTGTAAGAATTTTGCTGAATCCAGTGTTCATATCAGTTTTAGACTGTATTGATTATATAGTCAACTTTATTGAGAAAGATAATATCCCATTTTTCAGTGATCACTATTAGATAAAGACCTGTAACTTTAACTGGATGATAAAAATGCATAGTGACAGCTTTGTAGAGATGTCTTTGAACAGAAAGGCAAAATGTCTTGACCAAAAAAGGCCGATACCCAAATTTCCACTCTCATCTATCTTGCTTGTTTCTCTTATCTACCATCTTCTCTCTCACAAGCTTTCCATATCGGCAAATGCCACCATAATTTATCCAAGTGTTGAAACTGGAAACCTGGAGTCATCCTTAATTGTTTTGTCTTTTCCCTCAACAACCATAGCTATGATAAAGCTCTTTTATTTCTGCCTTCAAAATATATTTCAGTCTGCCCACATTCATCTATGCTACAACCTCCTTTACCACACCATGATATTTCTGCAAGTGCCTCGTTCTCCTGTTTCTTTCTGTTGTTGATTTGAATCAATTCTTCATGCCAAAGCAATAGTAGTCATGCTCAATGTAACTGAGAGGATGGTACTTATTCTTTAAAAGCTGACAATAGCCATCACTGCATTTTAAATGCAATCTAAACTTCTTATGTTGGTCTGCAGAACCCTGCCCATCTTCTCTCTCATCCCTTGCCACTCTATACTTAGTTCATGAAACTGTTTTCTATTTCTGGAACATGCTAGGTCAATTC
The DNA here is from genome assembly GCF_000327345.1 of Myotis davidii. NCBI lineage: Eukaryota > Metazoa > Chordata > Mammalia > Chiroptera > Vespertilionidae > Myotis > Myotis davidii. The sequence continues at coordinate 7,809,698 of NW_006292095.1, read as the reverse complement.
TTACCTTAGGGCCTTTGAATGTGCTATTCTTTCTACCTGAGATGTACTTCCTCTTCAATTTCTGTACAGCTAATTTCTTTTCCTTCTGGGTGTCTCATTTTGCTCTTCTCAGAGATGCTTTCCCTGACCACCCCAAGAATATTCCTGGTCTTCTTTATTGCATTCCCTTGTGTATTTCCCTTTTAGCATTTATTACAAGGTATAATTTTATTTACTTTATGTTTTTTCCTTTGCCTACTATCACATTAGAACATGAATTCTTTGAGTATAGTGATCATGACATCTTGTTAACCTCTTTTTGGAAAAGACATTATATATATATTTATATATGTGTATATAATGAATTATTAGCTAATATTTTGCATCTTGAGCTTAAAAGTTCATTCCTTAAACGTCCTTGCACTTAGTAAACAGTAGTGGAGTAAGAGTCCAGAAGAAGCATAGCAAAAAAATAATGCTTCTTTATTTATTCATGGAATGTAATTTTATTACCTGTTTAGTAAGTGCCAAGTGGAGTGCTAAACCCTGGAGTTTCATAGTAAAGAGAAATACATTTTTCTCATGTCTTCAGGATGTGTAGAATGTAGTTCAAAAAAACAAGTTTCTTCAATAATCAAAGAATTAGCATAAATTTAAAAATGCAGTAAATGCTACAACGGAGAAGTAAAAGGTACCATGAGAGCCCCTTGTCAGGAAGAAAGAAGGAAGAACATTCAGAAAACGTGTAGCATGTGTGCAGGTGGAAAGGACAATGACAAATACAAGGGAATAAAGGAGGGCTGGTGCGACTGGAGTGCCCAGAAGGAGGACTCCAGCCCTAGCTGGTTTGCTTAGTGGATAGAGCACCAGCCAGCAGAACCAAGGGTTTCAGTTCGATCCCAGTCAAGGGGATGTACCTCAGTTGCAGGCTTGATCCCTGGCCCTGGTCCAGGGCTAGTATGGGAGGCAACCGATCCATGTGTCTCTCACATTGATGTTTCTCTCTCTCTCTCTCTCCCTCTTCCTTCCACTCTCTCTAAAAATAGATGAAAAAATATCCTCGGGTTAGTATTAATAGAAGGAGGACTCCAGTGAGGGGAGCTGGACCAGAGGCAGGAATCATAAAACATGAGCATTTAAGAACTTTGTTAGAGGATAGTAAAAGGCAGGAATCAGTAAGAATCGGCAGGGTCAGATTGATGTTCCCAAGGAATCAATCTGTTTGCCAAAGTGGACATTATGGAGTTTAGTGAGGGGGAGGTCATTGATAGCTTTAGGGTGAGTTTTAGTGAAGTGAGGTAGATAGAAAACAATGTATGAAGTCAAGAATAGAATTAATAGTTAATAAAAGGATATAGCACATGAAGGAGGGTAATTAAGAATCTATTAAATATAAATCTATTTTTATTAGTCAATTCCAGGAGTGGTAAACTGTGAAATAATTTGTGTTATGTTTAAACAACTGACCAAGTAATGGTAGGAAGAGAAAAATTAATTCTGATTATAGTTAGACTTGTATTTACTACAATGCATATGCTTCAACCTAAAGTTGTTTAGGTGTTTTACAACTAGCATACATAATTAGGTCAAATAATAACCAACAGGATAGCCTCATGGGATGCACCAAATATAATGGGTTGTAGTATAGCTGATCTGGCTTTGAAGACAGGTTCTGATACCAAACTGAACATGCTTCCTCCCATGGGGAAGGCTACTGTGACCCTACATATGAATCTTACAGTTTACCTCTCTATTATAAAAGAAAAAACACTCAAAATCTATAGCTTACCATTTTTTATATATGTCCCTTAAGAGAAGGACATATTATGTCTGTAATTTGAATTAAACATAAAAATAAGGATTACGGTCTGTTTTTAAAAATAGACTTTCCAAGATTTTCCTTTGACAACCCCCCCCCTCCCCCCAACCACTACATGACTTTAGAAGCATTTCCAACTATGCATGTAGAATTCAACTCATATCCAAAATGGACAAGAGCATGCAGCAACTCCAAAACCTCCCCATCACATGTCTTTTTATTTATTTATTTTTATTTTATTGCTTAAGGTATTACAAATAGCAGTACATATGTCTCCTTTCTTTTCCCCCATTGACTCCCCCCTGGTCTCCCCTACCCCCTGGCACTTGTCCTCACCACCCCCTGCCCAGTGTCTTGCATCCATTGGTTATGCTTATATGCATGCATACAAGTCCTTCAGTTGATCTCTTACCCCGCAACCCTCCCCTGTCTTCCCACTGTAGTTTGACAGTCTGTTCGATGCTTCTTTGCCTCTGTATCTATTTTTGTTCAACAGTTTATAATGTTCTTTATATTCCACAAATGAGTAAGATCATGTGGTATTTATCTTTCACTAACAGGCTTATTTCACTTAGCATAATGCTCTCCAGTAAAATCCATGCTGTTGCAAATGGTAAGAATCCCTTCTTTTTCACAGCAGCGTAGTATTCCATTGTGTAGATGTACCACAGTTTTCTAATCCATTCATCTGCTGATGGGCATTTAGGCTGTTTCCAAATCTTAGCTATTGTAAATTGTGCTGCTATGAACATAGGGGTGCATATATCCTTTCCGATTGGTGTTTCTGTTTTCTTGGGATATATTCCTAGAAATTGTATTATTGGTTCAAATGGCAGTTGTATTTTTAATTTTTTGAGGAAATGCAATATTATTTTTACAGTGGCTGCACCAGTCTGCATTCCCACCAGCAGTGCATGAGGGTTCATTTTTCTCTGCATCCTCACCAGCACTTGTTATTTGTTGATGATAGCCATTCTGGCAGATGTGAGATGGTACCTCATTGTTGTTTTGATTTTCATCTCTCAGATGATTAGTAACTTTGAGCATGTTTTCATATGTCTCTTGGCTTT
>NW_006292095.1:7785982-7805585 GCF_000327345.1 Myotis davidii | reverse complement strand
TATGTGATGTATCACGTTTATTGATTTGCAGATATTATACCATCCTTGCATCCCTGGGATAAATCCTACTTGGTCATGGTGTATGATCTTTCTGATGTACTGCTGGATCCGATTTGCTAAGCTTTTATTGAGAATTTTGGCATCTATGTTCATGAGATATATTGGTCTATAATTCTTTCTTTGTATTGTCTTTATCTGGTTTGGGGATTAGGGTAATCCTGGCTTTGTAGAAAGAGCTTGGAAGTGCTCCTTTCTCTTGGATTTTTTGGAATAGTCTGAGGAAGATAGGTTTTATTTCTTCTTTGGAAGGCAGCTATGCTCACCACTATACCACCAATGCCAACTATTTCTTCTTTGAATGTTTGGTATAACTGCCCTGTGAAGCCATCTGATCCAGGGTTTTTGTTTGTTGGAAATTTTTTTTTTATTACTGCTTCAATTTCCTCCATAGATACCAGCCCATTCAACCTTTTTATTCATCCTGGTTGAGTTTTGGGAGGTCGTATTTTTCTAGGAATATATCCATTTCTTCTAGGTTGACCAGTTTGTTGGAGTAGAGTTGCTCATAGTGCTTTTTTACGATTCTTCATATTTCTGTTATTTCACCTCTTTCGTTTCTATTTTGTTTACTTGGGTTCTCTCTCTTTGCTTCTTGGTGAGCCTAGATAGAGGTTCATCAATCTTGTTTATCCTTTCAAAAAACCAGCTCTTGGTTTCATTGATTTTTTGTTTTGTTTTGTTTTTTTGTTTGTTTTTTGTTTTCATTTTTTGGTCTCTATGTCATTTATTTCCGTTCTGATCTTTATTAGTTCCTTCCTTCTGCTCACACTGTGATTTTCTTGTTGCTTTCTCTCTAATTCTTCAAGTTGCAGAGCTAGATGGCTTATTACCAGTTTTTGTTGTTTTTTGAGGTAGGCCTTTAATGCTATGAACTTCCCTATCAGGATTGCTTTCACTGTGTCCCAAAGATTTTGGATTGTTGTGTTTTCATTGTCATTTGTTTTCAGGATGCTTTTTATTTCTTCTTTGATCTCTTTGGTAACCCACTCATTGTTTAATAGTATGATATTCAGCCTCCAAGTGTTTGATTTTTTTCATTGTTTCTATTGCAGTTGATTTCTAATTCTATGCCAGTGTGATCTGAGAAGATACTTGATAAGATTTCAATCTTCATGAATTTGAAGAGACTTTTCCTGTGTCCCAATATGTGGTCTGCCTTTGAAAATGACCTATGTGCACCTGAGAGGAATGTGTATTCTGTGGCTTTGGGGTGAAATGTTCTGAAGATGTCAGTTAAGTCCATCTGATCTAGTGAGTCATTTAGGATTGATGTTTCTCTGCTGATTTTTTATCTAGAGTTCTTTGCAGATTTTTTGTTTAGAGGATTTATCCAGTGGTGTCAGTAGGGGATTAAAGTCCCCTACTATGACTGTATTGCTATCGATCTCTCTCCTGATATCTTCCAGAAGTTATTTTATGTATTTTGGTTTTCCTGCATTGGGTGCATAAATGTTTACTAGAGTTATATCCTCTTGTTGTATTGATCCCTTTAGAATTATGAAGTGGCCTTTCTTGTCTCATTATGGTCTTCACTTTGAGGTCTATTTTATCAGATATAAGTATTGCTACCCCAGCCTTTTTTTCATTTCCATTTGCCTGATAGATATTTTTCCATCCTTTCACTTTCAGTCCATGTGAGTCCCTTATTCTGAGGTGGATCTCCTGTAGACAGCACATATATGGGTCATATTTTCTTATCCATTCAGTCACTAGATGTTTTTTGATTGGAGAATTTAATCCATTTACATTTAATGTTATTATTGATAGGTACGTTTGTAGCCATTTCTGTACTTTATGCCTGTGTTCCTTCCTCCCTTTATATTTATTTTTTTACAGCATTCCCTTTAGCATTTCTTGAATTGCTAGCTTGGTAGTGATAAACTTCCTTAACCCTTTTTTGTCTGAAAAGCTCCTGATTTCCCCTTCAAGTTTGATTGATAGTCTGGCTGGATAGAGTATTCTTGGATTTAGCCCTTTGCTTTGCATCACTTTGTATACTTCATTCCATTCCCTTATAGCTTGATGTGTTTCTGTTAAGAAATCATTTGATAATCTGTTGGGGGATCCTTTGTAGGTAACTTTCTGTCTCTCTCGTAGCCTTTAAGAGTCTCTCTTTGTCTTTAGCATTTGCCGTTGTAATTATGACGTGTCTTGGTGTGGGTGTTTTGGCATTCATCTTGCTTGGGACTCTCTGTACTTGTGTAACTTTTTTCTTCCCCATGTCAGGGAAGTTTTCTGTCATTATTTCTTCAAATAGATTCTAATCCTTGCTGCTCTTCTTATCTTTCTGGTACCCCTATTATACTTATGTTACTTCATTTTGTGTTGTTCCAAAGCTCTCTTAGGCTCTCCTGCTGCTTTTTAATTTTTTTCTACAATTGCTGTTCAGATTGGGCTTGTTTCTCAACCTTATCTTCTAACTCACTAATTTGGTCCTCTGCTTCTTCTAGTCTACTGTTGAAACCTTCCATAGCATTTTTGACTGGAGCTATATCACTTTTTATTTCTTCCTGATTTTTGCTTAGGTTGCTAATTTTCTTGTCCATCTGGTTAAGGAATTGTACAACCATTACTCTGAATTCTTTTTCTGTCATGTAGCATGCCTCCATTTCACTTATTTCCTTTCTTGGCAATTCCCCTTTTTCTTTCCTCTGGGGATTGTTTCATTTTATTCCCATTCTAACTATAACTAGAAGGTCCATACGCTGAATTGCAGGGGCTTGGGCCATGTGCAGTGGGAGCTTTGCGCCACCCAAGTGTCCCTGAAGAGCTCAGACACCAAGACGTGTGACTGCCATGGGTTAATGGGAGCCACACTCACCCAGGATCAGCATCACTGGTGCTCAGTGCAGCCTTGTGCATGCACCTAGAATCAGGGACCCCACCTGTGTTGTGCTGAAAAAGAGACCCTGCTGGCATGTGCCGAAAATCAGAGTCCCTTAGCACACGCCAAGAGTCAGAGTCCTCCTGTGCCCGTGCTGAGAATCGAGTATCAGAATCTCTGTCACTTGGTGCGACCTCGCACTGAAAATCAGGGTTCCTGTGAGTGCATGCACCAAGAATTGGAGTCACTGGCTCTTAGTGTGTGTGCACTGGGAATCAGAGATCCCATGCACGCACGATGAGAAACAGAGTCAAATCACTGGTGCTCAGTGCTGCCTCTCGCTCAGAGAATCAGGATCCCCGATCTCCTTGGGGTACCAGGTTGCACAGCTGTCCTGTGTTGGTGGGAGGTCCACTCTTGCACTGCAGGAAACAGATTTCCATGTGCGCTCGCCCAGAATCAAAGTTAGGTGGCACAGCTGCCCTGTGTGCATGGGATCTGGTCACACAAGTATGTGCTGCAGGAAACAGACTCCCCGTGTCTGCACACCCAGGCTCAAAGTCAGGTAGTACAGCTGCACTGTGTGGGCAAGAGGCCTGCTTGTGCAGAGAGGGTCTAGCAGTTCCTATGCTGCTGCAGTGGGCCTGCGGGGAGGGGGATAGGCTCTGTGACTCATAGAAATCTGAAGCTGGGATGTCTGGAGTCTTGGTGTCCATGGGTCTGCAACTGTGGTCACAGGTCTTTGTCCCAAGTGACTGTAGGATCCTGGTTTGTGTCTGAGACTACATTGGGTGGTGGTGATGCTAGGATCTTAGTCTCAACCAGTTCTGTTCTTCAAGATGGCATGGTTTCTGTGCTGGTGCTGACAGCCCCGGAGTGTCTGCGGTGGAAACGGGGTTTCACCATCTAAGATTGCCCAGTTTGGCAGCCCCCTGGAAGACCTGCATGATCTGTCTCTAGCTCTCACACACACACACACCACATATTTCCACACACTCCTCTATCGCTCCCTTACTCTCTCAGACACTCTCCCTCCCTATCTTCTTGCTGGTCACCATCTTTTTCTCCCACATGTACTTTTAGATCAAATACATCAGATCTAAATTTTTCTTTCATCATTTGCCACCGATAATACCATGTTCCCATGCAGAAGTCAATGTAAAAGTTTATGGTGTTACTGACTTCACACAGCTCCATCAGACCTTGGCATTATTGACTTAAAGATTCTTTGCTCAGCCTTTAAATTTTTTTTTTAAATTTAACTCCACAGTTATCCTTTGGTTTATTAGTGCCAGTGCTCAGAGCTTTTTATTATATATCTACAGACTTACTTCTAAGAATGTCTGCCTGTAAATTATACTCCCACCGTCCAAATGCAGAGTCAGAATGTAAGAAATATCAAGAAATTGGAAAAATAGGCCTAGGTAGAGCTCAAATTTCTTCTTGCTTTCTGCCTGTTGAGTATATTTCCTAGTAAATATTTTTTTAAAAGAATTTAAAGGAAAATGTCACTGGCATGTGGACTATCTGTCTCAAAGCAGATGGCACAGTTTTGCATGGGGAGAAGGATGAAATGTCACATGCATGGCTGCAATGGAAGGATTTTGAGCAAGTGGTGTTCCTGGGAAGCTAGCCGGCAGGCTCTGACATTAACGGTTTTATTAAGTTCAGCTGTGGGCTGGAGCAGCCCTGGCTTCCAATGTGTAGTAGTGTTTTAATGGCTGTCCCTCGGGTTCATGCAGGGTGGTGTGAAATGTAATTGTAGGGGGTGGCAAGATTGATAGGGTTGAGGTGGATGGGGAGATAATGTGCTTTATTTCCAATATTTTCATTTACTTGAAAAAGAAACATGGATGAATTACTCAAAGATTAGAAGTTGCTTTTTAAAAAAGAAATTATCTACAAAGATGACAGTCTGTCCCATTTTGAAAATTTTCTAAATTATAGCTCCAATGAATCCTACATTGTATACAAAAATTGCACAGCCTACAGGGAAGTCAGAATCTGGAAGAAAGTGAGTTTGCAAACACATTGTCCTCTAAAGAAACCCAGCACGGGTTGAGCAGCATGACATTTGTGACTATTGGGGTGTCGTATGCAAACACCAGGAGTGGGTTATTCTCTTGCTTCTATTTCCAATGACCTGACAAGGGCAAGAGACGAAACCATGTGATTAGTTTATTGTGCTGTGTTTATCTGTGGACCACATTATGTGGTAATACCTGTTTCCTTTCTGAAGAGGTTGTTCTGATGTTTTTGAATTTTGTCATTTTAAGAGAGCCTTGGGAGATAATGAGTTGTGCTTTCAGCAGAATATAGCCTGTTTGTTCCACTAATCATTTCTCCAAAGGACTGTAAACAGTACACGCGGACTTCGGGCTAGTCCTCTGGATAGTATAAATAAATGTTGTGGGTCCCTGGTTATAGTATCCTCATGCCCTATTACTCTAGAACAAAACAGATTCTGCCATGATGGGCTGATAATTGTGTGTATATATATAATGGCAAGTTTTTGAATTTTTTATCCTCTGCCACTTGATATCAAACATCACTAATACCAGTTGAAAATCATGTCTACATTTCTGTGTCATGAAGCTTCTGTCTACACAAGACTAAAGTAACTAGATAATTCAATCAAGACAATCAAACTAGCTATATGTACAGAGAAATGTTTCAATAATGTTTACTATTGAGCCAGAGGTATTAGTGTTCTGTCAGCATAGATTAAGGTAAGTTCATTTTATTATGTATAATGAAGAAATATAATACAAAAGGCTGTGAAAAGCTATATTTAGGTATGTAAGTTCAGATTCTTTTCTCCACTCCTCACAATTATTTTAATCTCTTTTCTGCTTTCTTATTCCTTTTAGAAGCACAGCTTCTCACATTAATATCTTTAAAATTGTGACAAAAGACACAGTTTCCAAAATGTTTATGTTGGGTTTCTTCTAAAGTAGAGTAATAATTATTTCTAGAGCAATGATAGTTAGGTGTAAACAAACTTTAGTGAGTCTGGATGAACTGCGGTGCACACATTATGGCTAGCATCCAAGATGCCCCTGGTATATTGCATACCGAATTACATTTTAAGTGACCCATTTTCTTAGTTATGAGAAATGTGCATTTTCCCATATTACCACAATATATTTTTCTATATTTTCCCCCATTCTTTAATGAGGCAAAGATGTCATGTGGTTAAACATGTTAAAATGAGAAATGGAAATTGGAAACATAAATAACCAGAACAAAAACAGGAGCTTTAGAAAAATACAATAAAATCATTGGACTATCTGCAAAATGTTTTTGTTTAATTTACTCCTATCTATCAAGAAAAATTAACTAAAAATTTACATTAGACAATTTCCTTTATGATTCCTGAGGAGAGATAACCCTCCTCAAAACCAAATGCATTGACTGAAACTATAAAACCAATTTTGTCTTGGTCTCTAAAAATGAGAGTAGTTTGCTCCCTATACCTCCCCACCCCGCCCCACCTCTTTTAAGCACCTTGACATTTACCACCTTCTTTTTCAGGCAGGTATTTGTTTGTTGCAGTTACTAGGCTGCCCTTTGCTGGACACTTTGGCTGGAAATGAGATTGAGTAAGATAGAGAGTTGATAGATACATGATAGATAATATTGACAAGAATGGTAAAGTGATACTTTTATTCTCAGTTTACTTCAAGTTGATTGATAATTTTTGATGATCTCTAAAAATAACCAAACTGGCATTGTAATGTAAAGATTAGGAGTTCACAGGAGGATGCCCTCCAGGGAGTCTCAGACTTATGTCAGTGGGAATGTGGCTCTGTGACTAGAATAGCTCGAGAGCTCATCTTTATATCCAGCACCTTCTAGTTTAACATTGCTACCCTAAACATAACTGTCTTTGATTCTCATAATATTCCTGTGGGGTCTTAAGTGTTCTGCAATGATTTTTTAAATATTAAAGACAGAAACTACACTTGCATCAGATAGTCAGCACAGAGGAGGCAGCCAACAGCATCTGAAGGCTCCTGTGGTAGGCATTAATTATTTAGTTGCTAAATGTGAAAAGTTCAGGGGTTCCAGAGGAAAGGACTAGATTAGCACAGACATTTGTGGGTGGCAGGGTTAGGAGAGGGCACCTGAAAGGCTTAGGGCAGTAGACTATTCATCAACAAGTATGAAAGTATTTCATTATTTCATCTATGGGTCTGGCACACTGATACATGGCAGTGAATATGTACCTTGATAGTATTTTCTGAATATGTTATCTTCCCATTAATCCTGTTCTCTGTACTATATTTTTACATCAATAGTAAAGACAATATCACTTCATAAATTTTACTGGTTTAGGAATGTGAAAGTTTGTATTCTAATCCCAGCACCATCACAAAATAAGTATTGCAATTTTAATCAAATCACTTAGTCTCTCTAAAGTCAGTTTCTTTTTCTACAAATGAGGATTATAGTATTTTTCTTAGTATTTAAAATAATTAAGTTAATAATAGCTAATTCAATATGTGCTGGGCTTTTTGTGGATGCTTTATAAGGAATAAATGATTTAAGTTTCATATCATTCTGATGATAAAGATACTAATATTTTTCTTTATTTTTAGATGAAAGAACTGGGACACAAAGTGGTGAAGAAATTGCCTAAGATCTCATACATTAAACACTGTAGGGCTTAGATTGAACCCAGATGCTTGGTCTATAGTCTTCACTATTAACCACTATGCCCAAGGCTTACTTTTCTTTATGAGAAAGCCTTTTGAAAAACAGCAACAATCTATATACATGAAAAACACTGTCACCTTCAATAATGGTATTTTCATCATTATTTTTGGTGGTTTTATAACCAGAAACAGAAACTAAGAAGGTTTCTTGTGGCTATAAGAATAATTATCAGCCCAATTTAGATGTTTGGCTTTGAGAAGTATTTTTTATTTTAAGATCTGTAGGAGTGCCGTTGCTACACTCAGATTTTATTTGTGGGTTGTTGCCATGGCTGTGTGTTTCCTTCATTTATATTAGAATCAATACTTGGCATCAGCTATAAGCAATCATGTTGAACCAGCATAGACTTTTGTCATCAAGGATCTCTGATTAGGTATTGCTGCATTATGAAGAGGCTGCACAGTGATATTAGCAGTGAAACCTTTGGCATTTGAATGTTTATCATGTATCAAGAACTGCGCTAAGCACTTTGCATACCTTATTTCATTTAGTCTCCCTGGTTGTTGACCAGTGAAAAACCCAAGATGTAAATAATTGAAATAACATTCAAGGTAGGGCTTGACTCTAGTTGCGCCAACAAAAATACCAGTTCCTAGTTACAAAGCTTAATGTGAGACAAGGTATCGACTGCCTAGGAGCTAAGAGTAGACAACATATTTTAATGTCTTCAGTGAATATGTGTAATCTTTACATGGAGCTATCAGCAGAGTATCCCCAGCATTAGTTGAAATACTCTCAGAAAAAAATAGTATTAAAAAGTCAGGTATTCGCAGAAACTGAGAATATGTTTCTGGAAAAATAACCCATTCTAAAATTAACCTTTGCAGGTAAAAATGCTTAGGGGGAAAATATGTTTAATTAAGGAAAACATGATTAGCAGAAAGTTGTAATCAGGAAAAAGAAAATCTGAAGAAATATTCAGTTAAAGTTTGCTAATAGACTAAAATAGAGCCAGCATGGCATCTAGAAAAGAGAAGAATTTGTCAGTATCTCTGCTCTTCTGAGGAGAGCGCTCTTTGAGTTTTCATTGTTTATTCCATGCTTATCCTGTGAAAGCCACAGTTAACGAGCTGTTAACAAAACAGACAGAATCCCTGTCCTCATGGAACTTACATGTTAGGGAAGGTAACTGAATATATAGTATTAAATAGTGAAAAGTGCTTTGAAGAAAAAAAACATGGTAAAGAGATAGAGAGTGATAGAGGATGGTTATTTTGATGGGGTGGCGTGGGAAGGTGGTATCTAAGGAAAGGTAAGAATAAATTGAGAGCACAGGTCAGGGGTCCTTGGGAAAAGATCATAGCTGAAAAGGTAGAGGAAATTTCTTCACCTCTTTGTCTCCCAGTTCTTTCATCTATAAGCTGGAGAAAATATCAGTATACATATCATCTGAGGCAGACACGCACAAGCATGCTTGGAGACTGACAGGTCTGTGTGGCTAGAACAGAATGAATAGGGGGAGAATGGTGGGAGAGGAAGGCATAGAGGTAGAGGACAAATAAAATAGGATGTTTAGGTCATGGTACAGTTTTAAATTTACTATGTCAGGGCAAGCCACTGTTTGTTTGTTTTTTATTGTTAGTTTGTTTTTAGCACTCTTTACTTTTTTTTTCTGTTTAAAAATTGTATTTTATTTAATCTTCATTGGAGGACATGCTTAGATAAGGAAAGGTGAGAGAAAAAGAGAAAAGGAGAGAGAAACATTGATCTGAGAGAGATGTGTCTATCAGTTGCCTTCTGTACCTGCCCCAACAGGGGATCAAACACAAACACAGGTATGTGCCCTTACCAGGAATCAAACCTGCAACCTTCCAGAACACAGGATGATGCTCAACAAACTGAGACACTCTGGCCAGGTTGTTTTTAGCACTCTTATAAACATCTTTTTTCCCCCATTTTTATTTTTTGACATGCAAAAAGCTCTTTAAATTTAATGCATACAACATGATGAGTTTGGAGGGAAGTATACACCCATGAAACTATCACTACAATAAATGCCATAAACATATTCATCACCTCTAACAGTTTTATGTACGTGAGTGATGTGATCAGAGTTCAGTTTTGAAAGAATCACTCTAGCTGTTCTGTGTACAATAAACAATTCAAGGTAAAGGGTATAAAGTGTGAGGCCAGTCAGGTGAAAAATGGTGGTGCCCCAATCCATGATATAGGTAATGAAACTGGTGAGAGTGATTGGACTCAGAATATACTTAAAAGCAAAAATTAACAGTATAAAGAAGGGAATTAACCCTACATAGTTATGTATCATAACATATAAGCTATAGATAAAAAAGTACAATCTACGTAACCCATAATGCACCTTTCTCTTGATATTTACAAAGCATGTTAATTTAGGAAAGGGTCTTAGAAGTCTTGCAGTAACAGCACTTTAAAGTATTTAACCTGGGATTGATTAAATCAGTTTGACTTCTAGACCCCTTTTTCATATAATAGTTATTAATATCTACCAGAACTTGCATTATATAAGTATACTTCAGAAAATCTTTTATTAGAGTCATAGAAATAATTGTTTTATTCCAAATTCAATTTCACCATCTATACTCCTGGATAAAATTTAGCTTCTCATGTAGATTTTGGACAGGGACAAAATGTAATTACCAAAGAAACAAAAACCGTTTGACAATTTATTATTGGAAAATAATTAAGTGTGATTCTAGATAAAAGTTTGTTTTCTTTTGTTAATTTACTCAGCATGAGTTATTCTCCAAGAATTTAATCATTTTTAGGTATGAGAATTAAACCAAGTTCTAGACATACCAAGAGACAGATCTTGGACTGTGGTGACCCAAGTGTGAGTAATAATACTTTGGCAAGAATTAAGAAATAAATTTCAGACTGATTTAAAAAATAAAAAATAATTTTGGACTCACATATCAAAAAAAATTGAAGAGTTAGGTCTGATATTACGGGAAGCTTGATGTGGCTTCTTCACAAATTAACCAACATTTATGTTTTTTTCTTTCTCTATTTTTAGTTCTGATCCCAGGGGTTAATACCATTCTCATCAGCCTTCCCCCATGTTTACCTTAAAGTCACTATATAGGAACCTTCTCCCGCTCTGTATCCTGCAGGAAAAGAAAATATTTCTATAGAAGACCTCAATTTCCATTGCATTGAACCAACTTATTTTATATGCACAGCTCTGAACTGGGAAGTAGAAATATTAAAGTTTCTTAGTCTATGGGCTACATGAGGAAAGGATGGGTAATGACATTAAGAGGAGGTACTCTATGTTTTTTAGGATAAGTAAATCTTAGGTGGCTCAAAACAACAAAGTTTACCCCCAGTTTCTATTTGTTTTCACTACCACAATAAGCCAATAATACTTGTTCAAATTTTAATAGTAAGATATTCTGAGGGTTTCATTTCTAATCTGATGTTAATTTTACTTTAAAAATAAATGTTCTAAGGCTTGTATTTTTCCATTTTTTAGTAAGTCTGCTATTTTTATTACCAATTTGTACTTCCTGAAAACTAGCTCTTTTGTGGTGAATAACCTGACAAATTCTCGAAGCTGTAATTGTCTTATTTACAGGAAATAAAATCATTTATTATACTTTTATAAAACTCTGATGCAAAAGTGTCTTAAAAGTTAAATGAAATTTTTATCTATCAACTTATCCACATTCCTGTTCTAGATAATTTCTGATTATCTTTGGCCAGTTGTTTTTGCTACATTTTAACATTCCATAACTACACAAATATATAAAGCCCTATAAATGTTTATAATAAGGAGTCTGAAAATCTCTTTTTGTCAGCCAGAGTCATGAATTATAACCTGTGGGCCAAGAAAATAGTGCTCCTCAAGTATTATTTTCTGTTGTTATGGCTTAAAAAGCAATGCAAATCAATAATTAGGTTCTCAGTTGGTTACAGGACAGACAAAGATCAAGCAAGTTTGAGAAGACTGTTCTTTATTGGCCTATAATGACTCAATTCTAACCTTTCCATTGAACCCAAATAATTGAACCATGAAATCACTTGGAACTGCAGACAAATCTTCCATAATTATATATTTTCTCCATGCTTACTGCTGCAATGCACACAACTCCATCAACGAAGATAATGATGTGCCTATATTCCCAGAGGAAACATACATGGATTTAATAAGAAATATAAGTTTGTGCCATGTTCAAGGCACTCCACTAGCCAGTGGTGGACACAAGGATGAATAACAATGAGGTAATGATAATTTAGCAGGAACATGAGGGGAGATGGAGTTGGGTGAGTAAACACACATTCATGAAAGAAGATGAGAGATGTGTAATACGAGGAATCAGGGTATCTCATAGCACTAATTTTAACTTAACTTCTCTGGCTGTTATTTATTCAAGAGAATGGAAACTGTGTTTTACATATGTACATTCTCATCGCCTACTGCATTGCCTAGCAGATCATTCTCCTCCTATCTCCCCAACACCAAACAGACACACACACACACACACACACACACACACACACACACACAAAGGTTCTTAAGTCCTATTTGTTATTGAAATGAATAACTTGGGTACCTGATGACCTCTATATGCTTTTTCAGCACTAGCATTCAATGATTCTAAGAGAATTTGCCATGGCCCTGTATTACTACATTATCTCCAGTGTTTGAGGATAGCAGGCCCAGAAGCTAGTAGGAGAATGATAATTCATGATTAACAGGAACACCACTTGTCTAAAGATGTCCTTCTTGAGAAAGGTCAGCAGTTGCTGTGAGTAAGTAGACTTCCCTGGTAGAAGGAAAATGCTAGATTACACTTATTCTATTCCCTCCTCATTCTTTCCTTTTGTACTGTTGCCTTTTGCAAATGTTGACTTCTTGTGAAAACGTGAAAGGTCAGGAGACAGCATGCTAAGGAGAGGTGGATGCATTTCTTTTTCATTTGTATTTATCTAGGCAAAGAAGATTGAGCTGGAATAGAAGTTGATCCATGTATTGAACTGTGGGCTGACACTGAATGCTGACGCTGCTATCTTCTAGGACAAGACTAAAATAGGAGAAGAAAGGTATACCAAAGGTTGCTCAGAATAATAACTTAGAAGCAGCAGAGAAAAATAAGTGAATATCAGGAGGTCTTGTGATATGATAACAGGTCAGTCATACTTCGACAAGTAAAAGTAAGTCCCCTAGAATTTTCTACCTGGGAAAGTAAGTAGAGACCAGAGGGGAAAAAATGGGGAGAATTATATACAAGAAATGATTAAGCAAAAACTGTTTCAGGTGCAGGAAACATTTAAGTTCATCTTGAACAAGATGAAGGAACATTTAAATCTGAACAGGCACTCATAGAAATAAAAAGAGTAAAATATAGGGAATTGCCTACACTCATATTAAATTATTCCTATGGGGTTAAGTGTTATCAGCCAGGTTGTTACCCAAATTTGTAGATGTTAGAGAATCTGAGGTGATGATGACTCTTTTTAATGCTTTATATTCTTTATTCTTTACCTTTTCAAGGTAGAGCTTGCTTTGTTTCTGCTTCATTCAGCCACTTTAAATAAAGACAACAGTAACCACTAACTAAACTTGCTGATATCAACAAATTTGAATGATAAAAAATTCATTAAGTTGAAATTATTACTCATGCTACAGACATTTGAAAAATTAATTATGGATTGCACCAGTGCATGGAGTGGCATGTGGAATATTATGAACTATGCCACAAGTATCCAGACCAGGATAAATGTACTGTTTCTTTCTCCTTCTCTCTGTGTTTTATTTCTTCTTCTCTCCCCTTACTCTTCTACTCCTTTTCTTATCTGCCCGTGTCTTGAGTTAAAAAATTTAGACAGTAGTTGTCATAATTTAGAATTTTTCAGAGTAAATCCTATATAATAAAAGGCTAATATGCAAATAGACCAAATGGCAAAACACCTGGAACAACCAAACAACCAAACAACGGGTCGCTATGATGTGTGCTGACCACCAGGGGGCATGTGCAGAACATGGCGGGCATTGGCCATGGCAGCATGGTGGAGCAGGTGAGTGGAGGCTTCAGACCAAGGCAGGTCACCGGTCACTGTCATTGGGCGGGTCTCTGGTGGTTTCTGAAAATTTTTTGTGGCGCTCATACCCTGAGGGCTTCTCTGCCTCCCCCTGCTCCTGAGGGGCAATTGGGGCAGCAGCTGCTGCTCACACCCACTGATGGCACTGGCCCCAATCGCCATCAGCGCATGGGAGCAGTGGCAGCAGGAGCAGGGCTGCCAGCAGACAGGGGACTGGGGGCCAAGGTGGGAGGGGCCGGGTGGAGGCCAAGACAATGAGCCGAGACATGAGACCTGCCCCTGTGCCTACCACAGCCTCTCGGCCCACAGTTCCTTTCAAGGTGCACAAATTTGTACACTGGGCCCTTAGTAATATATAAATGATACATATTTATACACAAAAGCACACAAGTATACACCTAGTTGTCCACTTTTAATTTTGTCAAGAATAAAAATAAGCAAACAATGTCATTTGGTTTCATCATTTTTAATAAAGCATGGTAATAGAAAACATGGGAAGGATATATTCTAAGAAAAAATGACAGAGCTTTAAATTGAACAAATTTGAATGATAAAAAATTCATTAAATTGAAATTATTACTCATGCTACAGACATTTGAAAAATTAATTATGGATTGCACCAGTGCATGGAGTAGCATGTGGAATATTATGAATTATGCCACAAGTATCCAGACCAGAATAAATGTACTGTTTCTTTCTCCTTCTCTCTGTGTTTTATGTCTTCTTCTCTCCCCTTCCTCTTCTACTCCTTTTCTTATCTGCCCATGTCTTGAGATATAGTGGCATAACTGGTCTGTTCTTGCACCTTGAGGCTATCAAGGTTGCTGACAGCTTGGTTAGAAGCTTTTCTTGAATTGTTTAAATACTGCTAACTTCTAGTGTAGTACTGGGATGTGAGACAGTAAGTGAAAAGCACTTGGGGTTTAATGAGGGAGATGGTCGGTATTGAAAATAGCTTATTGGATGGAAGGGTAAGTGTAAGATTGCGGGGAGGGTGTGGAACCTGTCAGCAAGTCAGGTATCAGAAAACTAAGAATTGACACCAAGTCTGGGGAAAACAGTATTAATGGTTGAGGCGAACTAAAGGCCAGGTGTAAACGTTTGGGCTGAGGTGAAGACAATTAGGAGTAATATGCTTGGGCAGTGATTACTTGTGATTATTTATACCTACTATCTGAGAATTCTCCAGGTTTCAGGTTTCATCGCTCTTTTTTGACTATGGCGTTTCTATATCTCAGACACCTTAAAACTAGCTGTATCTATTGGGATTAAAATATCAAGGCATATATTTTTTTATGTTTCCAATTATTGCATTTTACTTTTTAAACAATAATCTAGCTTGTTAATAAAATACTATTTTATTTTTTAGAATAACTTACTAGCTTGCCTAGACAGTATTAAAAGATTCTGGCATGAATCTTTGCTCATGCTTATTATACAGTGCCTTCAAAATCACATTAAAGGGAAATGAACCCCAAAGTATTGTCTATACTTTTATTTTTATTTGGTTTACTAACATTTTATGATTTTTAATCACTCAGAAGAGCCCAAGAGTTTTCTTATGTTAATTCTCTTTAACACTTATTATTTTTCACTGCCTGTCAGAACGTTCCATATCTGTATCCTGGGAACACTGTAACATTTGCCTGTCTCAATCAGTTAACCTGATCTACACCCCACACTTTCTGCAGTTTCCTATTTCAAGAATACTACCAGTGTTCTCTTCGTCAACCACAAGAGAACATTTACACTTCACTTGGCCTTCTCACTCTCCCCTCCCAATCCACATTATTTGTTGTTGTATGCCAGTTTCTATTTTCTTAACATTATTTCAACCACCTTCCCTCTCTATATTCCTTCTCCTTTGACCCTAATTTAGGCCATGCCTCCCACTAGCTTGCACTTTTAACAAGACTAATTTTATGCCAAGTTTGAACATAGTATATCTATTGAGATCAGTGTGTCCTCACTGCCTAGGAGACAAGACTCAAAGTTATCAGCCTAATTATTAATATCTTCTGGCCCTTGTTTTATCTTCTTCCAATCTTACTTTGACTAATTGGTTCTCATCACCACACAAATATGCTTATATTTTTTTCATCTTAAAGAAATATAAAATAAAGAAAAATTATATCTGGTTCCTATTTCCTCCTCCAGCAACTGCCTCATTTCTTCTCTTCCTTCTAGACCAGCGGTTCTCAACCTATGGGTCGCGACCCCTTTGGGGGTCGAACGACCCTTTCACAGGGGTCCCCTAAGACCATCAGAAAACACATATATAATTACACATTGTTTTTGTGATTAATCACTATGCTTTAGTTATGTTCAATTTGTAACAATGAAAATACATCCTGCATATTAGATATTTACATTACGATTCATAACAGTAGCAACATTACAGTTATGAAGTAGCAACGAAAATAATTTTATGGTTGGGGGTCACCACAACATGAGGAACTGTATTAAAGGGTCGTGGCATTAGGAAGGTTGAGAACCACTGTTCTAGACCCTATTAAAAAAGTCTGCACTCTCATCTCCATTTTTCTCTTCACACACACTCTTGGAAACAGTCCAATCAGATTTTGCCTTAGTCATATCACCTTGCCCTCCTCAAGGTCCTAGCTTCTGTGTTGCTAGATGTCATGGCCGTTTTTCATTATTCATTTAATTTGATCTGTCCAACACATTTGACTTAGTTGATTCCTTTCTCTTCCTTGGGATATTTTCTTCTCTTGGCTTCTACATCTCTCCTGATTTCTCTTCCACTTTACTGGTTTCCCTTTCTTAGGTTTTTTTCACTGATGTTTCTTTATGGCTCCAGCTTCCAATATTGGAGAGTTCCAGGGCTGAGTCTTTGTTCAACTTTTCTTTTGTACCTACTCTTATTTTTAAGATGATCTTATATGGTTTTTCATGTCATTTATAATAATTTTATATCTCAAGTCCAGACTTTTCCCCTAAACTTCAATCTGACATGTCTGTTACCAGAAAGGGGACCTGGCCCAGAGTGGGTCTGCCTAGAGCTGACCACTAGTGTGTGGGTTCTGGATTTTGTGCAGGAAAGATTCACAGTATGAGTCCCGGTGATTTTTAGAAAACATTTGTTAAAGCTGGGGATGGTGAAACGAGGAAGGGCCTAGGATAAAAGAAGCAACAGGAGAGGGACTAAATGGGGAAATGAACCTAGGCTGGGCTACTTTGGCTCACTAAGAAGTCAGAGAAAAGGAGGCTTGGAGACAGAGTCAGAGGGTAAGCCTGGGATGAGCTGCTGCTACCCATTGCTCCCTGGTAACAAGCTTTATGGGGTGCCTTAGAGTTTAGAAGATGCATGCCTGTGGGGGAAGTGGAGGGGAAAGGGAAGTCATGGGCATGCTCCTGGGAGGGACCATTGATTTGAGGGTTTTTAAAAGCTAAGAGTTTAGGGGAGGATCAATAGAATATTCATGAGTTTTTAAGCTGATGTGCCACAGTGAGATTTAGTCCCTTTATCTGTCCTTGGGTATGGTTGGCACAAATGGCACTAATTGGATTTCTGATATCCATCTCCCTGAGTAGGGTGATTTAAGTTATTTATGTTCTGATTGGGGTGGAGAAGTGTAAACCATTTACTCTCAAGTGTCCTTGGTTTAAGGAAAATAGGGTATACAAGATGGCTGCAA
This sequence comes from Myotis davidii, assembly GCF_000327345.1. Lineage (NCBI taxonomy): Eukaryota > Metazoa > Chordata > Mammalia > Chiroptera > Vespertilionidae > Myotis > Myotis davidii. The sequence goes on along the minus strand of NW_006292095.1, from coordinate 7,788,299 downwards.
TTGCTTTAGCATTTAGCTATCTATCTTAGGTTCCCTATTCTTCTTGTTCTGGCTTACTAGCCTGTTCTACAACTGCCCGATTAACATTACACCTGATGTCTCATAACCATATACCAATTAAGATGTCCCCAAATTGAGTTCCTGTTATTTCCCACCAAAAAGCAATTTCTCTCTGTCTTCCCACGTCAGTCATTTGTCTTTCTTTTAGTTGCTGAGGCTGAAAACCTAGTTGTAACATTTGATACCCCTCTTTCACACATGGTACCTTCACCATCTATCAGAATCTGAGCACTAATTCCCCCACCGCCATATTGGTCCATTCGCCATCTTCTCTCTTTTGGATTATTGGTCTAGCTTTCCAACTTATCTCCCTGTTTCTGTTCTTGCCTCCTGCTATCTTCTCTCAACACAGCAGATAGATTAAGCATTTAAAAATGCAGATTGCATCAAACTCTTCTCGTGGTTAAAACCCTTCAATGGCTTTTTAATTGTCTCAATGTAAAAATCAATATATTTACTGTCTTCTATGTATCCTACATGAACAGGGCCTGGTAATCTTGCTCTGCTTATCTCTTACTGAATTTCCTTTCTCTGATTATCCTATCACATTACCCTCCTATTCCCAGCTTGCTTCCATTTCAGGACCTTGGGGCAGATAGATTTTTCTCTGATGAGGATGATTTCCACTCACACATCCATATGACTAGTTCAGGTTTTGATTCAAAATTTACCTTCTCACGGAGGTATCCCATTCAACTCTCACCACACTAGTTCATGTTTCTATATTTTGAGTTCTTTTTCTTTTTATATTTTTTATTTAATATGCATTATTATATGATGTACTGTTTTGCGTGGTATCTGTCATCTCATAGAATGTCAAGGATTTTGTCTATTTTGTCAACAACTGTACCTCCGGCATCAAGAACAAATAGAAGGTGTTCAGTAACTAATTGCTGAGTAAATGAATCTACCTTCCACTCTGTTTCAGCCTTTACTTCTGAAAAACATCCCAGATGTACATTGTGTTATTTTTCTCCCCTTCTTTGGTTGGGCAGCCTTTCCCTTTGCTTGGAACATCTTTCATCCTTTTCCTAAATTGCTGCAAGGCCAAATCTCATAGATTCTTCCCATTTTTAAGAAGATTACCTTGTTCCTTGCTACTTTTCAATGCCTTTTCAACCAAAGAGTTCTTGGTTTTTTTCTGATTCTTCACACAGATTTGCCACGGTTAGAAGTATTCTCTCTCCTTCTGAATAAGCTTAGCATTGCTCCCAAGTGCCCATCCTCAATCAGCAGAGAGTTCTCCCTTTCCATTCTCAGACTCGGCACTGTGTACAAAATTAGTTATGTTGTCTTTAGTCTTGATGCGCCTTAGGTTTATCTCTGTTGTTACAGTATTATATCAATTGTCTCTATTTTTCCTTGATTTATTTTTAACGACTCTTTTCATATGTCTTTTATTTGTTTGTAAACTAAATTTAGAGAGCTCCTTGAGTAATTTCATATATTTCTATTTCTTTAGATGCTTCCTTTCTTTCTCTTTGTCTCATTGGAATAATTTGCCATTGAAGTGGTCTTTAAGCTGTGGTCTGCAGGGGCCTGGGTTCTGTAGAGTTTTTTTAGAGATAAAGGAAAAAGTTGAGAGAATGGAATTCCTAAAACCTTTCCACATTCACAGCCCTAGCCCTACACTTATTTATGCTGTACCTGTTTAATATATCACAATTATACATTCAGACATGTGTGCCTGCACAGTTGCACACACACACGAACAACTTTTCTTTGACAAAAACATTGTTTTTAAAGATATTTTTTAAAACTGAATACATGACCATGGTACAGGAATTTTCCATTTCTAATTTCCTTTTGAAATACTCCAGAGCACATTTATGATTCGTTTTTCAACTTTATGAGCCCCAAGTTGTGATCATTGTCGAGGCCCAAGTTCTTCTAAATTAAATCATAGGTAATAAAGCTGCAAGGATGCTTTTTGAACTTCCTATATAGCATCCTGTTTTTATAGATGATGCAGAAAATAGGCCCTAAGATGGACTGAATTGTTCACATTCACACTGCTCACACAAAGGTCAATGATCAAAAGTCAGAAATGGGTTTCAAGAAAAATGCATATTTTGTACTCCATCTTGCCAAAATAACCAGTATTTTCTTTTTTTTTAATTTTTTATTACAAAGGGTATTACATATGTGTCCATTTTTTCCCCCCGCCCTAGACAGTCCCCAAGCCTCCCCTATCCCCCAGTGTCTTATGTCCATTGGTTATGCTTATATGCATGCATACAAGTCCTTTGGTTGATCT
>NW_006292095.1:7777079-7785968 GCF_000327345.1 Myotis davidii | reverse complement strand
TTGACTGGCTTATTTCACTTAGCATAATGCTAGTATTTTCTTTTACCTTAAGCTAGTCTGAAATATTCCTCAGTCCATTGACCTGTCTTAAGGAAAGTCAAGGATTTACCAAATATTCTGAATTTAATAGGTTTAGTAAGTTCCTAGCAGCTATTTACATAGTAGGAGAGTTCTACTCATGTTGGCTCTATTCAAGGTGCCAGTTTTATATATATATGGATATATGTATTTTCAGAAGGGAGAGAGAGATAGAAACATCAACAATGAGAGAGAATCATTCATTGGCTGCCTCTTGCATGCCCCACATGGGGGATCGAGCCCACAATTTAGACATGTGGCCTGACTGGGAATTGAACTGTGACCTCTTAGTTCATAGGTCAACACTCAACCACTGAGACACACCAGTTGGGCAAGGTGCCAGTTTTCGATCCGCATTATGATGATGTGGAAGTAAAATATAATAAAAAAACAACAACTAAAGAACAAAACCTGTGAAGGTGACTTATGTAAGAGATGTGACCTTAGTCAAGTTACTTTATATTTCTGAACTTTGGTTCCTTGTCAAACATTAAAATGGCAGGAATAAAAGTATTATTATATAGATTAAATTAGATAAATTATGTAAGAGACACTACCTCAGAGTAGTCACTAGATTTAGATAATTGAGTAACAACATAAGTAGACTAATTATATAGCATATTACGTTATTAATATGACTTCTAATGTCAGACACATAGACTGAATTCTTTTATCTGGCTCTGCTATCAATGATCATATCAATTGTATGTTTTTGATAGAACGCCGAAGATCCCTAATACCACATCTGCCTCTTGTAATCTTAGTGGGGACGTGCCTGGCACACAGCATACAACAGATTTTTGTTTTTCTCTATTTAGGAGTGGATATAAATGTGGCATTTATCATGTAATATTCCTTGCTTGAAATCTTGTACAGATCTCCTGATGATGCGTGACTGTGTTTTATTTATTTAGTTTAAGCAGAAGAAATAAAACAGATGGGTCTACCTATACCATCAGTCCTCCTGAGCCAATATAAAAAACCCCAGTGAGATGAATGTGATTTATATGCAGATCCTGGGAGGAAGGGGAACTACTGACCTCCTGTTCCACTGTCTGGAATTTCCCCGGACTCTCTGAAACAGGGAGTTTAAAATATTAATGCTTTGAATAATAAATTATAGTACATAGTAAATGAGGCATGAGCATAACAATTTTAATTAGTTTTCGGCACATTTTAATGATTGTTTGGCTATTAACTCCAGTAAACATAAAAATGCAGGGGAAAAAGATGTATGAATTCCTTATTACTTAGCTTTGTTTTAACTGAAGCCTTTGCAAAGATGTATATCATTTTAATTTTGGTTCCAGAGGCTTTTATGTAAATTAATTGCATTGGAGAATTGGCAAGAACATGATTATAAGCTTTACATTAATATAACAACAATTTAACAATGGCTGATAGATGGGCCACAGCCATGCAATTATCAAAAGTGAGCCACTCTCTTGATCTCTAATTAGGTCTGTAAGCAAATAGAGATTTGCCAGCACTAATTGCCGTATTAAAGCTGGCAGTGAGGAAGCAAGCGAGCTCACGTTAAGGTAGTCATCACAGGGTGCTGTATAGCCAAAGATTTTCCCATTTTCTGATTTAATCAGATATGTGATTCAATTATATATGTTGTGGAAATAGACATTTAACTGAATTGGAAAGCTTTCTCCTCCATGCTCAATACAACCATATGTCTTGTTAACTGCAGACTTCAGTGCTTCAAGTCTAAACAATAAGCATTAGGTTAAATGTTTTGCCACCCTCTTTACTGCCTGCTCAGATGGCTGTCCTCCTCTAATAGCCCTGACTCTAACAGTACCTACGATGTCTAGTGCTTTGTGCCGGAAAAGCACGTAGATGAGACAAGATGAGCATTTTCTTCCTTTGCTGCTCCGTGTTTGCAGGGATTAAAAAGCACTCAAAGGGGATTTAGAAGGCATTTGAGCACCAGGCTCACTATTGTGAAACCCATTTTAAAGAAGCCTGGAAATCCCTTATTTCCTTCAGTCTTTGACTAAAAGCTTGGTCCATTATGCAACAAAAACTGTTTTATTTTTTGTTCCATCTTATTCCAATGTGCACATCAATAGCATTTAAAGGGACTTTGGTTTAGGCATAGGTTGAGTTTAAACTAGGTCTGGAATGGGTGATTTTTTCTATGGAAGATCCTGTAAGAAGTCAACCTAGAGAGAAAAGGCCATGTAACCAGGGAAACTGCATAGGTTTATGTTGGCATGCATTTGCATTTGACGTAGCAGCTACTCATTAAACAATTAGGAACATGAATAGGTGTGCCTATAACTGACACAGGTGAAGAGATCTCAAGGGAGGACTTGACTCAGTGTTTGGGTGTCAGGCATAGAGGGTGCTAGGCCAGCTAACAGGGCAAAGCCCTCCTGAGCTCTTCCTTAGGTGTGAGGTGTCAGTGACCAGCTATGGCAAAACACGAAGCCTGACCTTCTCCCTCTTCATTACCTTCACTTACCCAAACCTGTGGAATCCACGCTAGCCTCAGGATAAGAGGTAGAATTCCCATAACGTGACTGTCAACATGCAATTAGAAGAAAGAAATGCTCTCAGAGCAGGGGAAGCTTTGGAGCAGGGAAGCAAGGTCGGAAGATAACATCCCAGCAAGGGATCGGTTTGGCCAGGTGCTTCCCCAGACTGTGGGAAAGCAATAGTTAGCACAGCATTTGAATTTTCCTCCTTCATTACAGTTTATTCAAATTACCCAATCCTTCATTAAAATCATTAATCCCCATATGGCCTCATATGATTATGTTTGGGGGAATAAAACCACAGAAACCGCAAAAGAGAGCACCGCCTTTCCTACCTCAACCTTTTCCCTGGCACTCCTGAAAGGAACACCATATTGTACTGAGAGACTGTGTCCAGAGAACCTTCCAGATGATAACTGGCAGCAAAGTAATCAAATGGCTATGCATCTGGTAGACGAAGGGCAAGCAGCTCTTGGGAGTATCATTCTGGAGGGTTCCCTGGAGTAAGTCAGCGAGGCAGGTGGTTCAGGAGGGGGGAGACCTTGTGTTTCTCTCCACTTTACATAATCCCAGTATGAAAATAAACTTTTTCACTGTGTGTGTGTGTGTGTGTGTGTGTGTGTGTGTGTGTGTGTGTGTGTATGGTTCTAGTAGCAGTAGTAGCAGAAAGGGCACCCATTTTGGGAAAGGTGCCATTCAAAGTGTTAGTAACTTTTTTGGCAGGTCTAAATTTGATAACTTTGACATGGTAGAAGTATGTGACTAGGCAAAGGATGCCATTTGTAGTTTGGTGGCTACTCGGGCAATTCACCGTTCTCAATAACTAAGAAAGCACTCCATTTGTACTTTAATAATAATAATAATAATAATAATAATAATAATCTACACTAATAAAAGACAAAGATGCTAATTGATCATACCTTTGCTACGCCCATCAGCCAATCAGAAGAGTATGCAAATTAACCCAACAAAGATGGCCATTAAATTTGCATACTGTAGGCGGGGCGGGGCAGCACCATCCACCACCCGCCCCAACCCTGGGATCGGGCCTGCCATGTGCGACCTGGGAAGGTGGGGCAGGCACCGCAGGATCGGGCCTGCCATCTGCCACCCGGGGAGCGGGCCTAAGCCAGCAGGTGGTTATCTCCCAAGGGGTCCCAGACTGTGAGAGGGCACAGGTCGGGGTGAGGGACCATGCCCCCCCACCAATTTTTGTGCACTGGGCCTCTAGTAATAATAATAATAATAGCTACTCTTTTGACTACCTGCTCTATGCTAGAATTTTTGCCAAATATGTGGGTACATATGCAAGCACATGTACCTATAATATTTTTATTTTTCACAATATCATTAAAATGTAGGTATCAGTATCTCTATAAATAAAGATGCTGAGGTGAAATGACAGTAAACAGCTGTTCAAGAAAATGTTGAGTCAGAGCTATGTGATCCCCTTACCCACACTTCTTTCCAGCAAGCTTGTGTCCCTGTTAGCTATCTGATATGACTTGAGTCATTTTAAGTCCTTAAGAAGACTATGCTTTTAATGATGTATAAATGTTGCCAGTATCTTATGCTTCTCTCTGCTAGCAATAGAGTTGTTTTTACCTATAAGTAAACAGAAGTATTGGGGGTGAACTAACACCAAAATGCTGGTCCTTCCTCCAGTCCTTCCAGGAAGTCTATAAAGTTGATATTCTATACGTCTAATATTCTAACATTATGACTTATTAAGGTGTCATAATGTTAGAATATTAGACGTATAGAATATTAGGAAAAGCACTGTGTCACAACAAATCAAAATAGCCAGATTCTTGGGCTTAAGGCTCATTATGGGTTAAAAGGAAGGTTCTAAAATAAATCTTCAAATTTTCCTCTTGCTATAAAATTCAGTATGCATTTGATGTTATTAGTATTAAGGCTTTGTGGTTTTGTGGAAAGATAACATATCAGCCTTTCACAAATTAGCAGGACTAATATCGACATATTAGTCTCTTCCCATGACATAACAAAGAGCTGCCTCTTGAAAAAATGGAATAGAATGGACAAGCAATCATGGTGAGGTTACAGTAGGGAGATAAGAAAGAAGAGTTGGTTATTTGGGAGGGTAGTAAGATGCTAGAGAGTACAACCCCGGGGTTCCTAAAGAACTTTTGAACTCTGAATGCCAAGAAGATGAAATACAAAACAGCATAACAATATGTATGAGTAACAGATTCTCACAGATAAAAAAGATGGGCAACAGAGACAGCCATATTTAGAAATTGTACCTTGATGTGGTTCTTCCTACTAATAATACCTAGGTGGCCTAAAAAAAATACAGAGTTTTTGCTCTGAGTCCTGATTCTAGTTTTTATTTAATTCTGTCTTGCTTGATGTCTGCTGTTTTTCAACTCCTTGACCTAGAGGTCAGTAGCAACTTGCACAATAAAAAATCCCTGATTCTGAGAGTCAACCAGGAAGTCAAGAAGTCACTGAAAGCTGGACTCCTTGGCTTCACGCTTCCTGCTCTTGCCTCCTGTTAGTACTTCAGGGTTCTAGCAAGGTCTTCTTTCCAAGACTCTATTACCAATTTACTTGGCAAGAGACATGCTTCATTGAACTAATACTAAATGGTCACCCTCTTAATTTTAATGTTCCTGCCCTTAATTAGTAGTTTAGTCTTTCAGACCTACATTTGTTACACTTAAATGGATTTTGTAATTGGCTTTGTATCTCAGTTAGCTTTGTTGCCCCATTCCAGTTCAGAAAAGCAACCAATTAGTTCAGGTTTTCCATTCCTCCTTACTTCCTTGGAACAATTGCCCTATCTCTAATTGTTTTTAATGCAACTAATATAATCCAACAAGATCATAGCTGGGCACTGCTAATGCACTTTGTGAAAGATTATTGAATTTATTAAGCCTTTGGCCCAAAATAGCTCCTAACAAATGCATTTTGAGGATATGACAGTCTTGGTGAGTGAGTTAAAGACTCATTAGTTGGTCTGCTAGTGTCCTTGCGTGGAAACTGTGATTCTTGTCAAGTCCATTAACTGCTTTACAAAACAAGAGCTGTCATTTCATTAAGCTGCTCCACACATATCAACAGCTCCAGGGTGAATGCTGGTCACTTCTTGTCTATGTCACAATTTTTTCTGAAAGCTGACTTCCTCCAGTGTATGCCAGCAGCCTATAAGTCTTCATGGTATAGAGTGATACCATGCACCTAACTGAAAAAGCAGCAATTGCTTTAAAAATAATAGAAAGTTATAGTTTAAAACTGTTGTATTTTTATCTAATATTCTCGGTTTGCTAAAGAAATAAATTAAAAAAAATTGAAATTAGAGAATTCACTCAGTTCACTTTCCAGTTAAGGAGAGAATAGGGACTGGAATTGAAATCTATCTTCCAATCTAGTTTCTTTTTGAAAAATCACACTATCCCTCTGGTGGTCTGAATATGTTCATTTATTTAATTTTTCCATTTACTTAATAAATAAATAAATATGGATTGATTTTTTTTTTAATGGCAGATGCTATTCTAGTGTGGAAATATGTCAGTAAACAAGACTAAGTCCTTGCCTTCATGGAGCTTAAGTTCCAGCAAGGTTGGCCAATAAATCAATTTAAACATATGATAGAATAGAAGGTTAAGTGAAAATAAGACAGGATAATGGGGATGGAGATTAATGGGGTGTTCTTTAAGATAAGGGGTTAAAGAAAAAGCAGTGATTTGTCTAAACTCAGGGTGAAAAACAAGCCACACAAGAAGGAAAATTGCAAAGGCCCTGAGGAAAAAATAAATATGTGTTACTGTTCATGGAATAGCAATGAGGCTAGTGTGTCCAGAAGAGTGAGAGTAGCTGAAAATAGTAGGAGATGAGTACATATTTATAGATAATGATTATTTCTAGCTGCTATATGAGTGGAACTGCAATTCCAGTGAACGTAAAAAGAGAACATTTATCCTATCAGGAAGACTGAAAGTGGCTGCATAATCTGGAAATATTAAGTTTTCTCAATGATAAAAGAATAAAAAAATTCAATCCCATAAAATATCCATCCAGGCCAATAGTATGTCTTAATTTCAATCTAAATTGACCAAGCATCGATTGAATACAAGGCTCTGGAAGACATACAGTGAAGCAGAGATTAATTTTGAAATGAATTGAAAAGGAAAAAGAAAAGAAAACCAATGAATGAAAAAAATGCCAAGTAAAAGAAAAGATTAATAAAACAGAATATGAGGTGCCACTGAAGATGTAGAGTGCTGGAGAGGTTCGCGGGGAGGACAGTGTGGCCTGCTGGAAGACAGGCATGTGTGATGCAGAAGTAACCTGCAAACTGGGAGGCAAGGAGTAACATACAAACAAGATGGTGATAAGCCAAGGCATCTGGCTGGGAGCCATTGCAAACTGAGAAAATAACATGAGTAAAGACAGGAAAAGGAAGGTGGATTAGTGAGGGATGTGTAGCAAGAAGTCCAGGTTGGTTGGAACACAAGGGTAAGAGAATATTGTAGATAAGTTAAAAAGATAATGAAGAATTTTGAATGGTTTAATCAGGAACTTGAACCTAATTAATTAGGAAATATGGGGCTATTAAAGCTTTTGTATCAGAAAGTGATGATGACAAAGAAAAAAAGTAGGTTCCCTTTAGGTCATTGTGAAGCTATGGTGGAAGAGCTTAGAGCTACACTAATTTTTAATTTTTAACCATTACATTTTTAGGAAAGATTAACTTTTCACTTGAAAAAAATTGCATTATCTCTTCCTTGTCCTAAAAGGCATTTCTTTACAACATAAATGCTTTGTCAGAACACAGCCTTATACCCCATCTACTTTAATGTCTGAGATTGGGTCTAAGCTCACTGTTGTCCGGATAACTCAGAGACCAAAGACTGAGTCACTCAGAGTAGCTAGAATACAAGGCTTCAGAATCTTAGAATAGTGCAATTCAATTTTTAAAAGAAATTTCACAAATTCTGGAAAACATAAAGAAACTTCAGCCAAAAGCTAATATTATCAATTATTTTTATAAAGTTGTTTTCCAGCATGAGCTCACTTGTATTTATAAAAATCTTCTGAGTATCTGAACATGGAAGTGAGAGTGAGGTCAGTAGTGATCTTCTTTGGCCAATGCGGATATTAAAAAGAGCAGAAATGAATTCAGACTTACCTACTTCCCCACAATACGCATCTCAACTTAGAGTCTGGGTGTGAACTACGGTGCAGAATTGATTCGTGCTCCAATCTGTTCAAATTCCTCACTCTGGCTCAAAAACAGAAGAATTAAAGAATTTCTGACAAATTTTATCCTTTTCATATCCCTCAGTTCCTTCTGTATGTTAACCAACTGCTCTGACTCTCCCCCACCCCTGAATTCAGGCACCTCAAAAAAGGTGCATGTGTGGTTGCTAAGAAGCCTTGTGCCTCGCAGGACACCCTCATATATACAAGCCTCCTCCATGGGGTTGGTGTAAGCCTGGAGAGCTGCCCTCAGGAAATGCCATGGATTTGTGCTCCTGTATTGAGAGTGGGCTTCCATCTACTCTGCCCCCACTCAGCAGTTGTTTCTTCACATGGACAGACAGGTTCTATACTGAGCCCTGTGGTTGGCTCTCCAAAATCTATCACACTAGTTTCCAGTGTTGAAATAGATGCCTTGAGGAATTGATTCCAGCTAAAGTGAATCTCATCGGTCTCAGTCTCAGCCTTTCCCATGCCAGTGTTGGTCCAACCCACCCAGAAGGGTGGGCTTTATGGTTTATACAGTTTTGAGTTATTTATTCCAAGGTTTGGGAATCCATTCTTTCCAAACTTGGCTATGGCAATTAAAATTAGAGTGAGGTACCTCAAGGAAGAACATGTGAGTTAGAGACTGTGTTTAGCTTTGCTACATAATATAGTATTAATAGATAATGTGAAGAAATCTGATCTCAGGCCCCTGCATAATTACTCATTAATTCCAAGATATGTTAAGTAGCTTAAGTGTCCTGAGCCTCCAAATCAGTGGTTCTCAACCTTCCTAATGCCGCGACCCTTTAATACAGTTCCTCATGTTGTGGTGACCCCCAACCATAAAATTATTTTCGTTGCTACTTCATAACTGTAATGTTGCTACTGTTATGAATCATAATGTAAATATCTGATATGCAGGATGTATTTTCATTGTTACAAATTGAACAGAATTAAAGCATAGTGATTAGTCACAAAACAATATGTAATTATATATGTTTTCCAATGGTCTTAGGCGACACCTGTGAAAGGGTCGTTCGTCCCCCAAAGGGGTTGCGACCTACAGGTTGAGAACCGCTGCTCCAAATCTTTATTAGAAGATTGGGGG
>NW_006292095.1:7775916-7776781 GCF_000327345.1 Myotis davidii | reverse complement strand
CTTCGGCTATTCAGGTGTTTGGCCAGCAGGAGGCAATAACATGTAGATTAAAATGCCCTCAGCTGTCTGGAAGCAAGCAATCAATTTATGCATCCTTTTCAGGTTTGGGGAAATGCCTTTGGCCATTCCAGTAGGTAATAACATATGATTCAGCCCTGCTTAATAAGCCCCAAGTTCCAACAAACTTTCGATGAACTTGCATTTAGGACATGCTGGAATTCGCTTCCGGCATATAACTATTGGGCATAAGATTCAAAAGTGAGTCAAGTAAAGACAAAGGTTTAATTCACACTTTTATTCTTTTAGTACAGTGGTTCTCAACCTGTGGGTCGCGACCCCTTTGGCAGTCAAACGACCCTGATAAGACCATCCTGCATATCAGATATTTACATTACGATTCATAACAGTAGCAAGATTACAGTTATGAAGTAGCAACGAAAATAATTTTATGGTTGGGTCACAACATGAGGAACTGTATTTAAAGGGCCAGAAGGTTGAGAACCACTGCTCTAGCAGCTAAGTTAAGCATATAATGTAGCACAGAGCTTTGCACATATTGGGACTCTCCTGACATTAGACAAGCCCAGGTGACGTGAAGCAGTCACGTTGGCTGATTAGGATTTTATTGCCCAGCCCCTGGCCACATGGTGGTGAAAGGATTCAAGGTAAGTGACATTACAGACTCAACAGGAGAGAAAAGTAATCATGAGATCAGATAATTTTTAAAACTGGATAATTCAGGCGTAAAATAACCGATTCCTGCACCCTGCCTCCAGAGTCTCCAAGGAGCTGTAGAAAAGCTATTCACAGCAGTTTTTGTTTTGTGTTGTTTTTTTTTCCACAGCAGTTCTTCCGGATCTGCTGC
>NW_006292095.1:7775071-7775846 GCF_000327345.1 Myotis davidii | reverse complement strand
GCAGGGAAACCCAGGCAGATGTTGCACACCTTCCTTCTTATCACCTCCTACAGGAGTGCAATATGGATTAATTGGGTGTTTATACGGTTCAGTCCACCAAAAAGGAAACACAGCCCCCAAGCCTCATGATACAGAAGTACAGAGGCTAAGAAAAACTTGCTTTTCCAAGGGAAGGTACTCTCAGTGTCTGCATGGTTGTTTAGGCAGGAAGAAATAAAGAGGAGGAACATATATCACCTAGGAGGCACAGTGCACTGGGGAAAGGAAGTACATACAGAGAATAACCGTCATATTTCTAAACAAACATACCCGACATTAACTGAAAGGATGTCTTTCTTAGTGTCATCATGGCTGACTCCCAGTTTTAGCCACACTCCCTGCTTAAAACTGTAAGCTATGTTGAAACAGTCCTGCCTGTGGCCTTCACGCTTAGTGCAGTCACCCAGGGCCATGCTTGATGGTCCATGGTGACAGGAGGAAACACAACTTCTTTTTCGACATACCTTTAGTTCATTCTTTTAAATTTCTTCTCTAGAGATTATTTTTAATGTATATATTCAATAGCATATTTATATCACTTATGAATAAGCAAATGCATATCTACACTAATAAAAGAGAAAAATGGTACTTGGCATACGACGCTACCCTTTTCATTGGCTAATCAGGGCTATATGCAAATTAACTGCCAACTCAGATGGCAGTTAACTGACAACAAAGATGGCGGTTAATTTGCATATGTAGGCACAATGCAGGGAGGCGAAAGGGAAAGCAGGAA
>NW_006292095.1:7765651-7774141 GCF_000327345.1 Myotis davidii | reverse complement strand
TATATATATATATATATATGCCTTAAAGTATTTCTTGCAATTAGCCATTTATAATTAAAAAATTGGATACCGCTGTTCTAAAATACTTAAAGAATCATCAGGGATCTGTTTACAAGAAGGATCCAGAAAACTAAGGAAAAGCTCAATCTCTCTTTGACTGTGACAGTACTATATAATTTGGATGGCCTTAAGACCTGGCCTGGGTTTCTTCTTAAGGAATTGTATACGTGGCTAAGAAAGACCCTTTTGTAACAGCTTGAAAATATGGTTTCCTGGGGTTACCCAGGGAATGAAAATGCTACAGAGAAGGGAGGCTAAGAACTGGGTAAGCTCTTTTCAAATTATAAATAAGCAGCCAATTTCAGTGATTTTTCTCTGCCTTGTTAGGTTGTCACCTCTCAACTCACATATGGAACTGACTCTGAGAATTAGCAATCCCGTATTCCAAGGCTCTGTAGGATCTCTTTCTAGCCCTGTATGTGATGGAAAGCCAGGTACATCTGGGCCAGTACAGAAGCAAGCATCTTTTTACTAACCAGTTCTCACTAAAGAAGCTAAATGTGTCTAGAGGTAAAGCATGCTGGAATGACATTCAATTTTTAATTTTAAAATTATTCGTAGGTGAGACATCAAAATCTGTTGTAATTGATAATGTATTTCTTCAAAGGTAATCAAGTAATGGATCATTTTATTATGAGCTTCAGTACTAGGCTCAGGTAAAATCTTTAGTTTTACTTTTTTGGGGCAAAAGTATTTGGGTAGAAATTTATTAACCCCTACCCCTGCAAACAAAAATAAATTAAAGAAAATTCTGGTGACTGTAGAAATCCAGCAAACATATTGGCTTAAGATTAGTCTTAGAGTGGAAGTTGGTCTTTGCTTTGAGATTTCAGCATTCTTTACACTGGATTCTTCTAAAGTGAAGCAGTCATGAGGCAAGACTCAGGACAACTTGGGCTTTGTGATATTTTTACTCCCACACTGGGAAAATCAACGGAAATTCAAAATTGCTTTTCTGTGCCATGAAATAACAAGGGATTTGAGTTTATCCACCCTGATCACCATACAATCAAATAAACTAAAAATAGCTTGGTTGGGACACAGATGGGGAACTCCCCTGAGCAGGATATCTTTTGGGCATGAATGATGGGACTGTCACCAATTTATAACCGTTTCTTACTGAGCAGAGCAAGGGCAGACCATGGCTACCAGTAAGAAGTCAAAATATTTAATCATATTCCCCTCCTTTTGGCTTATTTTCAATTACCCTCACTGCTTGCTTTGCATGGAGTATTTTTCTGTTTTTATTTTTGTGGGGTTCTGTTTGTTTGTTTGCTTTTGAGTGCTAGCATTCCCTAGTGACTTAGGTTAAAGGGGAGACACAAAAGCAAAACCGGGGGAGGGTTACAGGAGTTGGACATGGAGTAGTTCTCCCCCAGGGTGCCAGTGGTGAGTGAAGTCCACATGAATCAGGAATACACTCTGACAGCCCATGGGCAGACCTCAAATTGGCCCCGAGTCGTTCTATCATCATTTTATAATTACATCTTCACGAACAGCAGATTTACATGTGTTAAGATTCATTTAGAAATGGCACACGAGCACCTGCAATTTGGCATTCCAGTTAGTGCCCTAGTGTATCAAACTCTTGATTAATAAACTCTGAAGTGTTGAAATGATTCTCTGTCATTAATCATATTCTCTTCTACTTCTATATTACCTGAAATCATTAGAGGAGAAGAAAGCCTGAAGTGCAATCAGCTACCAGCATGTTAATGCAATGACTTAGGCTCTTAGCTCCAAATAAGCAAGAGAAATTAAGTAAGTGGTAAATCACACTAGATGTGGTTTTTACTTCGGAGGAATTGTGGCAGCAATTCTTTTTTAAAGCAGGGGCATTTTATGAAAATCACCTTTTGATAGCATCTAAGAAAATGTGTGATTATAGACAGACGGAGTTTTCCCTGCTCGTGTAAAAGTGTTAGGCAGAAGGAAGCCCCCAGTAGCAATCCAGGAACTCATGCCAGTTTTGTGTGGAGCTATTGAAATGGGCCATGCAAAAGCGGCAGGAAGCGCTTTTATATTATCAGTTATCTCACTCTTATTCAACCACATTTAATTCACTCATCAATCAGTGCTTATTCAGAATGCAGACTCTCTTAGGAATGGATCCATGTGTCTATATTTCATCAGGATCCAGTAGCCTCCTAGTCTGGGAAAAGATTACAGCAAAATCCAGGACATATGAGGTACAGAGCCATACAATGTACACTGGCTGGTCCATGTAGACTTTTTCCCTATCAGGAATGCACTGAATTATTGTGCACATAAGAATTAATGTCTATGTGCAAAATTGTGAAGGATAAAAGAGCTTTACAAGGCAAAGGCAAAGAAAAATCTTTTGAATCAGGCAAGCTGACTTATTATGAGTGTTAAATCCTAATATTGAAAGAGATTTTAATATTCAGACTGGAGTTGTGAAGAGATATTTACCTTGAATCAAATAATTATTATGTGTCCTTTGATTCTTGTAACTTAAATATTAAATCTTTTTAGTGTCAAGGATCCTGGAAAAACAACCGAACTCTCTAACTCTGAGAAGCTGTGTTAGAGGTTATTCTTAAATGCTCATAGATAAATAGGTCACCCTGCCTGTAATGTGTTGGGTTGCTATTTCTGGTTTATATGTTGAACAGTATGCCCGCCTATGCTATTTTCCCCTAATTATTTTATGTTATTGAGTTGGGCCTAGACGTTACTGAGGCTAAGAATGGAAAAATGCTATGTTGGATATATGTACTACTTACACACTCTAGGGCTAGGCCCACCCTCATGTGCTTTAAACTCAGATGTTTTATTCAGTGTCTTCTCTCATTATTTGTTAGGTGAAGGCCTTGGGCCAGCTGATCTCTGGATGACCCCCAGGTCGCCCACTCCAGGAATCTTCACTGGATGCACAGAGATGTAAGCTCCCCCAGGGCAAGGACTTTGGCTTTTCTGTCCGCTAACATTTTTCAAGGAACGTTTACACCCATTATTTTACTTGTTTCCCCACAGCAATCAAATCAGACAGGACTATACAGCTAATACCTCACTTTATAGAAGAGAAACATGAAGTCAAGAAGTTAAGTGATTTTGCAAATTTTATGAACCAGTGGTTGAGTCAGGATCTGATCCCAAGATTTATATATATATATATATATATATATATTGCTTTCAGAGATGAAGGCAGAGGGAGAGAAAGAAATATCAATGATGAGAAAGAATCATCCATCTGTTGTCTCTTGCATGCCCCCTACTGGAGATGGAGCTTGAAACCTGGGCATGTGCCCTGACCTCCTGGTTCATAGGTTGACGCTCAACCACTGAACACACTGGCCAGGCTAATTCCAAGATTTTTTTATGCAGAGTTACATTTTTGAGAGCTAGTGGCCAGTGGTGTGCTGGTGAATATTTAACACTATGAAATATTTAACACTATGAAATATATATATTTGATTAAATATAATAAAATTTACTGATATAATGAATGTCTAAGGTACAATTTATAAAAAAAATATATGAATATACATTACTCTCTATTGAAAACCTGTAGTCGAGTGATTCCCACAGAATGCTTTTGTTGATCTCCGCCAGATTTTTGTATTTGAAGTCAATCTACATTTGCAATTCAAACATGATTTGACAAATAGGGCTTTCCCCTAATTTTACTCCCCTTTTTTAATAAATTTATTGTTATTAAATCTGATATGTGATGTACTGTAAAACTATTTGTCACCCTTATTTAAAATTATATTAATTAAATCCAAACTTTTTCAACTTCAGCTCTAAATGAATCCCTGGCTTATTGTGTTTTCTTATTTGGGTGGTTAAATCCTAAGTCAAGCCACCAATATGACTTTACAGAGCATAGAGTGGGGGAGAGATGTGCAGAGATCCACCATGATACAGTATCTTCACTGTACAGATGCAATAGACATGAAGCCGAACATCATAGATGTAATAATTAAGAAGTAATGAGTTTCAAGTTTTATTACTTTTTCCTTTAATGTAAGTATTTACTTGTAAGTTTTTATAATTTAAGTCTTAATAATGACTGTGCTTAACATCCAGGTTTCAAAAATTGCTGAAAATTCAACAATTAGCTCTTACAGACAAGTCCACAAAGGCCTGAGAGATTTTTTCTTCTTAAGTAATTATATTTTCCAGGTCTTACTATTTTAGAGTTCAAGTAGGAAAAGTACTTTGCCTACCTTGACATAGGTATATTTGGCTTTAAGATGCTTATAATATTTTTGTTTCGTGGTGGTAGTTGTGAGATATGAAAATGGTAAACTCTCTAATTGAGGTTCTATGATCCCATGATGAAGAATAGCTGCACTGACTTCCTCCCTCCTACCATCATTCTGGCTGGAGATGCTCTCTGATGACCATCTGGTAGACTTCCTCATTTCTCATTCACTCTCTGGGCATCATTGGCTTTCCTGCTGCCTGCCCCTACACTACTCTACACACCAATCTTTCTGACCCATCTTTCAGAAACCTTGCACATTGCTCACATCAATGCAAGCTTATAAAATGTCTAATTCTATAGCCATGCAAAAGTACAAACCAAACCAACAAATACTAAAATGAAATACTATTTTGACTGCTTCTCAGTGTTGTAGTTTGATTATACACATAATGAAGGTGAGGTCAATGAAAGTCTGAGAATTGAATACAAAAGAGTGTCACTACTCCTTTCACATGACTGCAGGCCATCTTTAGACAATTTGGTCTCTCCCTACAACTGGGGGCTTGTTCATCATGTAATACACTTCCCAAAGCTCTTCTTCATTCCCCTTCTCATTCAGATAAAGCCAACAACAGCAAAGATGGTGAGGGGTATTCATGTGTGTTTCCACTGAAAAATTTACTGCCTGTGGTAGGCAGAATTCTAAGATGCTCCCTCCCCCATCAAATGTCTACCCCCTGGTTCTCTGTGTACATACCCTGTGTAATCCCCTCCCCTTGAGTGGGTGAGGGGTGACCTGTGAATATGAGGCTTAATGCTCTTATGATTAACTGATGATGGCTTAATTTAGGCAAAAGAGAGATCATTCTAGGTGGGCCTGCCTGACCTGATCAGAGGACCCTTTAAAAGAAGGCAAAGTGTCATAAAGATGTGTCCTTGCTGTCTGGAAAGAAAGCAAACAGCCATGCTTTGAACTACCAATCAGGGTCACGTGGCATGGAACTGCAGTGGCCTCAAGGAACTGAGGGAAGCCTCCAACTGACAGCTCACAGAAAACTGGAATATCAGTCACACTGCTTCAGGGAAATGACTTCCCTCCATATCCAGTGTTTGGAGGAGGACCCTGAACCTCAGATGAAAATCACAGTTCCCGCAAACATCTTGATTTCCATCTGGTGAGACCCTGAAGAGAAGACCAGCTAACCCATATCTAGACTCTTGAACCATGGAAACTGTAAGGTAATATATTTACATTTTTTAGCCTCTACCTTTGCTTATGTGGCAATACTATATAATAAAGAGCTAATATGCTAATTAGACTGAAAAGCAGAACGACTGTCCAGATGACCTTCCGGATGAAGCTAGGGCTGTGAGAGCTGAGCCCCTTGCATGAATGTCATGTATTGGGCCTCTAGTAAAAAAATAATACACTGTCTGTGTCTCCCACAGTCTTTAACTCCACTAATATATCCATTAGTTTCTGAAGCTCCAATTGGTCTTCTTCTTGACTCTCTCTTTAAGTGGACCAAGTATCCCTTCATGTGTTTTAAATTATATCATTCTTAATACAATAATAAAATGAATTTTAACACAATCTAAAAATAATTTTATGAATGTATAATGCACTATAATCTTGTGCAATCACACACATTAATGCATTTTTTAGGATGAAACTAAGTTTTTGAGTGGATAAAATATATTACAATATCTATTATTCATCTGTGAATGGCCTATACATATTGAATACAAAGATACTTATCTGCTACTATTTCCTAATCTCATTGTGGTATCTCTCAATGACTCATTTGGTAGCTATTCACATTCAGAACAGAATAAGTGTGCATTAAATGCCATACCATCTCTTTAGCTAAAGGACATTGGCACTGTGCCTGCGATTCTGTCCTCTTTTTTTTCATCATCTTTTACTCCTGTCCTCTGTATCTTTTTCATTGATGTACAAGCATACTGTCTTTCTATCATCTTAAAAAAACAAAAGTATTATCTTGACACTTCCCCCTTCAGCTACTGCCCCTTACAGGCAAACTGCTCACAAGAGTTGTCTAAACTCACCATCTGCAAATCTTCCTCTTCTATTCTCCAGTCAGATTTGCAATGCCAGTACTCTCCCCATCTGCCCTTATCAAACTATTTGCAATATTTGACAAACTGCACTGTTCCCTCCCACCGAGAAACCTTTCATTATTTGGCTTCCAGTACCCAGCTCTCTTTCAATTTCTTCCTCCTGCCACTGACCTATTTCTTAGACTCTTTTGTAGATTCCCTTCATTTCTCTAACTTTCTACACTCTAACTTGCTTCTCCTTTCTTGCTACACTGGTGGTCTTATCCAATCTATACTCTGATGACTCCTAATTATTTTTCTATGGATCTCTCCTCTGAATTGTAGGCTTGCATATTATCTATACTAATAAAAGGGTAATATGCTAATTAGACTGGACATCTTCTTGATAACCTTCTGGACAAAGCCAAGGTGGCCGGGGCCGAGGCAAAGGCAGTTAAGGGTGACCAGGCTGGTAGGGGAGCAGTTAGGGGGCAACCAGGCTGGCAGGGGGGTAGTTAGGGGGCAATCATGCCAGCAGGGGGCCAGTTAGAGGGCGATCAGGCTGGAAAACAGAGGCAGTTAGAGGCGATGAGGCAGGCAGGCAAGTGGATAGGAGCCAGTGGTCCTAGATTGCAAGAGGGATGTCTGACTGCAGGTCCTGCAGGATTGGGCCTAAACCAGCAGTTGGACATCCCTCAAGGGGTCCCAGAATGGAGAGGGTGCAGGCTGGGCTGAGGGACACACACCCCCACCCCATGCACAAATTTCATGCACTGGGCCTCTAGTATTTCTTATAAATACCTCAATTTTAACATCTAATAAATATCTCACACTTACTGTGCCTAAAGCCAAACTTTTGCCTTTCCTTCTAAATTTACATTTGCTGTGTTCTTTCTTTCTTTCTTTCTTTCTTTTCCTTCTTCTTCTTCTTCTTCTTCTCCCCCTCCTTCTCCTTCTCCTTCTCCTCCTCCTCCTTCTTCTTCTTTTTCTTCTTCTATTTTGTTAATTCTCACCCAAGGATATTTTCCTATTGATATTTTAGAGAGAGTGGAAGAGAGAGAGAAAGACAGAGAAAAACATCAATGTGAGAGAAACATCAGTTGATTGCCTCCTGCACGCGCCCTGACCAGGGCCTGCAACAGGGAGGAGCCTGTAACCAAGGTATGTACCCTTGACAAGAATCAAACCCAGGACCCTTTGGACCACAGGTTGATGCTCTATCCAATGAACTAAAGTACCTATATTCTTTCTCATTTTCGCAAATAGAATCTCAATCGTTCTAAGTGTGCAGGCCAAAAAAGTTAATCACCCTTGACTTCCTTTTCCCCTCACATTCATATAGAATTTGTCAGCAAATTCTATGATTGCTACCTCTAGTATGTACTCAGAATCTAACCTTGTATCAACACATACATCACCATCCTGTTTCTACCATCAATTCTCACCTGAGTTATCACAATGGTCTTCCAAGTGATTTTTGCCTTCTTCCTTCATCCTTGTAAAATTTATCATAAAAGAAAGTAGCTAGAAAATAATTATTTTTAAAAATAAATATAGTTTTATTGATTTTGGAGAGGAAAGAAGAGGGAGAGAGAGGTAAAACATCAATGATGAGAATTGTTGATTGGCTGCCTCCCGCACACATCCCACTGGGGATCCAGCCCAAAATCTGGGCATGTGCCCTGACTGGGAATCAATCAAACTGTGACCTCCTGGTTTATAGGTTGATGCTCAACCACTGACTGGCTAGGCTAGACAAAAATTCTTAATGATATAATTTAAATTGTCACTTTACAACCTAAGATTTCCCTATGCTTCTTATCTATCTATCTACACTAATCTACACTAATAAAAGAGAAACATGGTAATTGGCGTACGACCGCTACCCTTCCCATTGGCTAATCAGCAAGATATGCAAATTAACTGACAACCAAGATGGCGGCCGGCAGCCAGGCAGCTTGAAACTAACATGAGGCTTGCTTGCCTCAGTGAGGGAGGAAACCAACGTTCACCGCCTGCAGCAACAGGCCTCTGAGCCTGCAGTTTGAAACATTTTAACAAATACCACCGGACTTCAGACAGCAGATTTGCAACATTGTAAGCAAAGGCCAGAAACCTACTTTCAGCCGCGGAGGCCTAAGAGCTGGAGCCAAGCCTCAAAGCTAAAGCTGGCCCAGAATAAAAAAAGAAAAAAA
>NW_006292095.1:7756819-7765256 GCF_000327345.1 Myotis davidii | reverse complement strand
CTCTGTGCGTGGCAGTGGGCAGTGCCCCAACCCCCTGATCAGCCCTGCTCTGTGTGTGACAGAGGTTGGCACCGCAACCTCCCCATCAACCTTGCCTTAAATGTGACAGGAGGCGGTGTCCCAACCTCCCAATCGGCTCTACCCTGAGCATGACGGGAGTGGCATCGCAACCTCCCTATCCGCCCTGCTCTGTGCATGACAGGGGGCGGCGCCCTAACTCCCCAATCGGCCCGCTCTGAGCCCAACCAGGGGCTGCACCTAGGGATTGGGCCTGCCCTCTGCCACCCTGGAGCAGACCTAAGCCAGCAGGTCATTATCTCCCGAGGGGTCCCAGACTACTAGAGAGCACAGGCTGGGCTGAGGGACCTCCCCTCCCCCCCTGAGTGTACAAATTTTTGTGCACCGGGCCTCTAGTCTATAATAAAAGGGTAATATGCTAATTCAACCTGATGGCCAAATGACCTTCCAGATGACATTCCAGATGACCTTCCAGGTGAAGCTGGGGCTGCAAGGGCTGAGGCCGAGGCTGCCTCAGCCCTCTTAGCCCCTTGCACAAATTTTGTGCATCAGGCCTCTAGTATCAGAATAAAAGCCAAATCATTACAATAACCCATATTATCATAGCCCACATGAGTTTCCCTCTCCCTTTTCACTGTCTCCCACCTCCTCCTCTGTCATGGTCCCTTGGCTCCACTCTCATGGATCCCCTTTCTGTGTTCTGAGCTCTTTCTCCTGCATTATTTTCTCTATGTGGAATGTTCTTTTCTCACATATCTTTATGCCCTATTCCCTATTGCCTTCAGATCTTTGCTTCCTTCTCACTGAGGTTTTTAAAAATTCTATTTAAATCATCCCACCACACCCTAATACCTCTTCTTCTCCTTTCTTGATTAAAAAAAATACTTTATTACAAACTGATATTCTAAGAACTTAACTCACTATTTTTATATTTACTGTCTTTCCTCTCTGCCAACATTAAAATGAAGCTTCATGAGAACTGTCTTGTTAGCCTATTCAGTTCACTATGTATTCCCAGGATCTAGAAAAGTACTAAACACATAGTAGAGACTCAGTAAATATTTAGACTTTCCTTATTAGCAACAAATTATAAGAGATCTCACAACTTATTGCACTTTATAAATACTGGGTCCTAATGAATTAATAATTTATAAGTGATTTTAAAATTTACACTTAACCTATTGATTAACAAATAAATATCCCTGAATTTCACATTATCAACAATTTCATTAAAAAATTGGATGAGGACATAATCCAAAAAGTATCAAACACACCATACTGAAAGGGTTATTGTGATTTAATATCTATTTGCCTCTTCTTCCAAATATAAGCACAACTTAATTTAAAGGAAGATCACTCTGCTCTCATCTACATGTGAGGACATGATTAGTCTAAGGAAGATCCTATTTCGTTGCCAGAGATAGGTCAGAATGAGCACATCATCCTAATATGATCAATGAAAAGATATTTGCTGGAGACTTCTAGGAAAACCTTTAACTCTTAAAGGAGAGCCATGAAAACTACTCTTGCCCTCTTATCTGTGACCAAGAAAGTGGTGGCAATGATTGTGGCTCACAGCCACTCTGTGAC
Source organism: Myotis davidii (assembly GCF_000327345.1). NCBI lineage: Eukaryota > Metazoa > Chordata > Mammalia > Chiroptera > Vespertilionidae > Myotis > Myotis davidii. Next base: position 7,763,648 of record NW_006292095.1, on the reverse strand, counting down.
CATGAGGATAGATCGTTTCAGGAGGAAGGTGTGGCAAGCATAATGGGGAGAAAGAGTGAATCTGAACCACTGATGCCACTGTTCAAGGTCTGAGTCAATGATATTTGAAGTCACTCTACCTCCACTTTAATGATATGTGAACCAATAATTTTTCTTGTTCAAGTAACTTGGAGTTAAAGGCATTCTAATTGTGAAATTTTAAAAAATGGGCTATCAGAGAAAATAAAAGTTTCTCAACATGCTTTCATTATGGGACAAAATTTACAGTAGCAAATTTCTCAGTCAGTTACCTAAGTAAAGGAACAAGTGACGAGACTTAATAGCATTTCGCGTTGAAAGCATTTAGCAGGTTTTATCAACTACAAACTCAATATGAACCAGCAAAAAGATGTGACGGCAATAAATCCAACAATATAGTAAGGCCAGATTAATAGGAATATAATACATAGAGAATAAATTCTGGGCCTCAATAATTTAGGCACAGAGCAATATTTCATTAAAAAGCAAATTTGAAAAATGAAAACTGGTTAAATAATATAAAGTAATTTAAAGTAAGCTCAATCCTTACATCTTTAGATGAACATTAAGTGGGGTTTATTTCATAAAGCAAAAAACACTTCTGAAAGTCATCTTTCCCTCATTCCTCTCTCCAACCTTCTTAGTCTTCAGCTACTTATAGGTCTCTCTTCCTTTCACCCCTTACCTTTGCTCTCCTCTCCACTTTTCTTTCCTGTACTTTTTAATGTTTCTCTTAATTCTCTCTTTGCTTTCTTACTCCTATATTGTTATATTTTGTATATGAGTAAATGTTTTTTAAATATGTTTTTATTGATTCTTAGAGAGAGAGGAAGGGAGAGAGAGAGAGAGAGAGAGAGAGAGAGAGAGAGAAGAGAGAGAGAGAGAGAGAGAGAGAGAGATCAATGATGAGAGAGAATCGTGGATTGGCTGCCTCCTGCATGCTCTCTACTGGTGATTGAGCCCACTCAAGCATGTGCCCTGATAGGGAATTGAACCAGTGACCTCTTGGCTCATGGGTCAGTGCTTAATCACTGAGTCACACCAGCTGGGCTATGAGTAAATCTTAATCTGTTTAATGCAGCTGTTTAGGTTAGGTTTTTCTCTCCTTTATCTTCTCTCTATTAATTAGTTTTATTTGCACAATAAAATTCTTTACTGGTAAGCAAGAGGAATATGTGGGAAGAAATTCCATGGTAGATGGAAAAACAAGCATGATTATTCAGATACAGATAGCTTTGGGAACCATTTCAATAATATCCATTTTAAGAGATAGTTATCCCCCATATTCTGAGCTGATCAGATTTTATTTGGAGTATATAATGTTCAATTGCTGGTATAATATTTTAACAGTGATATTAAAGTATTCGTGAATCTGTAAGATAATGTGGTGCAATGTTAAGTCAGCATGTTACATAAAATATGACCGAGGGGACTGGAAAAGCTTGGTGTAGAAAAGTGCTGTGTATTAGAGTTTTTTACCAAAATGTACATGTTCTGTGCTGTTCAGGATAGTAGCCATGAGCCTCAAATGACTATTGAACACTCTAAATGTAAAATATGGCCACTATGATTGACTAAATTTTATTTCCTTTTAATTCATTTAAATTATAATTTAAATAGCCACTGTATCAATCAGGGTTCTATCAGAGAAACAGATTCATTCATGATAGATAGATAGATAGATATATGGACAGAGAGGAAAGAGAGAAAAGAGAAATTTATTGCAAAGAGCTGGTTTATATGATAATGAGGGGCTGGCTAGTACAAAAACTATAGAGAAGGGCTGACTGGAAACTCTTGGGCAAGAGAGCTGCATTCTAAAGACAGAACCTCTTCTTTTTCAGGGAAACCACCAATCAAAACCTTTCCACTAATTAGATAAGACCCATCCACATCACCAAGGATAATCTCTTTAATTAGAGTCAACTCATTTTAGATGCTACCTGCATCTGCAAAATACCTTCTTTTTTTTTAAAAAAATATATTTTATTGATTTTTTACAGAGAGGAAGAAAGAGGGATAGAGAGTTCGAAACATCGATCAGCTGCCTCCTTCACACCCCCTACTGGGGAGATGCCCGCAACCAAGGTACATGCCCTTGACGCAACCAAGGTACATGCCCTTGACCGGAATTGAACCTGGGACCCTCCAGTCCGCAGACCGATGCTCTATCCACTGAGCTAAACCAGTTACGGCTACAAAATACCTTCTTAGCAACACCTAAATTAGTGTCCAACTAGAAAACTGGGGATAAAGCCTAACGAAGTTGACACATAAAACAAACCACTAGCCGCATGGAATGGTGACTACCATTTCGGACAGTAGAGGTTTAGAAAAAACTTAAGTTAGATATGATAGGTAACGTCACATATTGGAATAACAGTGATGGGAATAGGAATCATCTTTATGTTCTTACAAGGGATAAGGGATATACAAGCCTAGAGTTTGAACCTTCCTCTTTCACCGAATGAAGAAGAAGAATTAACATTTTTAAATTACTCAAAATGGTAATAGACTGCTTGCAAAATAATGGGCCCCTAATTTCCAGGACTCTAAAGAAGTGATACAGTGTGAATTTTTTACCTAGCATGTGCCAGGGCTGACCAGCAGACCCTGAGCGACGGATAAATGATTACTCTGACACATTTCTGTGAAAGACAGGGCAAAAGGGACTGCCTGGCTAGAGAAATCAAACAGCCCATTCACCTGCCTCCTCGGGCTTTTATTGTAGCAACAGGGTAAGCATCCTTGAGAAGATACATGTGTCTGCAGTGTCCTTTAAGCAAGGATGTCTAAAGACTAAGCATAAAGATTCCAGTAAACATCTGGGGGCTCAGTCTTGTTTGGAAAAGTCAAGGTAGAGGCAGTTGGCTTCAGACAGCTCCTATATCGTGTTTCTCTCCCCCAGCTCCTCCAACAAGCATGGAATGGTTGCCTGGCATGGATGTAGCAGAAGAGATTCTTTTATTGGGTTGGGCTTGGTATAAATCAGCTTATGATTCCATAACTTTGGCCCTGACTGGTTTGGCTCAGTGGATAGAGCGTTGGCCTGCATACTGAAGGGTTGCATTTTCGATTCCGGTCAAGGGCATGTATCTTGGTTGCGGGCACATCCCTGGCGAGAGGTGTGCAGGAGGTAGCTGATCGATGTTTCTTTCTCATCGATGTTTCTGACTCTCTATCCCTCTCCCTTCCTCTCTATAAAAAAATCAATAAAATATATTTTTAAAAAAGATTCCATAACTTTGAGAGTCATAGCAACAAAAAACTTAAATATTATAGTTAGACTTATACCCCAAAATTCTATTTTAGAAAGAGAAGAAATGTGAATTTGTATGTTCCTTTAGGTACCGGACTTAGAGAAACATTAGTAATGCAAGGCAAGACATACAATAAAGCTATGATATGTGTGTGTGTGTGTGTGTGTGTGTGTGTATGTTTTTATTTAAATCTTGATAATAAATTCCTTCTATTCCCCTTTCAAAGTATGGCACCAAATAGAAGATTGGTCAGTGTGGAAAATAACTAAGATTTTACAATCAAACTTAGAAAAATTTTTTAATTTTTTTCTAAAAGTTGCATCATCAGCACAAACAAAATTATGTTGTAAAATTTGCCTTAGTGCCCTCAATAATGTCACTTGTACTTTTGTCAGCATTCTTCACATGCAACATACATAATGCTAATTCTTCCCACCTTGGTCTATCTTTTCTCAAGAATGAACCTGAAACTCATCCATACACCAAAGCATAAGTGACTAATAATAGCTTAAGATTTAAAATCTTCTCTGAAATTTCAAGGTTGGAAGTCATGAAATCTAGTCCTTAAAATTCATAGATAAGAAGGTAGTGAAATTCAGTAAAAAAGTGATGTATTTAAGATTACAGTTCTTTACTGGTGGAGCCAGGGGTGGAACACCTGTCCCCACTCACTGAGCAGTGCACCTTTCAACTACACTAGCTTTTAAGGTAACCATGTTGCAGCAGGGATGAAAAAATAAAATGGAAAGAATCAGTCTCAACACTATAGTTTAGGTCTTCAGCAAACTGACGAGTGCTACCTTTTGGGCGGGAAGAGTCTAAGCCACTTGTCTCTGACTTTTCAGTATGCTAGGTAGTTATCTCTTCCTGTAAGATACTCCTACATCAAAATAGACCCCCCAAAAGTTGGGTTTTTGTTGTTGTTGTTGTTGTTTTACCAATTTTCTGTATTGCTTTTGCTGGTACTTGGTGACAGACTGGTTTGGGTCAGTAGGGGAGCTCCTCATAGTGAGATGGTGGCATCTGCAGAGAAGAAACAGCAGTAAAAGGATGGACTTGGCAGCACTCTTGATCAACTTTACAAAAAGCCAAATTAGGGTACTCAGGGGATGGAGACTAAGTGGTTTGTTTGTTCTTACTCCAAATATAGAGGTAAATCCAGATGCATGAGAAACATCAGCAGGGGCAGGCTTGTTTCCAGAACACCCTGTTCAGGCTTATTTAGACTCAAAGCTAAAGAAATCTTGGGGAGCAGGTAAAAGTCTATTAATTTGGCAGTGTTCACAAGAGTCTGTAAGTGGGCCCAAATGGGCCAATTTACACTTCATCAAGGATTTTTTTTTCTGTTTTACCAACTATATCATGCTTTTCTTTTTCTCTTTTTTTCTCTCCTCCATTTTTTTCTCTTTTTTTTTTTTAGCTTTAAGAGTTTTTGTAACTACAATGGAATTATGTGTTGCTCTTCTGTAATACACACACATACACATACACACACACACACACACACACATATATACCTTAGCCTCTGTTTTTAAAATTGAATATATATGTAAAATAAAAAATACAAGTAGATATTTATTTAGCTAAAGAAATTTTTTTTGAAAAAGTATCTTACTTAATATCATTTTTGCTTCTTAACCTAATTTGTACTACTTTTGTAAAGCTTTGAGGTTCTATTTCCATAGATATGCTTTATCTATGAAACTGGATCACTTCCAATAGCTAGAAGTTCTCAGGTTTTATCTGGTGACTTGGAGTGGAAACCTCTGCAACCCTGAGATAATTCTCCTGAGATACTTGCTTTACCCTCTTGAGGGGACAGTCAGAAAGAGGTATGAAAAAAGTTAAGGCACACAGCAGGTACATGTATTTAACAAAATAAGTTATTTATTTAACTTATTTATAACAACAGATGGCAGTTTAGCTTTGAAGAGGAACCACTTATATAAGGAATAATCTTTTCTCTCTTGGATTGGCAGGTTAAATGAAGAGAACACACACACACACACACACTCACACACACACACACACAGAGTAGACAGCAACAAAGAGAATCACAACATCATTTTTCCCATTTGCCCCTATGCTTGTCCTGCTCTGTGGATCATATATCTATACTAGTGGCCTGGTGCATGAAATCCGTGCACATTAAAAGGGGATTAATTAGAGGAAATATTTTAATATTGCTATTTGCCCTTTTTCTATAATAGAAGTGTCAGAGATGAAAGAAAATTAGTAAAATATAATATGAAAATCTTCCTCCTGCCAGAGTCCAGGGCATGCCACAGGACCCAGAGTCAAGTCCCCGCCAACCTGCATTGCCACAAAATCACGGAAATCCGTGCACATTAAAAGGGGATTAATTAGAGGAAATATTTTAATATTGCTATTTGCCCTTTTTCTATAATAGAAGTGTCAGAGATGAAAGAAAATTAGTAAAATATAATATGAAAATCTTCCTCCTGCCAGAGTCCAGGGCATGCCACAGGACCCAGAGTCAAGTCCCCGCCAACCTGCATTGCCATAAAATCGCGGGAGACCCAGACCCAGCCAGCCCCACCCCCACTGGGCTAGATCCAGACCCAGCCGACCCCATCCCTGTCAAGCCCTGCCAGGGCGAGGGGTGCTGCCTGAGGTACCCCATCCTGGGCCAGCGGAGCACGCCTTGAGATCCCCCTCAAGCCCTGCTGGGTGGGGGGTGCAGTGTCAGATCCCCCGGCCCAGGCCAGGGAAGAAGGCATGTCTTGAGGTTCCCCATCAAGCCCCATGGGTGGGGGGCATGGCCTGAGGTCCCCCATCCTGGCACTGGGGTGGAAGGCATGGCCTGAGGTCCCCTGGCCTGGTGCTGGGGTGGGGGCGTGGCCTGAGGTCCCCTGTCAAGCCACACCAGGTGGGGGGGGCGCAGCCTCAGATCCCTGATGATTGCTTGTTAAGGCTTATTACAGGAACTTGGCATCTGCTGTGGGTGCAGCTATTTTGTGTTACAGAATCCCTGCCTCTCCTGTGGGGGCAGCTATCTTGACTATTATGGTGTGATGGGCAATTTGCATATTCCCTCTTTATTAGATAAGATGATCAAACAGGTTTGGGGAAAAGAATATATATATATATATTCCCCAAGCCTATTTGATTTACCTTTGGGAAATTATAAAATATATTAACAAATTAAGGATATGTTTTATTTGTGCCTAACATAGTATTTTCTAAACATATTTACCCACTTAAATTTTTTGCTAAGGTGCCTAATAACCCATACTGCTTACTTAGATTCCACAGGATACTAAATTCATGCTGAAGTCACTTCTGGAAATTCTGACCTTGAATAAAGATTAAGAAAATCATCATCAGTGTTGAAAAGTAGGGACTTAGGCTAATATTATTTTTGTTTTTGTATGTTATAAATGATCCACATTGAATACAAACCATTTTTACAACATGAGAAAATGATTATTTAACAAACAAATGGAATAGGGATCTGATATACACTTGAGAGCAGTCCCATTGGTCCTCCAGCACAGCACTGACACCCTCAATGGGCTGTTAGCATTTGA
>NW_006292095.1:7753742-7756797 GCF_000327345.1 Myotis davidii | reverse complement strand
ACATTCCCTCACTCCTTTGAGAAAAGATGCTAAGGACAGACATTAAAAGAAAAGGTGTCATCTGCATGACAGGACACATCAAATCTTCAGCAACCATTAATGTCAGGGGATGGACTTTTAGATTAACATGTTTTCCTTTAGTTGACTTTGAAAATAATTTTTTTTTAAATGTGACAATGTGGGGAGAAAGACACAGTATTTTCACTGATTGGCACTCTTATTTAAGCCATAACTTCTCTGTTCAGAATGCTTTCCCCAATAGGTAAATGTTTTGTAGGAGTTTAGAGCATTCTGTAGTCCAGCTATCAAAAATCCCACACTAGCCCTGGCTGGGTAGCTTAGGTGGTTTAAGTGTCATCCCATACACCAAAAGGTTTTGGTTTCAATCCCCAGTCAGCCACATAGAGTAATGTTTCTCTCTCACATCCATGTATCTCTCTCTCTCCCTCCTTCTTCCTTCCTTCTTTTCTCTCTAAAACCAATAAACATATCCTCCAGCGAGGATTTTAAAAAGTCCCATGCTCTGTAATGATTATTCCAGTCCAGCTTTGTACATTCTAGCACCGAAAATTTAGTCTCGTCGCCATCCTCTCCTTTCACCTTTTCTTCTAACCTTTCCTTCTCTTTTTCACCTGGATAATTCCTATTTATCTTACAAGATCAAATTCAAGTCCCAAACTTATAAAATCTTCCCAATATGTCCAGCTGTATGAGTAAGAAAAGTCTACCTATAATGAATGATTTCCTTAGGTTCTCTCTCTCTCTCTCGCTCTCTCTCTTTCTCACCAGATGGTCAGGCTTTGCTCTTCCTATCAAATACAGTGGCTTGCTCTTTATCCTAAGTGAGGGGATAGGCACCCCTCAGATGACTCTGTTAAGAATGTGTTTACTATGTGATATTAGCCCGTATATATATGCTATACAACATTCTTTCATGTGATTCTGTGTAATGTAATTTCAACTGCTGGAGTTTTGTCTACTCATCCCCACCTATAGCCAATGGAGACACCTCGGTGAAAGTCCTAGTGACATCACTATAAGCTAATCAAAGAACAAAGCACAGTAAATTTGTGAATAGGACATTATGCATACTATAGAGGCCAAAGAAGCCAATTCTTACAAACACCCCATGGAATGCATCAACTGGCAGGCACTACTTCATAATCATGGGTTGACTTCACTTAACTGACTGGAACCCTGAAGCCAGCAGAGACCTTGGGCCAGGGTATTTGTCCAAAGAGAGTCAGAGTAACTGGTTGGAATAGAGAAGTCCTCGCATTCTTCTTCACACGAATATCGCATTCCCATTGTCTAACCTAGCTAACCTCTATGAATCCCAATTTGAAAAATGGGAGCTAAGAGGAAAAACTTCTGTTTCTTGAGTGTCTGTAATTTGGAAACATAAATCAGCAACACAAGCATAAGAGCTGAGTACCTGTGCAGCTTCTAAAAAGCACCTTTAGCTGAAACCGGTTTGGCTCAGTGGATAGAGCCAAGGCCTGCAGACTGAAAGGTCCCAGGTTCAATTCCGGTCAAGGGCATGTACCTGGGTTGTGGGCACATCCAGTAGGAGATGTGCAGGAGGCAGCTGATCAATGTTTCTCTCTCATTGATGTTTCTAACTATCTCTCTCCCTTCCTGTCTGTAAAAAATCAATAAAAATAAAAAATAAAAATAAAAATAAAAAGCACCTTTAGTCTCCCATCTAGAATGCATGGATTGGGAAGGGAACTCCAGACCTTTGGTGTTCCTTGAACAACTATCCTGCATGTATTGAAAACCTAAGTTGGATATCAATGGAACTTGGCATACTGGCAACCCCTGACCAGTCTGAATTCCACCATGAAAGGACAGTGAGAAGAACCCATGGTCTTTAGATAAGAATTCAGGCGCCATAATTTCTAACTCCTTTGGTCAGTTCATTTATGTTATATATTCAGTTTCCTCAAATACATTGTTCCTTTGTCTTTTGGGGTAAACTCACCTTGCAATTCCCAAACCTAGGTAACCCAACTCCCATGGAGTTCCTCATATCTGTAAATATTATGTCCAAATGCAACTGGTCACATAGGCCCCTTTTGCTCGTCTCCTAGACGTCTCATGATTGTAAGTGGTGCTACCATTCCTTCTCTGACTCTGTGCACCTCAGCCTCCTGCCTAACCCCTCTCCTTCATCCAGGAAAACATACAGAATGCAAGTGCCTGTCTCAGCATCAGGGTATTAAACAAACACTTTGCACGAGGGACCTTCCATAGCTTCAGGTCGGAAAGCTGATAGGACTTTAGTGGCATGAGGGTCTCATGCTTTCATGCTTTTATCACTCCTTAGCCATTGCTTAAATTTTTAAGCTTTCAGGTGGGAATAAAAGGGAATCACTTTCAAAAGACATACTGACACATGAGTAAATCAAAATATTTAGACCTTTCTGCTTCACAATGATGGCAGGGGCTGAGGCAGGTGCAAGGGAGAGCAATTATCTTCCCTTGCAGCCTCCCTGACAGTCATGAAATTTGTTGATTCTTTTGTATGACAAGCTACAAAGAGGAGAGCTGTCCTGAATATTTGCCCCCTGCGAAAGTGCAATGCTGAGTCTGGAAATGAAGCTCTGGCGGAAGCATGGCCCGGTATCTTGCACATTAATCAAACAGAGCAGCTTCATTGTTGTGCCTCGCTCTCTGCTGTTCTCACAGAAACTCAAAGAGCAAGCTGCCGCAAAGCTACAGCCATCCTGCCAACTTGACAAGAGTCAATTCATTTCAGTTACAAGGCAGCAGGGGCCATCTTCCTCACAAGCCAGAGGTGGGGGAGCTGTTGGGACCTGCTGATTGTAGAGTCTGTGCCAGGGAGGACCCTTGGCCAGAGTCATCCCCAGTGCAGTTGTTTACCTTCCTGTGTGTTTATGCAAACACAGGTGGGCTCAACTTGTGCACCACTTGCAATTAGCCTGGAAAAAGGGACAAAATCAAATTTCAGGTTATGCAGCTGGTTGCAGAATCTCTTTTAGCCCTTAGTCAACAACCTTCCTCCCTCCCTCCCTCCCTCCCTCCCTCCCTC
>NW_006292095.1:7737108-7753701 GCF_000327345.1 Myotis davidii | reverse complement strand
GCTAAAGAATCCCTCTTTTTCCCTGCCTTTCCTTCCTTCCTTCCTTCCTTCCTTCCTTCCTTCCTTCCTTCCTTCCTTCCTTCCTTCCTTCCTTCTCCTTCCCACCTTCTCTCCTCCCTTCTTCCTTTTTTTTCCTTTCCCTAAGTTATCTGTTCTAAGCTGAAGATAAGGTGCAAAGCACCCAATCTAAGGGATTCCTGAATGGCATCACTAAAGCCTAAAGGCTGAAAGAATCTCTAGAAATTGAATAGCCAACTCCAGACTTCCAAATGCTCCCCAGAATGGCGCATGACCCCTAGCCTACTATAATGATGTAGAATACTGAAAAGCAAAAAATATTTCCAAAGTATTTCTTTTTGAAGAAAGAATGTGGAGGTGTTCATACCCTTCCCTCAATGCTCTCAACCTGTAATGATTTAAACGAAGCCCCTGACCAGTCTGCAGAAAAAGCATCTGGTAGAGTTTCTTGCCCATAAATTTTCAACTCCTCACACAGTGGCTGGAGAAGTAAGTAGCCCACTATCAGAGGTAAAATTTATGAACCACCTAGAGCTCACCCAAGTACCAGAGAGAAGGGAAGTGATTCACCGAAGAGCACACCTAGTCTCAAAATTCTCCCTGGGGCTGGAAATTGTTCTGGGTAAAGGGACACGGGTCCCATTTGGGACCTGAGCCAAGAAGATGGAGCTATTAGCTAGGGAGCCTGCGTGTAAATTTCCAACACAAAAATGAGTGTCTCATTGCTCATGCAAAAAAGTGCTGTGCGTTATACTGTTTACCCTAATGACCTTCACAATGAAGGACTGTTAGTCTGCAAATGCAACTCTCTCTTTATCCAAAATGCAGCAAAATCCTGGTGTGGAGTAAGAACTGGAATTCATTCTCCTATGAAAAGTGACTGAATTTACAACATCCTTTAAAACAAATTCACAGAAGAAACTAAATTTTAAATAGGCATATGTTTGCCTAGAAGCAAAATAAAGCATCTGAGCTTTCCCTTACTCTGTGCCTAATTCAAATTTTGTTTGGCAATCTGTAGATCCCAGGGAGGCCACTCCCGGGGACTTCGATGGGCTAGACAAGAAGCTCTAAGAGTAATGATCCAGTTCCTCGGCTGGCAAATATTTTCTGACTCTGGACAGCTCTCTTCCCATTCAGCCCCTTCTGCTCACTGAAACGGAATCATGATCAGTTCCAGATCTTGCTTTTTGGTCCAGGGAGGTGGCAGCCACACTGTTGCTCCAAGGCAGCTGCCATCTCTGGAGTTTACTTGGCAAGGGGCAGCCAACACAAGGTGCTGGATGGCTTTCAGAGCGGTCGTCACCACTTTATTCAGTGCACAACCGACAAAGCTGACGCATGTGGAGTCTCTTTAGAATGAGGCTTGTCAAATAAACCCCATGTGTCTTTGGTTCTTGGCAGAGAGCTGATTGATTTTAAAACTGTCTGCTTTCCCCCGCTTTGGTTCCTGACTCTGGGATATCTCCCCAGGGAACTGCCTGCAGTGGAAATTCCTAGAAATATTCCTATCATATGCATCATATTTGGCACAATTTGGAGAGTTGATAATGGCCCCTCTTTCCCAGGAATCTCCCATCCTATCTAATAAAAAGGGAATATGCTAATTAACTATCATGCCCTCAAAGATGCGGTGCCCACAGCCACAAGATGGTTTTCCCCTCAGCCCTGCTGGGGCGGCAGGGGTGCGGCATGCTCCGCACACCCACCTCCAGAGTCCCCCAGACCCCTCAGCTCCCAAGCCGCCCAGGGCCGGCCCGAAGTACAGGCTAGCCTCAGATGTCAGCTGCCCAGCAGTCCAGTGCCGGCCGAGGCTTGCACTGCCGGCAGTAGCAGCAGCAGAGGTGTGATGGGGGCATCACCTTCCCCTGATCGCTGGGTCGCCTCCCAACCCTGAGGGCTTCCGGACTGTGAGAGGGGCAGGCCCAGCTGAGGGAGCACCCCTCCAGTGCATGAATTTTCATGCACCAGGCTGCTAGTTATTTTATAAGCTTTCTTTTCCCACCCCCCCAATTCCACCCCTCCCACACACACAAATGCACACACAGACAGATACACACAGACAGATACATACACTCCTTCAGGAACAGTGTCTTTCATAGGCAGTCACACTCATTAAGCTTTGCTTAGTGATACCAATGCAGTAACAGTATGAAGTGCCAGGCAGGACATATTTTATAAAAGATTCCATCCTGCCCTAACCGGTTTTGCTCAGTGGATAGAGTGTCAGCCTGTGGACTGAAAGGTCCCAGGTTCAATTCTAGTCAAGGGCATGTACCTTGGTTGTGGGCACATCCCCGGTGAAGAGTGTGCAGGAGGCAACTGATGGATGTTTCTCATCGATTTTTCTAACTCTCTATCCCTCTCCCTTCCTCTCTGTAAAAAATCAATAAAATATATTAAAAAAAAGATTCCATCCTAAAGAAGAGTACTTTGGAAGGTAAAAATAGAGACATTAAAAAATTAAAAATATTTCCTAAAAATTCATTATTACTTCAGATCTTAATTTTTTAGATATTTTCATGTGTGTTTGTGTGTGTACATAAAAAATACTATTTGTCTTTTACTTGAGATATATATGTAATTATGTGAAGAAAATGTTACTCACCAAAATGTCTTTTAGAAATGCCTTTCAACATAAACAAATATAAAACCTGACGAAGCATTTGAGACAAGTGTTTCCATATAATGACAGGCAGTGCAGAACCGTGACCCTTGAGAGGAGGAGCACACACATTCTGAGCCCCCTGTTTCTCCAGGCTTTCTTCCTTGGTTGTGTGTGTCCTGTTATGGAACGGTGAAACCAAACAAGGGTTCAAGTCTCACCAAGCCAAAGAGGCCGAGTTTGAAGCTCTGAGTGTCAGGTGAAGTAGCTGGAACCTTGAAGGCAGAGTGTTGAAGAAGGACATTGCACTATTAGAGAGGGGTAGCCACGGACTCTGCGTGAAGATTCACCCTGGGTGCTGGGCAGACTGCTGACTGTTAATAAGCAGAAAGGACCTATTGAAAATCAGCTGTTGCATGACACACCAGAAAGGGTACTGAGCTTGGAGATGGTGTTGGGCAGGGAGAGTGAAGAGACAGTGCTAAACTTTAAGGTGTTTAGTAGAGACACCAGAGTGACTATGCCTGGAAAAAAATTAAAGCAAGAGTCATGACTTAGGATTAAGGGAAAAAATTAGACACCCTGCAGCAAAAATTAAACTGAGAAAGAATTACTACTAATTCAACTGCCTATTAAAACAAAACTTATAACCCTTTGATAGACGTCAATAGAATCATCAATCCTTACAGCATATCATTTACAATGTCCACTTACAATGCAAAATTAATACACATGTCAAGAAACAGGGAAATAATACCCCCACAAAGAAGTTAAGAGGAAAAAAAAAACATTACCCAAATGTTAAAATTAATAGCCAAGGATCATAAAAGCAGCTATTAAAAATATTTTCAAAGACACATAGAAAAACATGGTCATAATAATAAACGTAGATAGAAAATTTTGGTAGAGAAAGTATAAACAAGGGAAAATTCTATGACCAAAATTAAAATTTGTAAAATAAAAAAATTTAGGTATGTTCTTAATAGCAGATGGAAGACAGAAAAATTTAAAGGCAGACCAATAGCAATAATCTACTCTGACATTTATAAAACTCCGCATTCCACAACTAAATAAGTCACATTCATTTTATTTTCATTGTTGATAGTATTACAGATGTCTCTCATCCTAATCCCTTTGCCGTCATCCACCCAGCCCCTGCCCAACCTCAGGCCTTTTCCACACAATTGTCTTTGACCATGGGCTATGCATGTACTAGTATGTATATGTGTACTTTGGTTAATGTCTTCCTGTCCCACCTCCCTCCTCTCTGAGATCTGTCAGTATGTTCCATGCATCCATGCCTCTAGACCTATTTTGTTCATTAGTTTATTTTGTTCATTAATTCTACATATAAGTGAGATCATATAATATTTGTATCTTGGACTGGTTTATTTCGCTTAGCATAATAACCTCCAGGTCCATCCCTGCTGCTGCAAAGAGTAAGAGTCTCTCTCTCTCTTTTATAGTGGCATTGTGTTCCATGGTATAAATATACCACAACTTTTTTTTTTTTTTATCTATTCATCTGCTGATGGGCACTTGTGGTGTTTCCAGATCTCAGCTATTGTAAATTATGCTGATATGAACATAGAGGTACATATATTTTTTTCTGATTGATATTTCAGGCTTCTTGGGATATATTCCCAGAAATGTCATCTCTGGGTCAAAACACAGTTCCATTTTTAATTTTTGAGGAAACTCCAAACTGTTTCCACAGTGGCTGTGCCAGTCTGCATTCCCACCAGCAGTGCACTAGGGTTTCCTTTTCTTCTCGTTCTCTCCAGCACTTGTTGTTTGTTTATTTATTGATGGTAGCCATTCTGGCAGGTGTGAGGTTATACCTCATTGTAGTTTTCATTTGCATCTCTCTGATGATTAGTAATACTGAGCATTTTTTCATATGTGTTTTGGCCATCTGTGTGTCCTCTTTAAATAAATGTCTGTTTAGGTGCTTTGCCCATTTTTCAATTGGATTATTTGTTTTTCTGGTGTTGAGATGTATACATTCTTTATATATTTTGGACATTAACCCCTTATCAGATGTGTCATTGGTGACTGTGTTCACACATACAGTGCATTCCCTTTTCATTTGGTTGAGGTTTCTTTTGCTGTGCAGAAGCTTTTAGTTTGATGTAGTTCCATTTGTTTATTTTTTTTCTTTGTTACTCTTGCCATAGGAATTGTATCGACAAAAATTCTTTTTAATTATAAATGAAACACATACTTGCTCAAAAAATACATCTCAATAAATTTCAAAATGAAGTCTTGCAGAGTATGTTCACAAACTAGAGTGATGTTAATGTAGAAATCAAGGTCGCTAAGATATTTAGAAAATCCCACACACATTTTTGAGGTAATTGATACACTTCTACAATAGCCTATGGATTAATGATAACTATAATGATGGAAAATATTTCAAGCCAAATGATATTGAAAATATGACAAATAAAATGTGTAAAATGAACTAAAGCAATGCTTAGATAGTAAGTTAAAGCTTCTAGCTTAAATGTAACATTAGAAATGAAATAAGGTTTAAAACTACCTCATAGTAAGGTAATAGTAGTCACCTAATTCCAAATTCTCCACTCCTTCTCCAACAAACTAAGTGAAAAAATCAACAAATAGCACACAAATCCACAGCTTAGACATTAGTTAAAGATGGAACACTTTAACTAAAAATTAATTGTAAATAAAATAAATGCAACACAAATTCCAAAGGAGCTCCTATTGCAAGCTTTTGTTGAAAATGGTGGGTACAGGAAAAAGGCATGGGAGATAAAAGAAAGCAGCTGTAAAAGGATACCGGTTTGTCCTCTTAGAGTGACTATAGTAGGTTCACAGGACTGAGCAATGGCAGTGTTTGAAAAGCAATGTTATTGGGAAAGACGAGCAAAAGAAAATTGAGTCTGCCTTTAGCAAATAAGAGATAAACATGAACTTAAAGAAATAAATTAAACAGGAGACAAAGCAAGAGGGTAAAATTTAGGATCCTATGAGATCAAAAAAAAATCAAAATAGTGAAGACTGTAACACCTTCCTCACCTACAAAAGAAGCCATTCATGAATCAAACTTAATTTTGCTGCACAACAAAGGACTTCAAAACCTTAACCCTGTTTACAGAAATGACTAGAAACAAAACAAAATGTCAATCATTCAGCTGATAAACTGTAAAATGTTTCCTCCAAATAATCCAGAAGATAATGTATTTCTGCTTCTCTCAAGAAAACAGAGGAGCTTTTGCCTGGACATCTAACATATGGAACCTTTGCTCTAAAGGAGGTGGAACTAGACGCTCATAACTGGTTACATTTCCATGTGGTCAATTCCTTCCCTTGTAACTGTCTTCATTTCCTGACCTCACATTCTCTCCTCA
The DNA here is from genome assembly GCF_000327345.1 of Myotis davidii. Lineage (NCBI taxonomy): Eukaryota > Metazoa > Chordata > Mammalia > Chiroptera > Vespertilionidae > Myotis > Myotis davidii. Next base: position 7,747,704 of record NW_006292095.1, on the reverse strand, counting down.
AACTACTGCAATCAGACCTCTGCTTACAGCCTCAGCAAAGTTAAGTGAAGGCCATCGCGTTGCAATCATGAGAGTGATTCAGTCCTTCTCTTCTTCACTTCTCACAGCATTTGCTAACTTTATTATGCTCTCCTTCAGGGCTCTCACATAGATGCTGTGCAAAGCCAGCATTACCTACTCTGACCCACCCTCCTTATTGCAATCTATCACCCCACACCTCAACTCCATAATATCAGAACAAGTCTTTCTTCGAGATTTCCTGTCTTTACAAATTGAAACTAGTTATGCATTGTAAACTTGAGAAGCATCTTGAGTTGTAGAAGCTCCCTTTTCAAACCTACTCTGTTTCCAAGTCTCAATCATTTTATTTCTAGTTTCAAATTCATCTTCTCTTCTGCATCTGCAGGGACTACCACCTTGACTTCATCACCTCTTCCCTGGACCAGTCTCCTCAATGATCTCACTACCATTTCTTTCCCTCTATACTCTGTCCTTCACTCCGCCATCAGTGACTTTTATACCACATATATCTGACCATTTCCCTTTCCTGCTCAAAATGTTTCCTTGGCATCTTTTTGTCTATCAGTTTATATCTGAACTCTTCTGCAAGTTTCACAGTAACTTTAAAACCTGCTTTTAACCGGTTTGGCTCAGTGGATAGAGCGTTGGCCTGTGGACTGAGGAGTCCCAGGTTCGATTCCAGTCAAGGGCATGTACCTTGGCTGCGGGCATATCCCCAGTGGGGAGTGTGCAGGAGGCAGCTGATCGATGTTTCTCTCTCATCGATGTTTCTGACTCTCTATCTCTCTTCCTTCCTCTCTGTAAAAATCAATAAAATATATTTTTAAAAAGACCTCCTTATTTCCTGCTTAGTCATTTTACTTGTCTTAAACTCTCTCTGCTGTTCCTGATGTTCACTCTGTGAATTTGTTTTCTAACTACTCTTATTTTTTCTTATATAACCAAATAAATTATTTTCACTTTGGGGCATTTTCCTCTCTGGTTTGTACCAATCACTTGCACACCATGCACCTACATTTACATATATTATCCTAAATCTGCATTTGGTGATGTTTGTATATTCTGAATGCCTAAAAGTAACAGGAATTAGGGGAGAGATTTCTGCCATGAAAGAGAATGACCCTTTCAGCAAACAAGGAAACAAAAACAACAATTGGTTCTCAATGCTTTGATATGGGTGCCAAAGAGAGACTATGGGAGGATGTTAAAGTCTGAGGGGAGAATCAAGTTGATTTTGAAAAATTTGATGCAATTTAACATGCCATTCATTTTAAATTCTGAACAACGTTAAATGAAGTCATGAGAGAATCTTGAAGATAGGGATCTTAATCAGCTTTGGCTCTCTCTGTCTCTTAGGCTTTGCACAAAACGTCTTCATGACCCTCCTTCATGTCCAGCAGGATCTGTGGTTCAGCACCATCCTCTCTATTACCAATGAACAGCACCTCCCTACTTCATGGCATAGCACCAAGCACCCCTGCATTTGTGGTCATTTACCTGTCCTTAGGTTATTTCATGGTTTTGCAGTCTTTCCCTTGAATGTATTTCCTCAGAGAGAGTCTGGTTAAAATAAAATTTAAGACAGTCTAGTCAAGATTAAAGCAAAATTCAGATATTATGATAACAGTATAGATTGGGGAGTGGGGAGGAGAGAAGTGCTATGCCATGTAGCCAGTCTCAGTATGGCCTAGAAATACATATAAAGGCATTTTACAACAAGGTCTGTGGCATATAAACAGCCTTCTCCATGATCCCAGCTGCCCGTTCTCCAAAGAGCTCCAGTCGGCATCCCTGAGGGGCAATTGTACATGTGGGGAATTTAGCATCAGTGAAAGGAGGCAACCCACAGTGGTCCGGGCTGTGGGGAGAAATAGGAAGCATTGAGAACTGAAGTTGGGACAGAAGCAGTAACCTGGGGATTGAAAACTGCCCCAAACTCTTGCCCACACACATAATTTGGCCAGGTTCAAGGAGACAGCTGTGCTGTTAAAGAGTAAATGCATGCTGTTGTGGTGCTTTTAATTGAAGAAGGCATAATATTAGACCAGACTAGGGTCCCACCATAATTAGAAGAAAATTTAATGGCCAATAGTCATGGCCAGGAATGGTGGGAAATCAGCTACTTGGCATTTCCCTCACTATAGTCCATAATGGATTAATTAAAATTGTATAAGGATAAAGCGATGCCCAAGGTAAACATAAAACCACGTGCAACTGTACTGAACAGCATTCAGAGCACTATAGCTCGGGGCTTGCTACATACACTTGAATCTAAAAATGCTAAAATGAAGGCTTCAGGGAGCTCTCCCAGCTCTGCCCTAGACCTCCACTCAGCCTCTGCCTCAAAGGGCGCAGCTTTACAGCCTGACCACTTTCAGCCCCCACAGGAAGAGGCTGCAGGACAAATTCCTTCTCTTCAATGCTCATCTCAAAAATGGGCTTTTTCTCTCCCCACACTTCCTGCCACCTCATTTCCTGGGTTGGTTCCACCTCATGAAGTAGCTGAGTTTTCCATGTTGCCCACCCACAAACGTTGATGGTTTGCAGATATTTTTTCAGAAGAAAACACAACCATTGTTTGCAAGCATCTCATTTAGTCTCAGATGTAGCAAAAATCACATGATAGACAGAGTGTGGACTGGAAACTAGATAGCCTTAGACTTTATTCAAACTGCCACTTGCCAGCCTATATCATTGATGATTTATGTTCTGTTAAAATGAGGCTAGGCATACCCACTGGGAGTCATAAGATTGTGTCCGTACTGAAGTCAAAATGTAATGTAAGCCCTTTCTCTTAGCATACCCTCAACTGTCTCTGTGACAATTGCCCTCCATGAGCTCAACTGAATAATGTTAGTAGCATCTCCGTGTTGTTGCTACTGAACCAAGTGAAAGGAGAGGGTAAAGGACACGGTATGCCTGGAAAGCAAGGACAGTGAATTGATTGGCACCTTTGATCATTAATTTTTCAGTGGGTGATAGATTAGTATCAGGTTCACTTCTACTCCGTAGCGATTTGAATGGCCGCCTCTGGAAGTCTGGGACATTTGCCCCACTAATGGCACTCAGAGAGGCTAAATGGGCTCTTGGAGGGTGTTGTAAAATAAGATGCATGTAAATTAAACCTAATATATAATCTACATGTGGACCTATAAGGTTTCTTGGAGATGGAAAAGTGGTGCTTATATAGCTCAGGTCAAGCAGTAGGTGGAAACATATTCTGAGGAAAGGAGAACCAGAAAGCACTTTTTGGCTACAATAGTACCCCCTTATCCATGGGAGATATGTTCTACCGCCATCCGTGAATGCCTGAAGGTATAAATAATACTGAACCCTAGATACACTAAATTTTCTCCTATACATACATACACACCTATGATAAAATTTAATTTACAAATTAGGCAATATCATGGATAGAAGATTTATTTATTGTAGATCTTAGCAATGTCAGCATATGATGTTTTTCTTTCCTTATTGAGAGTTTTACCTTTTCATTTAAAGAAATCACTTTCTGATTTCTCTTTGCCATATATGAATTGCCAGAATCACTATTCTTTTGTTTTGGGCCCATTATGAAGTAAAATAAGGGTGACTTGAACACAAGCACTGCGATAACCCAACCATTAATCCGATAACCAAGTTGGCTACTAAGTGATGTTATGGGCAGGGAGTGTAGACAGGATGAATTAGCTGGACAAAAGGATGATTCATGTCCCTGGGCAAGACAGGCCAAGACTGAGAATAATTTCATCATGTTACTCAGAGTGGCATCCAGTTTAAAACTTATGAATTATTTCTGGAATTTTCCATTTAATATTTTTGGACTGCAGTTGACTACAGGTAACAAAAAGATGAAAAGCAAAACTGCAGATAATTGGGGAATACTGTATTTGGGTATTCTGTATGTGAGGCAAAGAGTGGAGGATACAGCCCAAGTTGACTTTGACATGCCAGGCTGTATACGTTATCTACAGTGAAGAGAGTTCAAGTCACCAAGATCCAGTGCCTCCACCAAATGGGGAAAGATCGTTTTCTGGCTTCCAAATGCCTTAGAAAGACCAGGGTCAGCAGTAGGAACCATAAAGATGAAGACTCTTTCAAAGGTATGTCTTCATTTATTCTCTTGTTGGGGCTGGTCTGCCCCTTTGCATAATCAGAATGGGTGTCATCTTACATGGAACACTTGACAAAATGTGAAATGCTAAAACTTGGAGCAAGAAATTTGAATCCTGTGAGTTTTCCATTTGGGTTACTGGGATTTGTCTCCAGAGGGGCCTTGTTAAGTTGAAAGATGATAATTGGCAGGGGGAGAAATTAATATCTAGACGTTCCCTTTCTAATATAGACATTTTTTAGATAAGAGGACACATCTTGCCCCAAATGATTATATTGGAATTTAACCCATTTGAAGCAGACTAGAAAATTGCACTGTGCTGAGATTGGGCTCATTTCCTTAGAAAAAGTCAAAGTCAAATCATATCACTAATATTTCTCTGGAGTATTTATATTAGATTGACTTCCTGTTATGACAGATAGGTGCTATTTTATTTGTTTGCTTACCTGGAAGGTCAATTCTTATCTGAAAAGAAGCTGGTAGGACCAAGTTGACTCAGATCTATGTAGCAGGTATCAATAACAGCTCACACTAGCAATCTGATAAGGTACCAGAATACTCTTCTCCATTTTATGAATATATGTTTCAGTAATTCAATCTGGAATCGAATTGAAATTCACATGGCAGGTTTTAAGCATTGAGTCAGCATTCTTCAAAATTTGTGTGTGTTAATTAAAAAAAAATTGTCCTAAAGTAATAGATAAGAAGTTCCAATGAGAAAATAGGAGTGAAATATATACAAGCACTGAATAATTTTAGAATCCAAGACCTTCCAGGAGTGAGTATTCAGAATATTATTTCCTAAGTCAGGGTGCAAGTTTTAAGAAACCAGAGACGACATGCATATTCTAGACTGGAATATTCCTAGGGTGGGGAAGGAAAAATGGGACATCTAGGTGCAGGAGGTAGGATAGAAAAGAGGTGATGGAAAGGCATAGGAAACACATTTTAACTATTTCCAATTTTTTAAAATATGTTTTATTGATTTTACAGAGAGGAAAGGAGAGGGGTAGAAAGTTAGAAACATCAATGAGAGAGAAACATCCATCAGCTGCCTCCTGAATGCCCCCTACTGGGGATTTGCCCACAACCAAGGTACATGCCCTTGACAGGAATCGAATCTGGGACCCATCAGTCCACAGGCAGACGCTCTATCCACTGAGCCAAACTGGTTAGGGCAACTATTTCCAAATTTTTACCTTGACTCTGGAAAGTTCCATTAAGATCCTTCCTTCTCTTCTCTGGGTTTTCAGACAGAGACAATTTTTGATTACAGGTTTTTTAAGGAGTGTGACGGTTCCAAGGAGGTACTTGAATGTTTTGTTTCCAGGGAGTCGTGCATGGCCCACTGCCCACTCCTACTCTGAGCTCTTAATGCTCCATCAGAGGCTCTCAAACACATGCACAGTCCTTACTATTCAGAGATGGAGGATGACTCCCTTTAAAGCTGCTTTACATATTGTATTTATACAGGTGGAAAGATCAGTTAAAAATATGCAAGCTTCATAATCCTTAAAATTCCTCCCTCTTTTTCCCTCCCATTGTGCTCTGTGTGTTGTTCAGTGACAACTTTCCATAGAAAATAACTAGGCTGTCCTTTTTGGTGTTTTTATTCCACAATACCCCTAGGCACTAGTCCACCTTCTGGAAAAATAACCTAATAAAACCTCAGGAAGTTATTTAATTGAGGCAGAGTGAAACAGTGAGATGGGGCCAAGGCTGAAATACCAGTGGGAGGTGCAAGGAGCTCAGAGAGGCAGTGAAAGACAAATAAACTGGCTCATTTAGGAGATGTAATGAGAGAAGAAAATCTCAAGACTGTGAGGGGAGCAAAGATGATACCAGAAAGTGAAGAAGAAGCATTATCAACACTGATACAGAAGGTTCCCCAACTGGCATTATACCTCTGATTCCAGACATCTGTTCTTCTTTCCTTCCCAAAAAAACGCCACCATAATTTATTATGTGTGATTTTTCTTATTCCAAGAAAAGAGGCATCAGTAATTAGTCTCAGACCTATGCTGGAGAGGTCTTTTTTAATTTTTTATTTTTTAAAGGCACAGACCCAATCTACTGAGACCAGAATCTCAGTATTTTCCACCATTGTGATCCATGCAAATGCTGTCTGCTGGGTTAAACTATCTGGTTTGTGGCACATTGATATTCAAGCATTCATTCATGTGATGAAATTTATGTGCATCTACTGTGTGTCAAATCCATGATTCCTGCCTTTAAGGAACTCAGTCTGTTGTGAGTAGTAGAAATGTAACTACAATAAAAAGACGGGTACCCTCGTCAGTGTGGCTAAATTGGTTGAAGCATTATCCTGTAAACCTAAAGGTTGAGAGTTCAATGCCCAGTCGGCACATACTTTGGTTGTGGTTTCTATCCCTGGTCAGACACATAAGGGAGGCAACTGGTCGATGTTTCTCTTTCACAACTATCTCTCTCTCTCTCTCTCTCTCTCTCTCTCTCTCTCTCTCTCTCTCCTCTCTCTCTTTAAAAATGGCAATTGCTATACTGACTACATACACAAATCACTATAGACACAGAGGAGGGACCACATTCATTGGTTCTGCTTGAAAACAGGGAGGAGTTCACAAAATCCATCTCAGAACAGTTGACTCATGAACTGGGTTCCAACGAACACAAATAATTTTTCTAGGAAGAAAAAAGTCATTCCTGGGGACATTAGTAGCATGAAAAATGAAGTGGGTATCTTTGAGAGAAATGAGTGAACTGGTGTGACCAAGCATAGGATAGGATGTAAAAAGAGTGGAATTGCATGAAATGTGGCTTGAATGGTAGATTGAGCCAAGATTGTAAATAAACCCATTACTACACAGTGTAACTATGTCCTTTAGCAATGGGCCATCAATGAAGGGGTGGGAGCAGGAAGAGCATCATCAGAATTTTGTGTTAGAAAACTCATTGGGAGTGGGTAGAGGATAAGGAGGGTGATGCTGGAAGCAGGGGGAACCCCTTAGGCAGCCATGGTGCTTCAGAGAAGAGGCTGAACACCGGAACAAGAAAGATGGCTGAGAGGCAGTTGTGATAAACCCCTGAAACTGTGTCTAATTCAACTTGGAAGTTTGAGGTCCTGTTGGAATACTGAGTCAAGAGGAAGAAACAGATGACCACACAGGAGAACACATAGAAGTATTTTATAAAATAGAGGAGAAACAAGTGTGTGTCAGGTCATCTCATCCTGTGGAAAAGATGACTCACTCACCTTGGGAATATGCAGGTTTAAGATCTTGGGCTCTTGAATCAAAATACATGGGTTGAAATCCATCCCCACAATTTAATAACTGGGCGATTTGGCCAAGTTACATCATCTTTCTGTGCTTTACATTGCTCTTCTGTAAAGTGAGAATCACCTAGCACCTCTCAGAAAGAGTCAGACTGTTGTGAGGATTAAGCAAGATAATGCATGTCAAATGCCGAGAAGAGAGTCTGAAACATCGTAAAGCTCAACAAGAATCAGTTGTTAGACACAAAGGTAGACATCATCATTCTCAAAAGACACATTTCAAATTATCTGTTTTGCTTGCTTTTTTTTTTTATTTTAATGGGCATGGAATCCCAAGAGGATCAATTAAACATAGAAGCAGCATATTTTTAAAGCCATTTTTTTCTTTATGTTGAAAAGTTTTAATCAATGAGCAGGGAAGAGATCAATGCCCTGAGAAAACTGAGCAGTGGACATCATCTCTATTTCCCGACCACAATACTCCCATGAGGACTTCGAGCTTCTTGACACCCAGGCAAACAAAATCACATCAGCAAAAAAGCAATGCCTATGATAGCCATCAGCATTATCCCAAATGATAGGGAAGCAATGAGGGAGAGAAAGGTAAAGAAGGGAAGGCAGAAGGAGAAAGCCTTTGTGAAAACTCTAATCAGCTGGAAGGACTTGAGAGACACTAAAATGAAATTAACATGAGAGCAGAATCTTGATGTGCAGCTACAGCTTCAAAAACAGGATGCAATTAAGTGCTTCTAACAAGGCTCCAGTAGTCTGATGGTAAGTGTAAAAAGACCAGCTTAATGAAATGTCATGGGGACACTGCTTATCACAGTCATATGCCCTGGATGCCAAGTGGAGCTTTACCTGTTGGAGAAACAATTATGGAGGAAAAGAACAAAAGCTTGCCAGCTGTTAGGAAAGAGAACAGAATGAGGCACGGGGCCCTAGGGGAAGGTGGAAAATTAACACAGCCTCTGTGTCGTGTTATGTTTTCTCGACCACTGCGCTTTTCTCTTCTGGTTTTAAAATTGTACATTGCCCACCAGGTCGGGGCTCTTTTAGAGAAGTGGAATTGGACCTCCCCTGGATATTGTAAATTTGGAGACCAAGTTGGGAATAAGATTTTATAGAGCTGGGGATGTGGTGCAGCTTGCATGGCTTTCCAATAACTACCTCCATCTTTTGCTTTATTTCTCTTGAGTCCACAATTTTTTTATTCCCTGGTGGCCAGTTAACTCACCTTAGGCTTCTACTCATTCAGATCTCTTCTAGACTCAAAGCAGGTCAGAGAAAGGTTTCCTCTGAATAACTAATCTACAATCATCCTCACTCAACCCCCTGGCGGCTTTCTAGGGGGTTGCTTCATTTTCTTCATAGCATTTATTAATTTATAAAATATTATTTGTTTATTATTTACTGACAGATTATTTGTCCTGCCCTCTGGTATACATGAGGCCAAGAAACACGAAGCTCTATTCTGCACACTACTGAATCCTCAGTCACCAGTGTAGTACCTACAGTGTAGCCCATGCTCAAGAGAGGTGTAGAATTTTTTTGACCTACAAATGTAAATGATTTCTGTCCTCTTCTCAGAGATTATTTATTACATGCCTTCTCCACTCTCACCAACATTTCTACCTACATTCATGTTTTGTTTCCTTAAACTTAACTTTCTCTCCTTTCATGATGACCTGTTTTAAGTCTAAACTTTCTACCTTTCTCTGTTCAACAAACTTTTTACAATTCCTTGATTCTCCTGCTGTGCCCATTTTTCCTTTTCTACTTCTTATAAATATAACAGTGTGCCATGTTACTCCCATCCTTAAGAACAAACAAAAAACAAACCCTGCTACCTGCTACCCAATTCTTCCAATTGTCATCTTTACATTTTTAAATATTTTTATCTATGTTCTATATCCAATTTCCTTGGAAGCTACTTCAACCAAAATTTAGTCTTCACTTCTTTTATAAAACATATCATTAAGGTAACTAGCAACCCCCATATTGCAGAATTCAATGGACTCTCCTCAGTTCTCCTCTTTCTGGATCTCTCAGCAGTATCTGGTGGTTGATAAGTCCCTCCTTTTTAAAATATTAAAAGTATTAAAATGTAATTCACACACTATAAAATGCATTCAATTTAAGTGCCCTGTCTGATGAATTTTGAAAAATGGGTAATCCACATATGGAATATGTGAAACCACCAACACCATCAAGATATAGACAACCCAAAATGTTCCTCCGTCAATTTTGTCCCATGCTCAGCTTCAGGTAATCATTTATCTATCTTCTGTCACTATATATTAAATTTGCCTTTTATAGGTTTTCATGAAAATGGAATCATATAGCATGTAGTTTTCTGCATCTGCTTGTGTTCACTCAGCATACTATTTTTAAAGATTTATTTATTTTATTGCATATATTAATTTATTACAAAATAGCATTTTATTATCTGGGTGCTCCATTTTTAAAAATGTATTCTCCTGCTGGTGACTTTTGGATTGTGTCCCTTTTGGGGCCATTAGTGAGAGACGACCAAACGACTGAGAAGCAGGCTGCGTGGGGTAACCAGGCTGGCAGGGGGGTTAGTGAGGGACAACCAAATAACTGAACACCAGGCTACATGGGGCGACCAGGCTGGCAGGGGGTTTAGTGAAAGATGACCAAACGACTGAGCAGCAGGCTACATGGGGCGACCAGGTCGGCAGCAGGATTAGTGAGGGAAGACCAAACGACTGAAAAAGCAGGCTGTGTGGGGCAATCAGGCCAGCAGAGGGGGCAGTTGGGGGCAACCAGGCTGGCAGAGGGGGGCAGTGAAGAGCAACCAGACTGGCAGGGAGGCAGTTGGGGACAACCAGGCCTGCAGGGGGGGCAGTAAGGGGTGACCATGCTGGAAGGGGGACAGTTGGGGGCAACCAGGTTGGCAGATTAGCAGGGGGGTTAGTGAGGGACAACCAAATAACTGAACACCAGGCTACATGGGGCGACCAGGCTGGCAGGGGGTTTAGTGAAAGATGACCAAACGACTGAGCAGCAGGCTACATGGGGCGACCAGGTCGGCAGCAGGATTAGTGAGGGAAGACCAAACGACTGAAAAAGCAGGCTGTGTGGGGCAATCAGGCCAGCAGAGGGGGCAGTTGGGGGCAAGCAGGCCGGAAGTGGGGGCAGATGCAGGAAAGTAGGCTGGCGGGGGGGCAGTTGGGGGCGATCA
>NW_006292095.1:7723713-7737051 GCF_000327345.1 Myotis davidii | reverse complement strand
CATGCTGGAAGGGGGACAGTTGGGGGCAACCAGGTTGGCAGATTAGGCAGTTGGGGGTAACCAGGCCGGCAGGCAGAGGCAGTTAGGGGTGATCAGGCTGGCACAGGGTCCAGTAGGGGAAATCAGGCAGGCAGGCAGGCAGGCAGGTGAGCAGTTAGGAGCCAGTGATCCCAGATTGTGAGAGGGATGTCTGACTGCTGTTTTGGCCCAATCCTCCTAGGTGTCCCAGATTGGAAAGGGTGCAGGCTGGGCTGAAGGAACCCCCTCCCCCCAGCCCCGTGCATGAATTTCATGCACCGGGCTTCTAGTATTGAAATAATAAAATAATTTTAAAGACTTAAAAAAGGTAAATTCCTTAAATTTTCTTGGTTGAACATCTCCCCAAAATTATGAAGTTGGTGAAATTCTCATTGGGCCTCTCCTCTTGCTTCATCATGTTGTTTCCTTCCTTCTCACACCCCAGGCCAGTCCCTCTGAAGACAGCCACCTTGGCCTGTTCTTATCTTGGCAATGAGCTTCCACACATAATATTTACATTTGAATAAGGACTTTTCAGTGTGTCCTTCAGACACAAGATCATATCCTGGTGTTATCCTAACATTTCTTCTGTTTTTCTGTATCAGCTGGGACAAGTCAATCGCTACCAAGCCTCAGTTTATACATTAAAAGCTACTTTGTGAGGTTTTTGTGAGAATGAAATAAATTGATGAATAAAATGAGTAAAACAGTCTCTGGAAAAATGCAGGTGCTCATTGTCTGAGGGATTCTTTATCCTATACAAGTGTAGAGAAGACTTTACCACCCTTCAAATTTAACCATTTTTTCATTCCCATTATTTACTTTCATAAACCATCTTATCCATAGTCAATTATAGGAAGAGCTTGCATTTAGCTTTATTTAACTGTAGGATTCCTTTGTACTAGAAATATTAGATGAAGAAGCTCATGCTAAATGGAAAGGATAAGCCATTTGATTCTTCTTTAAAGGTTTAGAGAAACCAAAATACTTTTGCTTGTCAGTTTAGGGAACCCAGGAAGACAAAGGCTACAATTGGATTAAGAATTTTGAGATCATAATTTCATGAGACCAATTGCCTGATACCTAGGAGGTTTCAGTACCTCTGTCCCTAGGACACATGCTTTTCTTTGACCAGCTAAATTGGCTCATAATGAAGGTCTTTGCCCTTGTTCCAAGTGTATTTTTCTTAGTCTATCTTTCTGTTGATCTCTCCAAAGGCTGTATAAACCCATATATTTTCATACCCTATGATACTGTACTCATTGCTGACAAATATGCAAGAAAACACCATATAGCAGGTAAAAAAAAAAAGTCACATTTCAGTAAATGGTCATTTTACACACCAGCTGTGTCATCTGTCAATCTTAACCTCAAATCAAATTATTTAAGTATAGCTCCCTAGGGAAAGGAAACTAATGCTGAATATATATTACTCAAAGCCTATGTCAACCAAGCAAAACATGAGAATAGTAATAAAATGGCTTGAAAACTTTCTTATTAAGCATGCAGTATGTAAATTCTCATCTATTGAACAAGAAAGTAGGCCACTTTCTGGGTTAAGATGAAAATAAAACAAAAATAAAAGATAGAATGAGAGATAAAATTTGAATAAGAAATGTAAAAACCCTGGTATGGTAATTGCGATTTCAAACTAGACGTTATTTCCATAAGAAGATTCATGTAAATACAAATATAAACATAGATGGTTGTGCAAATCACAAAATGTGGAGACCACTGAAAGGTTTTTAAAGCATGATATACACAGATAAATGCATACATTTCAATACAGGAGTTTGCTTTTTCTTAAGGAAATACAAATTGAACCAGACAACTCATACCTCTTTTTACAAATTAGGTTTAGAAAACCGTGTTCCGCATCACTATTATCCTTGTGCAGGGTAGACATGAGACTATTTTCTTATACCAGGTATTATAATATATTGCGAGGCATCTAATGTCAGAGAATTGACTGGGCATATTCTTTTAGATTCAATTTTTTTGAAAAAGAGAAGGTACTGTCTATGGTATTCCAGAGCCAGAAAAAAGACCAATAACTGAAAATTATGGTAATGAAGTTATAAGCTCAAGAAAAGGAAAAATTATCTTACAGTAATTAATGCCACCCAGCAATGTTGTAAACTCATGGCTTGCAACTGCAAGGGAATCTAATATAATCCGCTAACCAGGTTTCAAGTAGCTGATGTGATTTCTTTGTGGTTGGAAATTGTAATGAATCATTTCTGGGCCTTTTCCCGTGCCAAGCTTACATGACTATAAGTGTAGCATTTATTGTCAGGCTTAAATTTGAGCAAAATAAAGATAAAAACAAATCTGGGGGAGGATATGTAATATGGATTTGTCTCTTCTGTTGTCCCTATATTATCCAGAGGCAGGTCGCTTTCAGTCATATCCTTGAACACAAGATTCTAAATGCAGTGGTGCTTCACAGTAGTGATCTGTTCTAAGAACACTTAGAAAGGAAGGGAGAATATGAGAGTTGGGAAAAGCGAAGTAATAAAGTAAAATACAAACATTCAGTTTCTTCTTTGGAATCCAAAGTTATATGATTAGAACCTAGATGCTAAATAGTGTTAAAAATAAATAGCTGGGGAATGAGTTTGAAAATTAAAATATGAGAAAAAAATATGCACAGAGAAGAAAGTCTTAAAATGTAATGTGCATGACATATAACAGAAACAAAATAGTATCTGGTTTTGCAAAATTTAGATTTGAACCATTGCAAGATTTGACCATGCTTGGAACAACATCTGCTAGCACTAGGTTTACTGTGAAGGAAGGACTGTTCTGATACAGAGGCATTGAATCACTATGTATGTTATAATACTGTAGTATTACAAAATGTTGAGTTTACATAGGTGACCTCGGTATAGGAGTGAAGTAACCCTGAGGGATTACCCAGAGGTTGCTAGCAAGTCCCATTGCGGGGTACTAGGTAGAAAACCAATGTGAAGCTAGAAGGAACCAAGAAAGACGGGGAGGTGGGTATGTATAATCTATACAAATCCAAGCTGGCACAATTAAGAATACTGGGGTACCTACTACAACCCTCTTGTTTGTCTCACTGACTTAAGAGCAATCAGTGTGAGTAAATAAGTGTTGGCAAATGCACAATGATTTGCCTCCTCTACTCTAATTTTCATCCTCAATGCAAAAACCAATTTTAGACAGGGCTAGAATAACTTGAATTCACGCCTAAGATAGTGCTTGTGTGTTCAACTGATTCTGTAGTTTTCAGTACAGCCTGCTGCCATGACTGACCCATTTACTTGACTGACATGAAGTGCGACCACCCACTAGACTGAAACAGAAAAACTGCAAGTCACTTACTGAATAACTCTTGTGTCTGAGATCTTCTCGGCATCGTACAAACTTGCCTTAACTAATCCTAATTGGACTCTCTTTCTCCAATTCTCCCCAACATAGCACGTAGATTTCAACAGTCACCTATCAAAATCCCATTTTGTTTTCTTCTCTATTAGCTACGGAGTGCATAGCAGGCTTGCTGTCATTACTACACAAAGCAATTCCAAAACTAATATGGGCTATGTGAGGTCAATTTACTAGCAAAAAAATATATAAAATTCTTTACTGTGGAAATAATTTGGTTTGTTTTGCTCAGGGTCAAGGCCCATTTGTGTGGTATAACTTGAGGGATAATGCTGCATTAGCAATCTTTAAAGAGATACTCTTAAATTACCCAGTATAACTAAAGAAAATATGAACAATAATAACATTTGAAGATGATATTAAATATCTGGAGGGCTCAGTTACTATGGGATTCTTATCAGAAATAATTCTTAAGACATAGCATTTTCTATTATTCCCTTCAACAAACTTGTTTTCCTGACTCTAAAATAAAATATGAAGTATATGAGAAAGAAAATTTACGTGAAATCATCGGAGATTATCAATGTCCAAATAATCAGATGATGATCTTTCAAAGAAACCAAGTAGAAGATCCAACAGAAAATAGTTAACCTAAGATGGGAAATTAAACTTCATAATACTAATTATAAAACCTTGGCAAGTCATGTAACCTCTGATCCTAAACCTTAAAAATGTTTACATTGAGAAAATTGTGTTCAATGTCCTCTAAATCCCCCTATCTATTTTGCCAATTTGGGGGCTCACAAACCAATTATAAAAGTATCAAAGAGGGGCAATACAGGACTTTGGGTTTAAGTAGACATTAAAGTAATTTTAAGTCAAATTGTGACATTGTTTCCTCCAAAGCTAAATCTAACTTATGGTGGATCAATATGCCTGTGGTGTCCTGAATAAAAAGAGAATTTTCTCTATTTTCACTTGTTTGTCCTTCTCATTTGTTGGGCACATATTTTAAAAGGTATATCAAAGGATTAGAACACATCTCTGAATGGTGACTAAACTAAGGTAGTGAGGGGATTTATTGCTATATTCAGAAGGACTAATTGGGTATGGAAAAAATTTGCCTGGAGAAAATAAGGCTTACATATTGGTGATTTGAAATATTTGAGAGGTTGTCATGTGAAAAATGCATTAAACATATTTTGTGTAACTGAAAGAGCAAAAATTAATAACAATAATTGGAAAGTAGAGGGAAGCAGATTTTGGCTTCAACCATTGTCAATAAATAGAGGCACCAACAAAATAAGACTGGATTTCTTTTTAGATAATCCCGATATCACTGTATCTCACAGACTATATTTATAAGCAATATTTAATGTTCTGACAAAATACTACATACATACAAAGGGCAGAAAGAGAACTCGATAATCTTTGGGTTATCTTAAAGTACTTAGATTCCATTTATCTATTGCAATATTAATATAATTTCTCAGTGATATTTGAATAAAGAGAATTCTTGAATAATTGTGAACAGCCAATTTTTATGGAAAAGGAAAGACTTTTATCTTTAAGTTAAAAGTGTTTTTTTTTTTTTTTTTTTTTGCAGAATTTGTCTGTTCTCAAGTTTAAATGTTTGTGATACAATGGCATGCATACTCATTGTTATTTCTCATTGTCTTCTAAAACTTCTCTGTGTGGTGTCTTTCTAAGTATACTATGATCTATTTGAGGGCTGTGAACATCTCTATGTCTGTACAGACTACAAAAAATCTAATATGAGAGTTTCAGATTTCCACTAGAATGACCTGTGCATAAAGTGGGAGATTCTAGAAGATCTAGAAATATAGATTCTAGATAACTCATCAGTGGTAACAACCATTTGACAAAACCTTTATACAGGTTTTAACTAAGTATAGTGATGATGAAAACAGACTGAAGTATGATACAGAAGATCAATATACATTCTCACTCTTGAGAAATAGCAGTGTATTCAGGGAATATTATCTAAAAAAGAGGGAATATGCTAATTGACCCTTGTGCCATAGCAAAAAGGGCGGTGCCCACAACCAAAAATGAGGGAATATGCTAATTGACTGTCATACCTCAAAGATGGAGGCACCCACAACCAATAAGGAGGGAATATGCTAATTGCTACCATGCCCTCAAAGATGGTGGTACCCACAGCCACAAGATGTCAGTGCCCAGTCCCCTCAGCCCTGCTGGGGTGCCTGCCTCTGGAGTCCCCCAGTCCCAGGGCTGGCCTGAGGCGTAGGCAAGCCTCAGATGTCAGTTGCCCAGCCGCTCAGGGCTGCCCGAGGCTCAGGTAACCAGGGCCAGACAAGGCTTGCACTGCTGGCAGTGGCAGCGGCAGAGGTGTGATGGGGGCATCGCCTTCCCCTGATCACCGGGTTGCCTCCCACCTCTTAGGGCTCCTTGACTGTGAGAGGGGGAAGGCCGGACTAAGGAATCCCCCCTCCCAGTGCATGAATTTTCATGCACCAGGCCTCTAGTCTATAATAATAAAAGCATAATATGCTAATTAGACTGGACAGCCAGACGACCTTCTGGATGAAGCCATGGCTGTGAGGGCTCAGCCTCTTGCATGAATTTTGTGCATTGGGCCTCTAGTATATTAATAAGGCCCTGACACAATGTAGATTCAGATTCACCAATAAAAATTATACCCAGTTAAATGCTATAAGAATTAGGCTATTTAATTGCTAAAAAACAAGTAGAAAAGTTATTATATAATTGTAAGCATGACCTAATTAAAGAGGGATTCACTTTGTCTAGTGTCAGGTTCATTGATGAGTCAGATGAGGAAGTCACTATTAGATCATTTCATCTCGGTGTCACAAATGGCAGGATTTCCTTCTTTCTTGTGACTAAATAATATTTCATTATATATATGTATACCATATCTTATATAACAAAGAAGTAATATGCAAATTGACCATCACACCCTCAAATATGGCTGCCCCCATGTGGTCACAAGATGGCCACCACAAAATGGCTGGCAGGGGATGGCAGTTGTGGGTGATCAGGCCTAAAGGGGAGGGCAGTTGGGGGGACCAGGCCTGCAAGGGAGGGCAGTTGGGGGGGAGGGAAGTTAGGGGTGACCAGGCCAGCAGTGAAGGACAGTTGGGGGCAATCGGGCTGGCAGGGGAGCAGTGAGGCATCGATCAGGCTGGCAGGGGAGTGGTTAGGGGGTGATAAGGCTAGCAGGCAGAAGTGGTTAGGGGCAATCAGGCAGGCAGGCAGGCAAGTAGGCAGGCGAGCTGTTGGAAGCCAGCATTCCTGGATTGTGAGAGAGATGTCCCAGATTGGAGAGGGTGCAGGCTGGACTGAGGGACAGTCCCCAATGCACAAATTTTGTGCACCAGGCCTCTAGTACGTATATATGTATCTCTATCTCTCTCTACCTCTATCTCTATCTCTATCTTATATTTATTTTATCCATACTTTAGTGTCTTGGCTATTGTAAATAAAGCTGCAATGAACATGGGGTACAGATGTCTTTTTGAGATGATGATTTCATTTCCTTTGGATATGACTATCCAATAGTAAAATTGCTGGATATATGGTACTTCTGTTTTAAATTTTTGAGGAACCTCCATAGTGGCCATATCAGTGTACATTTTTACTAATAGTGCACAAAGATTTCTTTTTCTCCACATCCTTGCTAACACTTGCTGTTGTTTTTTTTAATAGCTATTCTAATTGGTGTGGGGTAATATCTCATTGTAGTTTTGATTTGCATATTTACATTTCTCTGATGATTAGTGATGTTGAGCTCCTTTCATATACCTGTTGGTCATTTGAATATATTCTTTGGAAAAATGTTTAAACATTTGTTTTTGTTTTAGAAAACAGAATATGATAAAACTGATGTAAATCCTTAGTAAAATCAAAGAAAACTTAGATTTTGAAAAATAAATAGAATACATAAAGAAATGTATTTCTTAGGGGAATTCAATAAAATATCATAATTAGAACCTGAATTTAAATTAGTTAAGCCCAGTATTAACAGAGTAGAATGTCAAATTAATGATCTGATAGTCTTAATAAAATTTTTGAGACTTTGATTCTTTTACATATAAAAAGGAAACTGAACAAACATAGTAAGAACGTTATACGAAATGTATGGATAAAGTGTTATGCTGGTCCATGTGCATTGCCTATAGATTTAAAAAAGCATGTCTAGTGCTTGAACCTAATACTCTAGTGCTCTCACAAAGTCTATTGAACAATTTTAAAAAGCATGTTTGGTCTACCCCAGAGCCACTGCGTATTACAGAAAGCAAGCGGGTTTAGAGTGGATGGAGAGAGTACCTAAGATTGTTTAATAGTTCTGATCATCTCCAAGCTTCCCACTGGACTGTCAGTTTTCTGGGATGGAGCTGCACACCCTTTTTCTCTTGGCAATGGCATACTCAGCATAATTTTTATTTCTTGTGTCTTGTCCCTCGACAAGTAGAAGAGAAAATACAATAAAAAATGAAACAAAACTTAATTATTTTTAAGAATACATTGAGAGTTTTGTGACACCCGCTGATATTCAAGCTGGATTATATTCTTTAGGGTACTTTAAATGAAAAGGTACCCATAAAGTTGGTCACCCAGTAAGGTTACAGTCAGCTCACCCATTATAACATTTTGTCCCCCAAAATAAGAAAGAGAGAGAGAGGGAGTAGAGAAACTGGCTTTTTCTTTTCCTACCAAGAGCTTGGTTTGGTGAATAGAATAAAAAATCCACTATTGAAAGTTTTATTGCTGGGACCAGAAAAACAGTAAATAAGAAAATGAATATTTTATATTTAACCTGCCAAGAACTCAAATCCCCAATGACATAGCATATATAAATACAGTTATTATGGCCATACAGTATTTGCAACAATATAGCATTTATTAAAAATGTTCAATTTTACACACACACACACACACACACACACACACACGTATCCCATTCAAAGGCAGCTCTTTCATGCGACAGTTAGAGTTGTCAGTTTGTGATGAGCTTAAATGCTCTGTGCTATGTATTGTTTTCTGAGCCACTGCAGGACACTGACTTGATTTCAGAGCAGAGTGATTTCCAGCTGTGTCAAGCTGTGCACTGCAGCTCCTCGTACCGAAACAGGCCTCAGGATGGAACACTTTGTCCTGACCAAAGTGAAAAATACCTTCCACCAACCATTCTTGGCTCTAGGGTTTTAAAACTGGGAGTGAGTCAGACTCATTTAAATTCATTTGGACACATTTTATACAATATCACAGGGAGAACTTTTCCACATGCAGAAACTGCTCCAGCTGAACAAGCAGGTGTAGAGTTTCCAGAGCACTCCATATATCCTCTGTCTTTCTTTGCTCAAGAACCCCAGTTTGGCTCAGTGGATAGAGCATGTCAGCCTGAAGGTTGAAGGGTCCTGAGTTGGATTCCAGTCAAGGGCACATACCTTGGTTGCAGGCTCCTCCCTGGCCTGGGCCCTGGTCAAGGCTCGTGTAGGAGGCAACGAATCGTGTGTTTCTCTGACACTGATATTCCTCTCTGTCTTTCCCTGTCTCTTCCACTCTCTCTAAAAAAATCAATGGAAGAATATACTAGGGTAAAGGATTTTAAAAAAAGATATTTCCCCATTTGAAATGCTCCCCTTCTCTCCCCTTGCCTTGCTCATCTATTGACAAGTAGAAATTTTTCTCAAAGAGTGAATAATTACCTGCTAGATGACCTTGTTCTAAAACCCTAGTGGCTTGGGCTGTGGTTCTCCTAGTGGCTTGGGCTGTGGTCAGACGCTTCGTTTAGCTTCATCGCCTGGATAAGCCATGGATAATTCCAGCACTGTTTGGTGCATGGTCCAGTAGTAGAGATACTTGCTCTACAGCTCAGTCAAGGCCCCACTCAGAGTTGGGGCAGGGATCCCACGTCAGCTGCTGATTTATAAAGCACTTGGAAAGTGGATCAATGTGCTGTAGTTGCCTTCAAGTTCCAAAGAGACCCCCTTGAGGGGTGTGCCTTCTTTCAATAAGATATAGCAGGTTTTCCCTCCCTATGGTGGGGATATGCCAAAATGCTGTAAACCACTGATTTCTTCCAGCTCCAAGAATGCTACAGGCAAGGCAGGATCCTGAATCCTTTAAGAGTTTTTCTCTCACCTTCTGTCAAGCCTAAAGGTATCTGCTTGTTCCTATTCATTGACATAATGCCATCCATATCGTAAACCAGGGGGATGTCCTGAGAAATGCTGAGGTAATCTAAATTCTTGGAGACTAAATCATGAAAGACCGCCAGAAAGTTGGCATAGTCTTGAGATCCAGCACTGATTGTGTTCTGTCTCTTCTGGTGAATGGAAACACCCTACTGTTCTCTGATAATGGTACAGGCTGGGGAAGGGGGAGTGAGCTGGATATGTGCATTCCAGAGGTGGGGCATGTTTCCTTAGCACCAATAAAGAGACAACAGATGAAATAGCAGTTGCAATTTGCTGTTCATAATCTCATAAAATTTGTGAAAATCACTACCCTTTTTCATTTTACTTATCTGTTTTATACATAATCCAAAAAAGGAGTATTAAATGGAATCATTATAAGAGTCACTAACCTGAATCTCTCAATTATTGAATAATGCCCCTAATCTTTGTTATTTCCTTTACAACATGGCATTAATTGGTATGTGCTATTTGGTAGCTAGCACTATTTCCAGGAGTTTCCACTTACTCCTGGATGCCATATTATCAATCATACCATGGTTCAGCACCAGTAGGGGAAGTTTGCCAGAAGCTTATTTCAACTATTCTTTCAGCAATCAACGAAATAACAAGACATTGGTTTCTCAGACTCCATGGACCCACAGGTAATTTGACTTGGGAAAATAAATTATTTATCACCTGAACCTCACAGCCTTGACTCTGATAAGTGGACCAAAGGGATGTTCTTGATCCATAGAGATTAGCACTTGCTCAGAGCTACAAATGGTTGAGAATTTACTTTCGGTCTATGCACAGACTCCCTAGAAAATGTTTACAGGTCCCTTTGGAGATGGCTATGAGGAAGATTTGAGGTCATCATTTCTGTGCTATCATAGAATCATTGCTCTCCTTCATCCAAAGACTCTCTGTCTGTGAACTAAGTCAAGTCTGGGCCCTGAGTCATTCAAGGGAAGTCTGTGTTTCTCTGGACTCTGACTAAAAATTGCTGCCATGTGCCCAGCTGGTGTGGCTCAGTGGCTGAGCATAGACTTATGAACCAGGAGGTCACAGTTTGATGGTCAGGGCATATGCCTGGGTTGTGAGCTTGATCCCCAGCGTGGGGTATGCAGGAGGCAGCCAATCAATGATTCTCTCTCATTGTTGATGTCTCTCATTCTCTCTCCCTCTTCCTTCCTCTCTGAAATGCACCCTCTGTCATGTTCCGGGACCCCTGCCGCTCCTGGCCTGGCCTAGGCACAGGCCTACAGGCTTGGGGCGGCCTGGCTCCCGAGGCCCCATTTTATCAAGAGAACAAAGTCAGCGTTAGTTACAGCCCTCACCGAACCCAGTACAATGCATCTATGCATACAACTGCCTCTTTCATGTGCCTGCTTTGCCCTACTGAATTACTAACATCGAGAGGACATAGCTATGTCTTATCCTGCTTCACCTTCAGTGCCTGGCCTGGTGCCAGGGACCTGAGAGGGTTTGCTGAGTGAGTGAGTGAATAATGAGTGAGTAAGTGAATGAGTGAATGAATGAGCAAGTAAGTGAATGAGCAAGTAAGTGAATGAATGACCAAGCAGCTACGGGGCGGAACTTCTGCCGCATTGCCATGGCAATGTGGCAGAAGTTCTGGCCTCACTCCTGGCTCCTGACACCCACCCTGGAAAGTTCCCACCCCACTCCCAGCTGCCTGATGCCCACCCCGGGAAGTTCCTGCACTGCTCCCAGCAGCCCGGCACCCCTCACCTGGCTGCTTAGTTCCTGCCCTGCTCCCAGTGACCCAGACCCCCAGCCACTCCTTCAGCAGAGGCCAGGGCAGGTGGGAAGCTTGGCTTCCTCCATTGCAGGGGCAATCAAACCTCTTGCTCGCTTTCCAGCTCCATGGCTGATACCATATTAGTTGGGTTAATTTACATACTCACTCCTGATTGGTTGATGGGTGTGGCTTGAGCATAGCAGAGGGATGGTTAATTTGCATGTTTCTCTTTTATTTTATAGGAATATATATATATATATATTTTAAGTGCTGCCATGGAGCTTCTGGCATTCTGGGATCTGATTATCATTACCAAAATCAGGGAATACTGTGAAGGGGAGTACTTCTTAACTTTATCCTTGGTTTCTAGAAGACACCCTCATATATTACTTAATTAAGAGTGATGGCTCTCTCTTTACTTATGTATTTCTTAAGTCTTAGTGAAGGTGTATACTCTAGAACAGCGGTTCTCAACCTGTGGGTCGCGACCCCTTTGGGGGTTGAACGACCCTTCCACAGGGGTTGCTTAAGACCATCAGAAAACACATATATAATTACATATTGTTTTTGTGATTAATCACTATGCTTTAATTATGTTCAATTTGTAACAATGAAAATACATCCTGCATATCAAATATTTACATTACGATTCATAACAGTAGCAAAATTACAGTTATAAAGTAGCAAAAAAAATAATTTTATGGTTGGGAGTCACCACCACATGAGGAACTGTATTAAAGGGCCATGGTATTAGGAAGGTTGAGAACCACTGCTCTAGAACCTCTAAGGCTATGTATGATGGGCTTAATGTGTCAATTACACATGGGAAGTGTGCCTTGCTTTCCTCCTGAGTACTTAGATTTCTTTTTTTCTATTACATTCAGAAGTTTCTGACATTTCAACTTTATGTAACATAGTCTGCCCGAGTCTAGATACAGCCACCAGCTGAGCAGCTCTCATAACCACTCTCAGCTACATAAATTAATCCTTTGCATATTGAATCTAAGATAAAGTTTTCCTAAATTTAGCTCAATATAAAATTCTGTTGCTCTCATCCTGCTATAAGGCCATAAAGAAACTCAATTTCCACACATATCCCCAGGTTTTTTGCTGATATAGATTAGCAAAGTCTTACAATTTGGGGTGTATAACTATCCTCAAAGGTCAAACTTTATTCTTGTTCCCCTGGAGTGTGCTGAGCTGTGGGTCTGAGAGGTGGCAACAGAGGTGAGGCAATAGGATAAATGGCTTTCCATTACAAGGTATTTCTTTATGTGAAGACATTTTATGGTTGGCCTCCCCAGAAGAGAAGAGAGGCTATTTCTGCTGGCAATGGCATTTCAGTCAGGTTCCAGCATTGGGGTATCCAGATCACCTACTGTGGTTGGATTGGTTATGGTGTTTTAAATAAAACATTGTTTAAGCTCAACTCTGTCCCAAACATTCCCCCACTGTCACTTAGAAGAACTGGTCAGTCTATGCATTCCAATTTGCTGTTATTCAACAGCACTCAGAATTAAACTCAGCTTCTGATTTGTGTCTGCCCTGAAGTGAGAAGCAATAAGAAAGCATGTGGGAGTAGTCATAGAAGCTTCCCTGGGCACCTATCCATGACTTTGGTTGAGAATTTAAAATCATGAGCTTACCATTTGCTTCCTTTAAACTTTCCATCACATTCACATTTCTTGTATTTTTCATTTGAGCCAAGATATCTAAGACAGTTTTTGTATTATGGCTTCAAAAGCTCCTGAAATATGCAGACACCCTGAGAGTTATTTTAAAAACAACAACAACATGTAACTTGTATCTTTTCTTTGAGATGCTTTTTTCTTTTTTGTGTGTTTGTATCCTCCTGTTCCCCATTCACTTAAAGAACAGGTAGGTCCCTCCATCCCTGGGTACACTTCACTGAAGGATGTATGAGAGACACATGTATGTATATATTTTATTCTTTATAATGTTAGTATTCATCATCGCTTTTATTCTTCCTTGGTACTTTGTAAAGTTTTTTTGAAAGCCAGCCTTTCT
>NW_006292095.1:7722581-7723641 GCF_000327345.1 Myotis davidii | reverse complement strand
TGTACAGAGATCAGATACATTCAAGTGGAAGGAGGCACCAAGGTATATGTTCTCCAAAAGTAAAAGCAATTCAGTGCAAAACTTTCAGTACCTTGAGTCAGCTCTTCACATCACTTGAAGACCAAGTTTTTTACTTGAATAATAAGACTTATCAAAAAGTATATACCCATTATAAGTCTTTGATGTGTCCTTTAATACTTAATATATACTTGTATATGCTAATTTCTGTTTTATGAGTAAATAGATCAAAACTCAGTGCAGTAAATTTATTTTATCAAGATCCCACAGAACCAGGACTGAAACTTTTTAGTTCCAATGGTCTTACTCTTTTTGGTACTAAAAAAAAAAAATTCTCCTTCTTCCATAAGGATTCCAGGCAAGAGATCTGTGTGTCTGTGCATTCCAGGTCTCTGAAGTAGCCATGACTATAAATGGTATCAAGGTGGCTCTGGGACTAAAGTGATCATAGAGACAGCAGCTGTGCAATGATAAGCCATCTCCGCAGGATACCTACTTGATCCAGAAGCCATAAAGCTGATGGATGTTCAAACATATGAGTTGTTTATCTCCCTAGAGTTCTGTGTGATAACACAGATGGACATAAATGGTATCTCATTTTTTTCTCTGTTCACCCACAGATTTGTACTGAAGTCATTCTGCTTATGAAAAGTTTTCAGTATCAAAAAAAAATTGCCTGTTCTTTTTAACCTACTTCACATATTTTAAAAAGCCAAAAAATACATAAAGCATTGAAACTAGAAAGAGAAAAGGGAGATGAGAGAAGAAGAAACGAAAAGAAAAAAAAAAGGAAGGGCTAAGAAAGAATGAGAAGAGAAAATGTTCCAATAAATGTGATTACTGGGAAGCAGAGACTTGGACTTCATCCCTCTTTCTGATCCAAGTCCATTAAATTTTTCCCATCTCCTGCCACCAGTAGTGATGACATTTTGTATAGAGATGATGACAGCATCCTTCACTCATACTGATTCAAACATTAAGAAAGTTTTTCATTGTCTAAAATTGTAATTCAAATATTCAATACAGATATAACAGGAACTAA
>NW_006292095.1:7721147-7721993 GCF_000327345.1 Myotis davidii | reverse complement strand
CCTTTCACAGGGGTCGCCTAAGACCATCCTGCATATCAGATATTTACATTACAATTCATAACAGTAGCAAGATTACAGTTATGAAGTAGCAATGAAAATAATTTTATGGTTGGGTCACAACATGAGAAACTGTATTTAAAGGGCCAGAAGTTTGAGAACCACTGCCTTATGATTTACTGTCAGAGGTCAGCTGGGCTGCTTTCATTTGAAGCCTTGACTTCATGCCAGATGGCTCACTTTCAATAATGACAGTTGATGCTGACTGCTGGCTCCAGGTTTGATTGGCGCTCTAGACCTGAACCCTATTCATGACATCTCTATGTGGCTATCTAACAGTATGGTGGATTTCTACAGGACCTTCCCAAGACTGAGTTCTTCGAAATGGAATTTGCAATGCTTTTTGCTTTATATTCTCTAAAGTAATGATACCACTTTTGCCACATTCTATCGGTCAAAGTCAGACAAGTGCATTTCTAGAACATAAAAATCATGCAGTAAACTTTCTTTGTAAAATCTATCATTAGAATTCCCCTCTGACCCCAAGTTGGTTTTCAGATATTTTTTCAAGGACATATGGCATTAGATTGTGATCAAATGTATGATTTAATAAGAACTTGTTTTTTTTCTGATTCCATGGTCAAAATGCTATTTTAGAGGTCTTCATTATTTGCTATAGAGCAGGAGGGATAAAAAACTAAAAATCTTCTCCCATTTACCCACTTAAGTTCTATTCCCAAGTCTTATTGACATCACTGATAAATGTGATTGCATCCAAGGAAGCTATATCAAGGCCAATAAAATGAAAAAAAATTATTGAAATCAATGCTTTTGGCCAGGGAAACAAAC
>NW_006292095.1:7719246-7721100 GCF_000327345.1 Myotis davidii | reverse complement strand
TTTAAAACAACTGTTATTTGAAATGTATACAAACATTATATAAGAAGCTTATGAAGGAATGCTTTAGTTATTTTCAAAAATAAATTTTATTTTTCAGAATTTTATGTTTTTATGTATAAATTCCTATCTAATAAAAAGGGAATATGCTAATTGACCCTCATGCCATTGCAAAGATGGTGGTGCCCACAGCCAATAAGGAGGGGATACGCTAATTGACTGCCCCACCCTCAAATGTGGTTGTTCCCGCAACCAATAAGAAGGAAATATGCTAATTGACTGCCCCACCTTCAAAGATGGCAGTGCCCACAGCCACATGATAGTGGCACTCAGTCCCCTCAGTCCCCCAGCCACCCAGGGCCAACCCCAGGAGCAGGCAAGCCTCAGATGGTGGCTTCTCAGCTGCCCAGGGCCGGCCAGAGGAGCAGGCAAGCCTCAGATGGTGGCTTCCCAGCCACCCAGGGACACCTGAGGCTCAGGTAACCAGGGCCGGTCAATGCTTGCTCTGCGGCAGTGGCAGCAGCAGAGGTGTGATGAGGCATCACCTTCACCTGATCACCAGGTCACCTCTGCCCCTGAGGGCTCCCAGACTGTGAGAGGGGGCAGGCCAGGCTGAGGGAACCCCCTGCAGTGCATGAATTTTCATACACTGGGTCATTAATATATATATATATAATCAAAATGATCAAAGAAATGAGTCAGTCTTGTCAAGCTTCCAGAGGGGACAGACTAATCTATATATATATAATCTATCCTATATAATGAAAGCATAATATACATGTTGACAATAGTGGAACAACCAGTCAGCAAGGGGCGGGACCAGCAAGCAGGCGGTGCCAGACCAGCCAAGGTGCATACCAGTGGATAGAGGGAGGGAACAGTGATGGGGGGGGGGGCGGTGACAATCAGCGGTGGAGGGATGATGGGGAGGCCAGCACCATCCCCTGATCAGCCTGTCTTGTCGTCTCCTGCAGAGGGAGGCTGGGCAGCAACGGTGGGTTAATGGGAGTGGTGCCATCCCCTGATCGGTCCAATGGCAGCAGTGTAGTGGCAGGGTGACGGGGCAGCGCCATCCCCTGATCGCCTGTCTGGTCACCTCCTGCAGAGGGAGGCCAGGCGGCAACAGCTGGGTGATGGGAGCGGTGCCGTTCCCTGATTGGCCCACCCAGTTGCCTCCCATAGAGGGAGGCCAGACTGCCACTTAGGCCCGCTCCCAGCCTAAGCCATCAGTAGGACATCCCCTGAGGACGCCTGTACTGTGAGTGGGTGCAGGTGGTCTGAGGGACCCCTCCCCCAAGTGTATGAATTTTCGTGCACCAAGCCTCTAGTCTATATAATAAAAGCCTAAGCAACCATTATGGCAGAACAACCAGACCGACTGGTCACTATGATATGCATTGACCACGATGGGGCAGACACTCAATGCAGGAGCTGCCCTCTGGTGGTCAGTGTGCTCCCACAGGGGGAGTGCCACTCAGCCAGAAGCCTGGCTCATGGCTGGCAAGTGCAGTGGCAGTAGCAGGAGCCTCTCCCACCTCCGCAGCAGCACTAAGGAGCAGCAAGCTGAGTGGTAAGAAGTCTACCACTAAGGAACAGCAAGCAGGCATGTGGTAAGGAGCAAGGGCTCCAGGAATGCAAGAGGGATGTCCACCTGCTGGGAGTGGGCCTAAGCTAGCAGATGGACATCCCCCAAGGGGTCCCGGACTGCGAGAGGATACAGGTCAGGCTGAGGGACTCCCCCCTACCCATCCGAGTGCACAAATGTCATGCACTGGGCCTCTAGTTAAAATAAATAAATTTTTAAAACAACACAAAGATACACATATAATACATACACATAAGTAAAAGTATGGAAGC
>NW_006292095.1:7715573-7719159 GCF_000327345.1 Myotis davidii | reverse complement strand
ATATGAAAGGCTAATATGCTAAGTGTCTGACTGACCAGTCACTATGATGTGCACTGATCATCTGGGGGGCAGACATTCAACGCAGGAGCTGCTATGATGCTCACTGGCCATTTACAGAGAAACAGCACCATGGACGTGGTGCCAACAAAGCAATACTCGGCTTCCCCCAAGTGGGACACAGGCCCCACCACCACCTCAGAGTCACACCCCACCAAATTGCAGCCAATGCTGCCGAGACCCCATGGTGTAAAATGCGGCTCACACCCCAGCCCATCCCAGTTCAGAAACAATTGCTGCGGGCACCGGGTAATGACGTTACATAGCAATGCCCAGCTTCCTCTCCCTAGCAACTAGCCTCCTTGGAGATTTTTTAGCCCAGGAACATGATTTGCTTCATAGCCAGGTGGAAACATTTTACATTTTAACCAAATGTCTGTGAAGTGTTTACCCATGCTGCATCTCATTTGATCCTCACAGAGGTTCTGGAGTAGGTAGAATCCTATTTTATTTTCATTAGCCGAGAAAATGGAGATTTAGAAAGCTTAGAAACTTGACCTGACTGAAAGAAGTAAGAAATGGTGGACCTTGAAAATGATCTCAGGTTTTCTCACTGTGCAAACACTGCTGCAGTTAAATATTTTACTCTTTGTCCTCTCCGCGTGATCTACAATAATAATCTGCTTCATGTTGATATTTACTGCTGTATTACTGATAATTACCTGAAAGAGAAGTTAGGCTTCTTCACTGGGCTGGAAAAAGTTTAGCTCAATCAGAAAGTAGGTCTAATTAAGCAAGTTTATCCTATATAGTAAAAACCTAATATGCTAAATGTTCACTAGTCCAGTCGGCCGTTCAACCAATCAAAGCATAATATGCTAATGATATGCTAAGGCCATCCAACTGCTCGCTATGATGAGCAATGATCACGAGGAGGCAGTCGACCAGTTGCAATGATGTACACTGATTACCAGAAGGCAGACACTTCAACCAGTAGGTTAGCTTGCTGCTTGGATCCGGCCGATTGGGACTGAGCGAGATGGGCTGGACATGCCCTGGAGCCCTCCTGCGGTCCCTCCCAGCTGGCCAACCTCCCACGTCCCTTCCTGGTCCCAATTGTGCACTGGTAGTGTCCCTCAGCCTGGCCTGCATCCTCTTGTAATCCGGGACCCCTCGGGTGATGTCAGAGAGCCAGGTTAGGCACAATCCCCCAGGCCAGGCCAAGGGACCCTACTGGTACACAAATTTGTGCGCTGGGCCTCTAGTCTATATATATAAAGCTCTCACTGGCACCAATCACATGCATATGTTTCAATCTGTCGTTGTCAATTTTGAATTTGGTTGATACTTCTATTTTAGAGGAATGGTGAATAGCGATATTAAAATATTTCTTCTAATTAATTTCCTTTCAACATGCATGAATTTGTGCACCAGGCCACTAGTCATTAAAATAAAAGAACCAATTCATACCATGAGGCTAAGTGTTGCAATGCAGGAGGAGTTCTTTAAAGTAAGGATCCATTTGGCCTATAGAACATTGTAGTATATTAGACACTGTATTGAGCTCTTGTGTTGAATACATAAATGGCTGAGAAAGAGCACGATGGATTTTTTTTACACATGCACTCTCATGCCCAGATTTGCTGAAGCATTGTGCTCTCAGTCAATAGTGCCCTTGTAGCTTGTTTGTTTAATTGATTGCAATGCTATATCAACCTTCACGACCAAAGTGTCAAATATTTGCAGACTGGAACACAGTAGTGTTTGGCACAACTTGCTACTCCCTGTAATGCTGCAGCTTACATATTATATTCAGATAGGCATCAAAATTTGCTAAATTAAACTATGTCTATAGACTGACTCAAGTCCATCAATGTCATTGACAATTGTGATTTCAAAGAAAACAAACAAAAAAATATTAGCATTTCCAACTCATTTATATTGTCGAGTGGCTGTTTTTGACTAATCACTCTCAGTTTTTAAAAAATTCAATGAAAGGAGGATATTTAGAAGAGACAAATATTTGTTCTCTGTATTTGAAAATCCCATCTTAGTATCTTGTTCCACTTCTAAATGTTTATCTGCAATGGATTTTGCTCCATTCAAATGAAAAGTATGAAATGAAAAATTGCTGTAAATATGTTATTGATTTACAGCTTATGTTGGGGAATAGCACATGAGTCCACAAGCTTAATAACGTTTACTTTGACTTGAACAATGACAACAGCATCCCAGAGTTTCCATTAAAAGTCTTGGCAGGGGTCAGTCAGAACTGCGATGAGGGCACCTGATACAGTGAGCCTGGCCACACAAGTGCTTCCATGGGAGCAAGCAGACAGTCCCTGAGTGCAGCCAGCCAGCTGGGCATACAAATGCTACATGTGGCTGTTTCTTCCTGCTTACCCTGCCCGCCACATTGCTAACATAGGGCCACAACTATGAAATATTCCCTCTATAGAAGATAAGATAAAAAGAAGGATGAGGAGCAGGAGGAAAGATGGCCGATACAATGCTGGTAGTGAATCTTTTGGAGTCTGGGGAGTAGAAGAACAACACCACTTTGCATTGAGGCAACAGCATCCCTAACCAAGTTGAAGAATATGTTCAAGAAAGTGAATTAATTTTCCCAAGACCACAGAGAGCTGTGAAACAGGAAGTCTAACCCAGGTGTGTGAGACTTCAAAGTTCATAATTTTTCCATACTTTCATGCAAAAAAAAAATGCACCTGAATAAAACTAATAATGATATTTTAATATGAAATACCTAACAAAATTGACAACTGGGGATTTAATATAATGACAGAGAACTATTTCCCTCAGCATAATTCCATCAACTTTATGAAACTGTAATACGAAGGTGCATGTAATAAGTCTGGAGGGAAAAAAGAATTTTATCTTTATTTACTATATCTAGAAGGCATGCCCTCAGTTCTACATGGGTGCTGCCTCATAAATAGCTGTTTATTAATTGATCTAAGGACTGCATGAAGTTAATAATATAATGAAAATATCAAATGCCATTTTTAACTGCACTTTCTATGCCAGATTCTGTGTAAAAGTTTAATTAAATTATCGCATTTACTCCTTAGAATGTGGTAGTATTTTTTGTTGCACAGATATGGAAACAAGTTCAGAATGTCACTAAGAGTAGTGAAGATCAGATTCAAAGTTACATCTAACTTACTCCAAAGCCTGTGCTGTTAGCCGCTATTCTATACAGCCTTCCTCATCTTTCCCCTGTGCAAGTCCAAGGACAGGAGTGCTCTGCTGTCAGGTTAGGATGGAGTTTCATCTGCTGACATCACAGTCCTGACAACCTTCTCATGGTGCTATGAAGCACCTTAAAAATGTGGGTGGTTTCAATAGAAGATGGCTTTCAGCAGTTGGTGAAGACACCACAGTGTTGCTACAATTTCCTCAAATCCTTTTCTGAGCTAAATTCCTCCTGAATTCTTGATAGTGTTGATCATTAAGCTCAGTGCTCTGAGTACTAAGCAACTCAAATTTAGTAAATACCTACTAAAATTGTCGGGTTGGGGCACGCCATTATTACAGGTAAAGAACTGATTAACTGTGTGTGTGGGGGGGG
>NW_006292095.1:7687079-7715556 GCF_000327345.1 Myotis davidii | reverse complement strand
GGGGGAGGGGTTGGGGACATTGCCAGCATCCTGAACATTTCACCATATCGATGCTGTTCTCTTTTATTTTAAAGACTAAAACTTCCCAACTAACTATGGCATGCACTGTGGCACAGTGAGAAAAGCGTTTCAAGAGAACTACAATCAAACCCTGGGGCTTAAACCAATTAGTTCCCATCTTTGCAATTTTATCTTTCTAGGCCTCAGCTCTTTTTCTGTAATTGAAAAGAACTGGATGACTTTAAGGGCTTTTCAGTTCTGAAATCTCCAATTGAAATATAAAATTATGGCACCTGGAGAAAAACCAACAATTTGTAGTGATGACAAGTTAGGATTGAGGGCACCATTTTAGAGAAGAAAAACAACAGCACTCCCCTCCTCCAGGCCTCCGTTCAGGTCGTTTGGTCTGAAAGCAGATTGCCCAAGAATCTGACCTCCCGGAACCACATGGCTTCCTGTCTAGAGAAATGACAGGTCTTTCGGAAGTGACCTCCCATTTTGAAATCAGGAAGTGCTGAGTGTCAGGCACACAAGATCCATAACTGTGGTGGTCTACCCAGAGAAGCTGCACTGAACACTCCTGACACCATCCGCTTCGCTTATGAAATGAGAGCGTTTCCAATCCCATCAAAGCACGTCTGAGAGAGGTTTTAGAAGCAGATACTAGCCATTTGGGGAAATGTGAATCAAAACCACTGATTAATTCCTTTAGGGGAGCTGATACCAAGCTTGCACTTACCTGTATTGTTATAGTGTGTCGTTGCTAAAATGCCACTCATCATACACTTCAGTGGGCAAAAGCAATCAAAAGTGAGCTCAAACTTAAATATTCTGTTAGTCTTCCCCTCTCATCACACACACACACACACACACACACACACACACACACACACACACACACACACACCTCCCTTTGCATTTCACAAACATTCACACTGGGTGACAACAACCATTTGAAACCTCCTGTCGTTTAGAATTTTCTATAGAGCTTTAAATAACTCTGGTGATAGTCAGTTTCTTTTTTCTTGCTTTTTTTTGGTGGCAGCTAAAAAGGCTGCCCTTAGACTGAACCAATTTATCAGTTTCAAAGGAAAAGATAATAAAACTGTCATTTCCGGCCACAGCACTGAGGGTGCTGCTGATACCCTGGTATTAAAGCTTATTAAAAGTAGAGCTGTCTCTTAGTTTTTGCATCAAAATAGCTTCCAAGTCTTGTTCAGATTCCATGTTATTCTGGATGGAAGGGAAGAAGAAAAAAAAAAAAGCTAACATGACCCCAATGGGGCACTGAAGTGACTGAGCTAGTCAACACCTAGCTATGTGAATGCTTTTGGAGTTCTTCAATTTATCACAGATACAAGCTGCCAGGAGAAAATTAATTTAAAACTCACAGACCTGCTCAAAATACTCAAACTGTGAGAAAGGTTTACAGAAGATAGTCAAAATAATTATTGACCCTGGCCTAGAGATATCCCTGGTTTCTACTCTTCCAATACTGTGTACCTTCTGACACATCAACAGGATTTCTGAATGAAGGAAGCAAGTCAATTCACTATTTATTCCTAATGGGGAGTAATCCACAGGGAGTAGTTTTGACCTGGGTAGAGGAGAGTCAGAGCAAATAATTTCTCCCATCCATTGAAAAGGGCAAAGAGTCAGAGTTTTCTAATGAGAGGCAGTGTGTGTTTGGAAAGAGTTATGGACTCAATCAGGTGCGTGTTCAAACCCTTGCTCTTCTACTTATTAGTTGTGGAAACTTGTGCCTATTATTCTAACACCATGTAGCTTCCGCCTTCATCAGTAACATTTAAATATTAGTGTCTGCATATAGGACTGCAGAGACAATGCTCAAAAGCTTGCCACAGTTATATCTTTTGTTGCTATCATTACTTTTAAGTTATGTTCTGTCCCAATGATGGATATGTATACTAGGATTTTAAAGTCAGGCATAACCTAGAAATCTTAAAATTATGTTTAATATAGATATTTCTGGGAACTAGTACATTTGTTAGAAATATTTGTGCCATAGCTAAGTAATTATGCCAATTCCTCTTTCCTCCTCTCCTCTATGCTAATTGTGTCAATTTTTGTGGCAGAATAAAATCTGATTCACTAACTAGCATGTTATTTTCCTCTCTCCGATTCCCTATATGCTGGCTGTATAACGTTGATGTCAACCTCAGAAAAACTTGTCATATCAATGCTGGAAAATAAAGATATTTTGATTTCTAAATTTAGCAGCTAAACATTAAACCATGTGAGAGGAGGAAAAGATTTAGTTGTTACAGAAAATTATTTTTCCATCCCATTCACCAACCTCCTAGAAAACTTGAAGAACTCTCCAAGTGAGGGAGAGAGCTTAATTGGAAGAATTTGAAACATTTAGCAAAAGGTCTAGCTTTGTGGTCATCTCCAAATTTCCACCAAGGACTAAGCTGAGAGTTGAGGATGGTGTGTTGCTAGAACCCTTCCTTTGAAGTTGAGGCACATGAGAAATGAGAACAACGGATAATACTGATCATTTCTAGAAATGGAATAAAGAGCTATTAGGGGTGCCCACGCATAGCCAAGTTTCCTGCAGCAGCCAAGTGCCATGGGGTAACATTCAAAATCTCAATAAGCTCCAGGGGAGTGCAGGTGATGGGTTCAGAGGGAGAGACAGAAAGAGAGAGAGGGAGAGAGAGAGAGAGAGAGAGAGAGAGAGAGAGAGAGAGAGAGTTAGAGAGAGAGGTTCTTTTAAGGGGATAAGGGGACACACTTTGTGATTATGTGACATGACATTCCTTCCTAGAAATCACAGGACTTCTGCCTCCCTGGCTCCATCTCAGATGGTTGCCAGCACCAGGGAGTTGCCCAGTTACATTCAAGGACAACTACACATTCCTGGACCAACTACCAGATACCTACGGGTTCATCTCAAGTGGAAACCTTGAAAATAAGCCTCAGAGGATTGTTTAAAATGCAGTTATTGGCTACTTTCCCAACAGCACAATCCAGCAGTTTCTTAAGCCCCTCCAAGTCCCTGTACTCACAAGTCCTAAACCATCAAAGAGGAGAGAGATAAAGAGAAATATACCAGGAGGGAGGCCCTAAGTTAAGATTTTTAAAAATCCAAAGCACAGGACTTGAAGTCAGAAAATGGAATTGTCACAAAATAATAGCCATAAATATAACTAAAACCACAGCCACCACCACCATGAGAGCAAACGCCGACATGATGTTTGTTATGTGGAACATGACATTCAGAGCCTTTTATGGAGATTATCTCAGTTAATATTCACAACACCCTTATAATTTAATTACTCTTATTATCTCCACTCTACAAATGGGAAACTGGAGCGCAGCGAGCGGGTTGATGTAACTTGCTTAAGGTGACATAGCTGTGAGCAGCAAGGTGTGGGGCCCGAGCCTTAGCCCATGCTCCTAACCACTACAGGGCTGCGTTCCATAGGCGATAAATATCATTGCACCTGCTACCCAATTGTGTGACGTTCAGATTTGTACATACTTCCTCATTTTCCATGATGACAGTGACAAAATTCCAAATGTTACATCTCTGCCAAAAATTTGAAAGAACTTTTTTTCCCCAAATTTGACTCAATATAAACAAGTCAGGTGTAGAGGACCTTTCAAATTGGATTATATCTCTCTCCCTCTCCTTTCTTTAATAATAATAATAATAATAATAATAATAATAATAATAATAAAAACATTGGAAAAAGTGTGACAATGGTATCTACTCCTAAGTCCTATTTTGTCATCTGATGCTTAGAGCCAGATAAATGGCTATAACGAAGTGTGGCTACCAAGCCTTCTAAGTTAAACCGGCTGTCTCCTGCAATGGGACCCCTTGAGGATACAGTTGTGGCCAGGTAGGCTGGTCTAGTCACTATCCCTAGAGAAAATGTTATGGGGTAATAGACATTTATATGTGCTACAGAGATTCAAATGTGAGATATACAAACACACACTGACAGATCACTTGTGTCACCCTCCATCCAGTGTCGCCCTTCCCTAATGGCACCACAGTTAATAACTAATTTCAAAATTATTTCCAGACTCCTTCCCTGGGGAAAAATGTTCACCCTTGTTTTTCTTCCACAGCTGTGAGCCGGAGGGGAAGAATTTGGTTAAGAAAAGAGCGTTAGAATCTTGCTGCGTGTTTCATTGTAAAGCAAACAACAGCACTGGTCTTTTATTCAAGGCAGATCAAACCATGGCCACATTATTAGTTATTGTGTAGCTGCCTGGGTTTAGGATGAAATTACCGGGCTGCCCAGGGACCCCGCATTTTAGCTTCAGAGCCAGCTGTGCTCATAACACAAGGCACAATGCTTCCCGGCATCGTCAGCCCCTCAACATAAAAAGAACACACTGTAATCTGGTGGGGACTGTTCCGCTGTGTCACTGCTGGGTCCCATTTCAGCGAGCCCAGGAGACCCACCACTGAGTTTTCAAGGGAGAAGAAAAGAAAATATGGAAAGTGCTCCAAAAAGGGCAAGGATAAATTTTTTACTTATTACATGTTTCTTCTAACAAAAGACATACACTTTTTAGTTTCTACTTATCATCATGTCCCCATTTTGACAAAGTTGTGGCGCTGACTTTAAATATAAGCTGCTATTAGGTTTCTAGTTTTTCACCCATGGATCAGAAACCAAGGAGAGTCAGAAGCCCCCAAAATGCGATATTTAAGCCGTCTTGGCTGCCGCCACTCTTGAGAATGGGATCCAGTGCTAAGCAAGAATAATGTTACCTGCCACCTAAATAAATGCTAAGGTTTAGTGAGTGGAGATAATAAAGCCAGAGAGATGAAGTGGATTCCAGGTATATTAAATCTGGTATAGCTTCAAATAACAGCCGTAAGCAATAAAGGGAAACTTCCATCCTGTATTCATAATGTCAGTGTTGCTGTGGAAATGCTGGCTTTAAAATACAAGCACCCAAGCTTGTCCTCTCAAAAGAATCTCTTGAGATATTATTTTAAGTCCCTTTTAACATGGAAACTAATGGGTACCCCTGTTTTGATAGGAAGAATTTCTGCTGACACTTAGAAAGGTTTCTCCTGACCCACTGGGAACTTAAGGCATTTCCATATGAACAAGTATTCATTCTAGGAGAAAAAATTATGGTGCAAAAATTGGGCCTGGATAGAATGAGGAGTTGGATAGCTGTGCCATTTTTTGATATTGTGAATAAAAGACTAAGAGGTGGTAGTTAGAGAAAAACAGATATATTGTTAAGATGTAGAATAAAACCTGGCATATTCAAGTGCAAAATTCACCACAGGATGGCATGAGATTAAAAAATAAATAACATTGAACATGTTTTCACTCCTGAGAAGAAATAGCAATCTCTTTAATGTACTTGGAAGATCCCCGGGGTGGAATTAGAAGTTCTGGATGGAGTCCTGGTTATCTTAACTAGCTGGGTAACATTGCACAAACCAGTTAACCTCTCTGAGCCTTGCTATATATTGGAACTAGTAAGGTAGTGTCTAACTCATACAGTTCTTATGGTTATCAAAAGTGAATAATGCATGTGGAAATGTATTGCAAACTATAAAGATGTATGTAAATGTAATATGGTATCATAATTGGGAAGTTTAAAGGTGGTGAAGGAATAAATATGTACTTATAAATTTCATAATAGCAAGAATATAATTTGTTCATTGAAATATCCTTAGCACCTAGAAAAAGTCAGGCACATGGTAAGTGCTCAGTAAATAACTGAGTGAAAAAAATTAATAATTGTCTCACTTCTCTCTGGAAGGC
Organism: Myotis davidii; assembly: GCF_000327345.1. NCBI lineage: Eukaryota > Metazoa > Chordata > Mammalia > Chiroptera > Vespertilionidae > Myotis > Myotis davidii. The sequence continues at coordinate 7,709,782 of NW_006292095.1, read as the reverse complement.
CTAAGAAACAATCTCCTTTTATTTTGGAATTCTTATCTAAAAGCACAGTGCCTTAGCCAACAATGCACAACCTTCTAAATCTCTTTTTATCTTCAGTAAAATGAGAATATTATCTCACTTTCCATCTCCAAGGGAGAAAATGCATTGTCTTATATGATCTCTTTCAGTATTGAAATGTTGCAAAAAGTGTGGGTATGTTTATGGTGTGTCTGTGTGTATATTCATACACACATTAAAACATCAAGTAAGGTCAATAGAAATATTAGTAAAAATTCAAAATTTCAACTTGCTGTACCACTACTACCCTTGTTTATAAAGTTTAGCTCACAAACAAAACACAAGATTGCAATGGCCTCATTATTTATGAGAGGAAACAGGAAGATAATTGGCCTGTCCACCTTCACACACACACACACACACACACACACACACACCACTCACACCAGTTTTCTTTATTTTAAAATATGACCTTATAATAACCATTAAAAGAAAAATCTTTAGTTTTAGGATTGGAAATGTCAAACCACTCTATCCTATTTTGGATAGTTTTCCCCATCTCTTACTGTCTTTTAGAAACAAAAATTCATTGCTATGGAAGAAGCTGTATCTTTATAATTGCAACTAAGTTAGCATAATACTAGTTATACAGAAACAAAGTCTACCAGAAAGCATCAATACAAACTTGGGTAATTTTGACTAGACTGAACTAAATTTGTCTTTATGCTAGCAATAGAGAAAATATTTTCTAAATAATTCATGGTATAAGTAAGTGTGTTGGAAAGATATTTAAAACACTTAAACAATTGTTTCTAAGAGCCTCTAGCACTTGAGAAGTACCATTTATAAACAATTAATTGACATAGTACTTATAAATCATCCTTATGTGTGTTAAAAAGCAGGGTGCCTAAAGAACTCTATTAGAAAATAATTTGCTACTTTATTTTCATCTAGAATATTTCTTTGCAGCTACAAAACCACCCTGGAAGTATTCTAAAATTCAGGAGGTTTTGTTATTGTTTGCATATTCAAATTAGAATCTGACACCTCTCCATACATATCCGCTCACATTCACTCTCAAGTGGTGAGGTTGTACTGTATTCACTTCCCATTCAGAGGCAATATTTGTTGATTATGACTTTGTCTACAAAAAAACAAGGATAGGGACCCCAGTTGCCTGCATTAGGCCACTGCTCCTGGTCCTTCTGACACAAACTCCCCAAAGCAAGGACTACAAGAGCCTCTCCCACAGGCTCGGACTTCTATCCTTGGATGACTCATTCTTAAAACTCTTACCTGAGTTTTGGCAAAGAGCAGAGATCATGGAGGTCAAATTTCCTTGGGGAATGATCTGAATTACTTGCCCACTTGAGTGATGGTCCTGGTGAAACGTCTAATTGATTGAACTGCCTGGTGTTTATTATTCTAATAGTCCTGGAGAAAGGCTGGATGATTCTCCATTAACCCACAATGAAACTCTAGGGGAGCATTTTCAGAGCACTTCAGAGCTTGTTAACCTAAAAGTAATTGGGCATATAAATTTGGTGGGTCTTATTTGTTCTGCCAGCTCTAAGTGGAGGAAAAAATGGCCATATTTACCCTATTTAAATATTCCATTCAAAGAAAATATGCAGAAACAGTGCTAACTATCCCAGAGTCCTGAGAGAGAGATCCTGGGAAGTCACTTCAGACTATACATGAGGCATTATACCACTCACCTTTTATCACACACTAGAGGGCTGGTGCACAAAAATTCAGGCACAGGTAGGCTCCCTAGGCCTGGCCAGCAATCAGGACCAATTGAGGCCTTCTAGCTGCCGGCCAGGGCCTTCCTTCCCCAGCTGCCAGCTGCCAGTCTTCCCTCCTTAGCTTCCTTCATTCCACACTGCCCGCTGGTTGGCGTACATCACAGCGAGTAATTGAACTCCTAGTCTCCCGGTTGAACTCTTGAGGGGACACATTGCATATTAACCTTTTATATACTAGTATATAGATGGCCACATTGTGACTCTTCTAGGATTTGTACCTTTATTTGTAATAGCAAATGAAACAACAAATGTGTCCGGTCATGAAAATAATCTTTTTAGCATGGCTTTCCACACTCTATCTTCAGCTGGTTAATATTGACAACATAGAGCAAACTGGGGGAAGTAGAGTGAGGAGGGAACATTATGAAAGTGGGCATGAATGCTAGGTTGATGTAGAAGAACACTCTAAGAATTTGGTGAAATAGATTGGTAACAGTGTTTGCAAGATAAGCAACAGGGAGACCTTTTGAGAGAGTAACCACAAAGCTAAAGGGAGAGAGCAAGGACTGAGAACAGTAGTGGGGAGCTATGCCTTGGAAACAATAGACCATGGTTCGATTGGGATTAATACTGCTGAATAGTCCTAGTGTGATTGCTATTGCATTTTTATTTGATTGACAACTTGCCTTTCTTTCTCATCTGGGAGTGCTTTAAATAGGTGTGGCCTTTAATGATACACTTCTTCCTTGTATGTCCTTTCCTCTCCCTCCCTCAAATGATGCAGCAACAAGTTGATATCCACCCTGCAGAATGTGTTACACAGATGAGGGTATTCTGATTAACAAGTGTCTGGGTGTGTCTCATTCTCCCAATGTAATTGTGGTGAACCAGGGTGAGCTCACATGATGAAGCTCACTTGTTATAGCAGGCTTCACTTACACTTCATTTTAAATCTTGTTCGTCTTGTGTACCTCTGGGCCCTTTGACCACCTTTATTATCTCCAGATACCATTGTGATGATCAACTTTATATGGACACCAAATCATATCAGGAAGCACAATCCAAAAGCACTTTGCTGCATACCTATCATGCACCTTTCACCTCCAGCCACAACCAATCCCTGTTGATGCTAAAGCATGAGAAGTCAAAGGCTGCTCTGCACTCATGCATGTGCAATCAGGAAGTTGGAGGAATTACTAACCCATGGAACAATGTTTTGATCAATAGGAAACAGGATCCAGCTTCTAAATGTGCCTCCCATTCTCCTTCAATAGACTGCTCAATAATTTAAGTACTTGGAGGACAGCAATGGATGGTGGGAAGTACTGAGGATTCAAACCATATTTACTGAAAAAAAAATACAAAATTTGAAGCAACAGCATAGAGTGGGTTATTGTAGCAGAACACTGCAAGGGACTACAAGGTGATTTACACCTTCCTGCTATGAATGTGCTGCATTTCAGGAATTGTCTTAATTCTTGTGAGATACGTACTTTTGTTCTTAGATTTTAGATGGTTAGCAATGTATATGTGCCTTCTGGTTTAGAGAATTTCAGAGAAGGTAAACAATAAACAGGAGAACATTAGAGTCCAAAGTCTAAAATAATGTCATTACATCTAGAGCCTGAAGATTTCTTGCAGAAAGAGGATGGCTATCTCAGGTCTGGTAGATCCTGAGAATAAAGTACCACCCTTTGCACACAAAAAAGTAATGAAGCTGAGGATGGCATCTTGCCTCTGAAGTGAGAAAAAGAGTTATAATCAATTTTATGAAAATACTTCTTAGAATACTTGGCCTTTTGGCTTCTCAGAGCCAATTTATGTTATAAATTGGTGATAATGTTTTGTATTACTTGGTGGTTATTCTGAAAAATACAGTTGACCTCATAAAGGTGTTACGTAATTACTTGATGCTTTATTTGGAGGCTATCATGATGCTTTGGAGAATATACATTCCAGGACCCTAAAACTATATTCTGGGTTAATATGTTGAAAGTAATCTCCAAGGAAGATTCATCTAAGTCTGATTATGAATCCACATCAAAGTCAGTCCAAAGTGTTACATGAATGGTTCATGTACTGGAGACCAGAGTCCTTTTTATTGATTCAACAATATCAAGGAGAAGAATGATTCTCCCTGTTGATGGTTTCATGGCTTTTGGGTAAAGAGGTTTTCTGAAAAAAAGATCAACATGTAACTTTGCTTTTCAAATATTTAGGTTGCTCTAGAGCTAAATCCTATTTATAAAAGTAATTTGCCTACGTAAGGCAATTCAATGACTTAAAGATATGAAAAGTTTGAGGATGAGGCTGGCCATTAATCTTGCCTCCAGTTAACAGACCTTATCTAGGAAGTGGTTTCAAACTTCAGATGCTACATTTATGGACAGATATTTTTTCCTTCTCCAACATTAATCATTAATTATTCTTTGAAAAATAAATTTTTAGAAGCTAACATCATGGTCTTAGTGGGAAAGAACAGTGTTGAAGACTATCTTGAAAATACTAATCAACATAAAAGTACAGGTATTCTTGATTGGAGCATTTCAGAGTAGGAGCTGCCATGAAGTCGCATGTAAGATGTTCTTAGCCACTGGGGACTTAAGGAATTTTCTGAACATTTTCAGGAGCCTTTTATTTTATTTTATTTTTAAATTTGCATACTCATCATGATTGGCTGGTGGGAGTAGTTGAGTGACACCAATTGCATGTTTCACTTTTATTAATATACTAGAGGCCCAGTGCACAAAAATTTGTGCACTCAGTGGGGAGGGGGGTCTCTCAGCCTGGCCTGTGCCCTCTCACAGTCTGGGACCCCTCGGGAGATAACGACCTGCTGGCTTAGGCCTGCTCTCGGGTGGCAGAGGGCAGGCCCAATCCCTAGGTGCAGCCCCTGGTCGGGCTCAGAGCAAGGCCGATTGGGGAGTTGGGGAGCTGCCCCCTGTCATGCACAGAACAGGGCGGATTGGGAGGTTGCAATTCCACCCTCAGTCACGCTCAGTGTAGGGCCGATTGGAAGGGGGTTGGGGCTCCATATCCTGTCATACACAGAGCAGGGTTGATCAGGGGGTTGGGGAGCTCCCCCCTGTCACTCACAGAGTAGGGCCGATAAGGGAGTTGGGGCACGACCCCCTGTCACACACAGAGCGGGGCAGTACAGGGGGTTGGGAAGCTGCCCTCTATCACCCACAGAGCAGGGCCGATGAGGGGGTTGGGGCGCCGCCACTGTCACACTCAGGGCAGGGCCAATGGGGAGGTTATGGCTCTACCCCATCACACACAGAGCAGGGCCCGTGTGTGTGTGTGTGGGGGGGGGGGGCGCCACACCCTGTCACACACAGAGCAGGGCCAATCAGGGATTTGGGGCACTGCCCCCTATCAGGCATAGAGCAGGGCGGATAGGGAGGTGTGGCCCTGCCCCCTGTCACACACAGAGCCGCAGAGTGATCAGGGGGTTTGGGCGCTGCCCCCTGTCATGCTGATCCCGGTGCTGGGAGGCATATTACCCTTTTACTATATAGGATAGAGGTGACTGAAGCTCCTAACTCCTCCTTTTTTAATTTTTTTTTTTTAATTCTGGGCCAGCTTTAGCTCTGGCTCCAGCTCTGAGGCCTCTGCTGCTGAAAGCAGGTGTCTTGTTTGTTTGGGTTCTATAATCGAAACAATGTATAACTCCAGCTCTGAGATCCCCACCAGCTGAAAGCAGATTTCAGGGGTTTTGTTTAGCTTCTATATTTGTTACAATGTTTCAAACTGCAAGCTCAGAGGCCGGCAAGGCAGGCGGGGAACGTTGGAGACCTCCATCACTGAAGCAAGCAAGCCCCATGTTAGCTTGAAGCAGCCTGGCTGTCATCCACCATCTTGGCTGGCAGTTAATTTGCATATCGCCCTGATTAGCCAATGGGAAAGGTAGCAGTCATATGCTAATTACCATGTTTCTCTTTTATTAGATAGGATATGCTGAGTGGTCAGATTATTATGACCACATGACATTTGTAGGCAAATTAGGTATAATTTTGTGCTGAAGTTGCTAGAGGGCCAGACCATTATAAATAGGGAAGCAGGTTGTTTACCATGACAGTAGAAGTGATTTTTTCTGAAGATATGGTTAAACAATGAGATTTAACAGCCTTTGAAAGTGAGATATACTATATATTATATATATACACATATACATACACAGACACACACTGAGTGGCCAGATTATTATGACCACCTGACGTTTGTAGGCAAATTAGCCGTACACTGCATCTTATGGGATATGGAAGCCAAAGGTCTATTCAAACACCTTTGCTGTCTGTAGTTACCAAAATAAAACATCTCTAATTCTCACAGGAACACAAGGATTAGACAGTTGAGCATTGGAAAAAAGTCACGTGGTCCGATGAATCAGGTTTGCAGTTGCATAATGCAGATGGCAGAGTGAGAATTTGGTGGAAACAGCATGAAAGCATGCACCCCACATGCATGAATACAGACCTTCAAGCTGGTGAAGACAGTGTTATGGTTTGGGGCATGTTTTTCTGGCATGATTTGGGCCCTTTAATTCATGTGGAACAACGTCTGAATAGCACAACATACCTAAGTATCATTGCTGATCAAGTTCATCCTATCATGTTGATGGCGTATCCCAATGGAGATGGCTTCTTCCAACAAGACAATGCGCCATGCCATGGTGCTAGTATTGTGCAGGGGTGATTTCAAGAACATGAGGGAGACTTTACCTTGTTTAGGTGGCTCCCACAATCACCACATCGCAATCCAATTGAGCATTTGTGGGACGAAGTTAAAAGAGCCATCAGGTTGACCTAACTGTTTTTGCTCAGTGGATAGAGCATCGGCCTGCGGACTGATGGGTCCCAGGTTCGATTCTAGTCAAGGGCATGTACCTTGGCTACGGGCACATCCCCCCACTGTTTCCCTTCTGTTGTCTTGTACCAGTGTTGCCACTCTCCATTCTGCCCTAACATTGACTAGTCGCTGGCGGCCACAATTCACATGTTCAGGCCCAGATTTCTGGCTGACAGTCTAGTCTTTAAACACTTGAACAACAGCTACTCTTGAACATTTAACGAATTCAGCTGTTTTGCTGATATTGCTCCATGGCTCCGAGCGCCAACAATCATCCCACATTCAAAGGCTATTAAATCACATTGTTTACCCATATCTTCAGAAAAAGTCACTTCTACTGTCATGGTAAACAACCTGCTTCCCTATTTATAATAGTCTGGCCCTCTAGCAACTTCAGCGCAAAATTATAGCTAATTTGCCTACAAACATCAGGTGGTCATAATAATCTGGCCACTCAGTGTATATGATGTGTATTTGTGGGTCTATGGTTGTGGATGTCTGGGCTTGAGGATGAATAATGAGATAAATTAAAAACTTCCCTCAGAAAACTTTTAGGGATGATGGCATGTTCGCTATCCTCATTGTAGTGATGGTTTCACTATCTACTGATAAATAAAAAAGCATAAAACTTTACCTTTCACATATGTGCACTTTATTTTACATTACAACTCAATAAGTTCTAAAAAGTATAATAATTAGAATAACAACATATTGAAAAGGACCATAACTCTGTTGGGAGGTTAAGAATTCGGGGATAAAGTAATATGTTTAGGCTTAATGACACAAGCCCGGTATTTTTAGAAAACCACAGCTGGGTTAGTGAAATTGTCTGAGTCACCAGACTTTTAAAGATATATTTGAGTAGGCAAAATTCTCTTTCCTACTTTCCAGGTGTCAGTCAAAAGGAAAAGAACCAAAAAATTAGCTGTGAATCCCCTCGTCAGCCTGGCTTACCTGAACTATTTTATTTCCTTCCTCTTTCAGTTCTGAAGATACTTTATGGGATAAGATCTCACTGCTATGCCAGGAGGCAAACAGATATAGCTTCTTGCTGGGAAACTCACTAAGACAACACGAGAGATACTAGACCACAATAGGATGGGCTCAGGTGTTTAGGCGTAGCTGTACATCTCTGCATAGGACTGGACTTCCTGAGGTCATCCTGTTCATGATTTTAAATACATCTCAGAAATTTAAAAAAATATATATCTATAATAATAAAAGCATGATATGCTAATTAGACTGGACAGCCAAACAACCTTCTGGGTTTCCTTCCAAATGACCTTCCGGATGAAACCTGGGCTGTGAGGGCTGAGGCAAGCTGTCGCAGCTGTGAGGGCCAAGCCTCTTGCACAAATTTCGTGCACTGGCCTCTAGTTTTAAAAATAAAAATAAAAATAAAAATAATTTATGCATACATATACATCATTTAAAAACAATATTTATAGAGAGACCCAAGGCATTATATTTGCACTTCGCATAATATATTTGCTTAAGTATCCTTCTTTAGTCTTCTCTTCCCTTCCTCAGTTTCCCATTTCTTAACTAGCAATGACTTCATCCCACAGGTTCTTATCAATTTCTCTTCCAAATCTCTGTCCTTGCCATTTTAGCTATTGTCACAATATTATTCCTTTAGCTAGACCCCACTCACCTAGCAAGGTTTAGGAAAATAAAAACGCATTTTTTTAATTACAACTTTTCCTACATCAGACTTGTTTTCGCCTTCCCTTGCTGAGGAAGTAAAGTTTGTTATCAGTTCCATATTTGCTTTTGAGTAATCAATGCTTAGAGAATTTTTTTTTTCTTCCCAGTAAAATTTCAAAATTTAAGCAAAAGAAGAATATCTTAGTATTTTAAAAATCATTACCATGAGTAGTTTTATGTTGTTTATAATACCTATTTCCTCTCGAATATTTGATAGAATTGGTCTTGAATTTCAGTGTAGTCATGTGATTTACTTTGACCAATGAGATATTAGCCAACATTCTACATGCCATTTCCTGGCAGAAGTAATAAGAATCAGTGCATGATTTAGTGTTTCCTTTGGTGCCTTGTTAATCATGAAATGCATAGAGGCAAACTCTAGCAACCTACATCCATCCAGATATCTAGCATGAGTAGAAAATTACCCTTTGTTGTTTTAAACCACTGAAATTTGGGGATCCATTTCTCATCTCAATGTAACTTGTCAGTTTTCACTGATGGGAGTGATAAGAGTCTGAATGTTTTAGGCTGTTTTGATTAAAGAATAAAAAGCAAAACAAAACAAGACAAAACACTTGAATCCTATTAGTAGCTTAGGACAATTTTCTTTTATCATATTTGTATTATATTATGATGTTTTCTTTAGCATGAATGGTAGAATAGCTGTTTAAAAATATGTGAAAATGTCAAATAACCTTTCAATAATGATCCCATTGAATAAGGAGGACTTTACCAATAGAAGGGATAATGCAAGTCTTTCTGGGGCTTAGGTAGTGTTATGTCATTTAAATTGTTTCTTTGCTCAAATCCTAAGAAGTTCCTAATCCTCTAGGAAGAGCCTGAAAAGAGAAATTAACCAAGCATGAAATAGTGCTCCTGACTGGGCCATTAGGTTAAGAAATGAAGTGAATGTAAAATACCACCTTACAAATTGCCACTCTTCTACTTCGCTATTTGTGCATAGTAACTATGTTGGATAGTAGATAAAGCACATAGACAGCCTTAATTTTACAATCTGGAAATGAAGAAGAGAAGACCATTCCCTGCCTTTTAAAGGGGTAAACATCAGAGTGGTGCCAGGGAGACAGAGGTGGTCCCCACCGGACACCCTTGCTCAGCGTTTGAGAAGTAAGGAGTACTCTGCAAATGCTTATGAGACAAACTGGGCGCTTTTGAGATCACACATGTCACAATTTTTTTTTTCATATAGCTTACTTCTTCATTACCTATGATTATTTGTGAAAGAAAATGTATTCCTATGAAAGTGGCCAAAAGTCAGGATTTTATTCTCACCTTTGTCACTAACTCAGTTTACCTTTTACCAGTGTCAAATCTCTGAGTTTTGGCATATTTTATCTGTCAAATAGGAAGAAATATTTTCTGCCTTTACAGATTGTAATTGTGTATAAAAGAAAAATTTAGATATAAAATTCCTTTTATCATAATTACTAGGGGACCAGTGTGCAAAATTGCACGAGACCCAGGACCCAGAGTGCCACAGGAGGCAGGACCCAGAAACCCGCCTGCACCTCTGGTCAAGTCCTCCAGAGTTAAGTCCCTGCCCATCCGCACATGCCTGGCCACGCACACAGCCCCACCCACCCCGCGCTCGCAGCCACCTGCTGATCAGTCGGTAGGGCATGATGGCATGACGACCACAGGCTTTTTATATAATAGATGCCATGGCACCTATCTGGATACCTGTGTTTCAATATTAAAATTACATACTGTCTGTGGTTTGAACAGACGTATTCTAAAACGTATGCTGCAAATAATCAAAATTACAAAATCAATGAAAGTTTGTTCATTCAGTGCCGAGGATATTCATTAGTATCCAGTGAAGATGAAAATAAATATCAAGTCAAGCAGTTAGTTATGAGCTATTTTAATAATAAACGGACCCAGGAACATCAACACTGACAACCAACAGGCCCCACATCTAGAAGGAAAAAAAATATTCTTTTAGCTTTGAATAATTTATATAGAACAGAAATTAAAATTAATAAAGTGCTTTCCTTATACACTAATAGTGGAAAAACAGAGGTCAGTGTGGATAAGGAAGCCAATCAGAAAAGGCAAAAATAAATTTTTTAAAAGCTTAAAATCTTTTTATTGTGATTTCTAAATATGTGAGCCACTAAAAATGATTGAAAGGCTTCTGATGCCAAGCAATTCTGGTATCAAAGTGAGAAGTAAGTCTTTTGGAAGTAAAAAATACAATAAAATAAATATTGTTCTATTTCATAAAAATACAAGCAATGTTGAAAGTTGAAGATTAGTGAGGAACAAATTACATGCAGGTGCTTTTATTTCACATATTGAATATATCACATTTAAAATCACCTAAAATGCTACTCAATAAAGTTTAACTTTTTTACATCAATATAAAACTACTTTTATACAAAACTATAAATAACAGGCATGCAATGTATTCTCTTAGACTATGTTATTCAAGTTGGATGTATAAAAGATTTTGTAAAATGGTCACAATCATAATTTCCAACCTAAAAACCATTATTCAAATACTAAATATGAAGCCTATAAGAACTTTAAAAAGGAAAATACAAGGATGTTATAAAGGCCAATATAACATTGACAGACAAACTGACAACCGGCGAAGCATGGCACTGTAGGGTTTGAATGAGTCACCCCAAGATCTGCCTCTGTGGGATAGAGATTACATTGAGCTAAAGGCAACCAAGGCTCTTTGGGCTGAAGAGATACTTCTCTGTCCTGACCCCCACCCTCTTTTAACTTTCTACAGTAATTTAAATTAGGGTTCTTGTTCATAAAAGAGATTTTCAAAGATAACCTTTTTGACCTATGTATAGGGCAGCAGAAGTTGTTAATTACTGAATATCTGCTCTTATCATCCTAGAAATGACCTTCTCCTTTAAAGCCCCAAGGTGCCTTACTTTTTCCTTATCTCAGAGTATCATATACACCTCATTTTCTCTTTCTGTCTCTGCACCTCTCATGTACGTGGGGTTTCTATCCATAGGTACGTAATTAAATTTGATTATCTTGTGTTAATCTGTTGTATGTGGATATAATTACTGGACCAGCCAAAGGAACCTTGGAGGGTAGGGAAAAGTGCCTCGCTCCCCACATTGCCTCCCCATTCGTCTTATAAATCCAGGTTCACTCATACAGCCTTTGAATGGAAAATCCTTACTAAGGCCAGATTTTGATGATAAAACAAAACCAGTCATTTGGCCTCAGTTCAATTCCTTGTTACTGACCTTTCATCTCCCTTGACCTGGATTATAATGCATCCCTGCAAAGATTACAACGAATGGTTTTGAGCTCTGCTACCTCCATAAAGTCTCCAATTGGTTTTTAATCCTTTAAGGTGAACTATCCCACAAGGAAGTTTTTATTAAATGGCAAGAAGAGAAAATCATCCATGAATATAGAAACCATACACTGTGGCCATCTGATTCAGAGCAGCGTGTTTACTTGTCTCAGGTGACATTAGACTGTCTGATGTAAATGGACCACATGGCACACAAAAACGCGTGCATCTCTTCAGTTTCAAGAGGGCCTCTCATCTCATCACCAAAAGAGGGGTAGGTGGTAACTGTATCACCAACAGAAGCTACACGCTTCTTCCCCTTCTCTCCTACCTTTGTCCTCAGTCTTTACCTTGAAATACTGTAGTATAGGCATTCTCAAAAGGGAGAATATTGCCGGCAAAGGAGCAAAAATTTGTTTTTTAGTGGGAAAGAATCATAAATATTACTCCAAGGATCTATCGTACATAAACAGATATATAGTAAATCTGTGTATTAAAATTATGTGGTTGGAAATAATTAGGGAAAAACATGTCTGAAAGGTTCTCCCCCCCAAAAAAAATCCTATATAATAAAAGCCTAATATGCAAATCGACCAAACAGCGGAATGACTGGTCGCTATAATGCACACTGATCATCAGGGGGCAGACGCTCAATGCAGGAGCTGCCCCCAGTATGCTGCCCCTAGGCAAGCTGAGGTGGGTGCCAGTGGGGACCCCCCGATCACCCAGCTGATCACCCCACAGAGGGAGGTGACCAGCAGTGGCAGCAGGGGACAGAATCAGCCAGCGAGCAGGCCGGTGCCACCCCCTAATCGCTCCGCCGGTCGCCTCCAAGGTAGATGCCAGCAGGGGTCCCCCGGTTGCCCCGCTGGTCACCCGACAGATTGGCCCTGATCGCTGGCCAGGCCTAGGGACTCTACCTGTGCACGAATTTTGTGCACCAGGCCTCTAGTTAATAAATAAAAGGCTGAGAGACACCGTTGTAGTATAACTGGGAAAAAATGATCAAATGTTTATTAGTCTTGGAATTTTTTAAATTAAATAAAATGCAATCTAAAAATATAAATAAGTACTGCAACCAGAAGGTCACTTGGGTAGTCCATAAATGAGAAAACATCATGTGCTAGAGGAGAAATAGTTGCCATTTGTTAGCAATGATGAAAAACGGTCTATTAATGGAGCCTGTTTAGTGCTAAAAATGGGGTGCTTTCAGGGTTGGAGTATGCAGAGGGTTATGCAACTCTTTCCTAAAGCATTGCTGAAAAAATAGGATGGTGCACAATGTCATCAATAATAATCTGGTATTTGACTATTTTAGGACTTGAATCGAGAGAGAAGAAACCAGAGTAGCAAACATCATTGATAGTGTTGCCTGGGACAGACATGGCAAGAGGCAGACATGTGCCTTTGAGTCATGAGACATAAGTTTGTACTCAGTTCTTCATAGAGAGGAAAAGTTAGGCCATTCTACCAGAATGTTCCATGGTTTCTCTTTACATTGCCATTGATTTGGAGCCACTGAATGAAGGCATGAATCCTGGTATCTATCTGGTCTCATTTTCCTACTCAGCAAGTCTCACACTACAGGTCTTGGGGAGTTTTAACTTTTGCAAGTGAAGCTTATTAATGATCAGGATTAAAGATACAATCATTACATTTAATGTCTGGACTATGATATTAAACTAAAATTTTAGAAGCTATGGACTAATAACAGTTTTAAAAATCCATTGTCATAGAGCTACCATTTCAAGAAAGCGTCTGCATTGCTATTTCTTAAGCACTTCATCACCTCCTACACCACATTGGAAAGACCTGTCCTGTCATTATCAAAAAGCCATCCAGAATAACCACAAATAACCCAAGGCTTCTAACCCTACCTCCTGTTTCCCTCTTCCTTTGAAAGGGCCTATGAATAAAAATATAAAAATCATAGGATTCTGATATCAAACTGCCTACTTATATCTCTGTTTAGATTTCAGCTAACCCATGGAGCTACTTCCTTTTTATCCATAGACCCAACTAAGTATTTAAACAAATGTTTTGTCTCTCTTAAAAAAATGAAGCACACTAAATATATTGTACTGCTAGCTAGATATATTGTGCTTCCTTCTTTAGGAGAACTGCTGTAGCTGATCCTAAATATTGAAAACCCTTTAATGTCTTTCATACTCCCAGTTTGATAGGCCAAACCATAGATCATGATTTTTGTTTTAGTCGAACTATAGGATAGAAGTAAAAATTCATATGTTCTAGGGCCAGCTGGGCTGGGCTAAAATGTCAGCTCCATCATTGGCTGTTTGTATGGCTTTCTCTGCCTTAACTTCTTCACGGATAAAATTGGGAAAATAGTAGCCCTACCAGTCAGTTGTTATGAGGAATGAATGAGTTAGCATGTGTAAAGTGTTTTGTGGAATGACTCACATTGTGTTATATGTGCTTGTTATTATTATTATAAAATAAATAATTTGCTGAAGAGTACATTTCAGAACAAATCTTTCTGTGAACTCTATTATCAAATCGGAGGTGTATTTTTTTTCATGAAAAAAATAAAAGCCTGGAGATATGACAGGAGGGCATTTTAAAATTCAGCAAATCTTTTTAAATTATATGCATAAAGGAAAAAAGAGAATGGTAATTTTTCTGATGAAGTATTAAAACAGTACTCAAATCAAGCCATGGAATATGAATGAGAAAGTAGCTAGAGTTGTTTTTCTGTCTGACAAGAATAGAGGAGAGGAAAAGATAACATAACATCACAGCTTTCTATAACTAGAAGTAACTTAAGGCCGATTATAGGCCCTCCCCATTGTCCATCAGCAGAATAGCAACACTCAGAGAATGTGAGTTCTGCATCCTGACAATGTTTAGAAATAAACATAGTCGTCTGGGATGAAAGGACAGAAAGAAATGGGAATTTAACTGAGTTAAAAATTCTACAGTAAAATAACAAAGGGGTCACAATTATAAAAATGATCATCTTACTCCTTGCAAGACCCCTCCAGGGTCTTGGCAGCATTAATAGCCTTTGATGAGAATGACAACGTGAGGATTTATTATTTTCCATTACCTCATTCACCTTGTTTCTTGTATTATAGTTGCTTTTTTTGTGTTAGTGCATTGATTCTGCTAAAATATTGCTACAAAAATGTGCCTTCCCTATAAAAGACAAGCTTTTATACTGCTAGGTTTCCATTTAAAGTCTAGCTAATGCTGGCAACCACTTAAATTTTGTGATTACATGAATCTCAAGGAAGAGAAGAAAATACATTCCTGACCTGTTTACTCTTGCCACCATTTTCTCCCAAATAGTGAACCACAAAAGTCTCTAGGGGAGGTGACTAATAGATTAAAAATTTTAATGATAAAAATGTTGTCCCCAAGAAAGTGAGTATGGGAGGACACCAGTGTTTGTATGTGGATGAAGATGAGTTGTCATGGAGGGAGGAATAAGTACTGAGAAGGAATTGGGGCTACTAAGGAAATGCACTTCACAGTCCAACATTAACTATGCCAGTGGTGTGAGAAGGCCAGCTCCTAGTAGCTCTTGCAAGCTGATCTCTTCCAAGCTCCATATTCAGTTTTATCAAGGTGGTAGTTTGAAATAGAGGGTATTTACACCATAGAAATTGGCAAATTTTTAAACTCTAAAATTTAGAGTTTAAATCATGCCTTTTTTTTCTTTTGCCCAGAGTGTCAGTTCCTAAACATTTACCAGTATCCCACTGAGTACAGCTGATCATAATTAATATGCTTATAAACTACTAGAGGCCCAGTGCACGAAATTTGTGCATGGGGGGGGGTGTCCCCTCACCCCAGCCTACACCCTCTCCATTCTGCCATCCCTCTCACAATCCAGGACTGCTGGCTCCCAACTGCTCCCCTGCCAGCCTGATTGTCCCTAACTGCCCTCCCCTGTAGGCCTGATCACCCTCAACTGCCCTCTCTTGCAGGCCATCTTGTGGTGGCTATCTTTGACCACATGGGAGCAGCCATCTTGTGTGTTAGAGTGATGGTCAATTTGCATATTACCTCTTTATTATATAGGACCATGAACAGGCTAACTGGGTTACTTTATTCTGAGGAAATGCAACACAGGGAAGATAAATATCGAATGGCTCACAAGTTATTTAGAAATAGCAATGTATGTTACTGTTTTGATGGAAAATTTTTGATTTTATATCCCCCTAATCCCTGTAATTGCCTCTATTGAATCTCTTATTGTAGGTAATAGTCTGCTCACCTATGTTTGTCTTTTCCATGACATGATTAGCTCCTTACATATAGAATGGTGTACAATTTATCTTCATTTATCTAGTGTTTAGTCATGTCTAACAGAATCTGATGGTTTGTAGACATGCTACTTTCTGATTTCTTCACCTCTAACAGAATGGAAATATTGCATGTCTCAATAATGTCAAGATTATTGTGACAATCAGGTGATAGAATGCAAATACCAGTAACTCTCCTAAGCTGGGCCTCACATATAGTTTTTTAAATGCGATGTAAAATGTAGAAAATGATATGAATATTCATTTTATTTGATGCAATTTGGAGGTAGTCAGATAGTATAAAGAATCAGAGGGATCTTTGTCAAAACAATTATTTTCTACTTCTTAACTGTAACCTTTAAACAAAAGTCATATAACTATTTTGACCCTGTTTCCCCATTAATTTATAAATATGTAAAATTAAGCACAGAAGATTAATATAAAAATCACAATGAAATATTATGAATAAAGCTCCTAATTAGCAACACTGCTAAAATTATCAAACTGTCCTTTCCTGGCACTAAATTCTCTAGCTTTAGACCCTTTGCCTTCCTTTTGCTTTAAGTTGTCATATAACAGTTTTGCTTTTTTCTGAAAGTATATTAGTGTCTATAGGTAACCTTTCTTATAATAATCTTGCACCCACATAGAAGCTGCATATATTCAATATGAAATGAAAACGTATTTTGTAAAAAGTGCAAGGTTTTCACACCTGCTGGTGTAGCTGTAGCAACAGCTTCACAAACTTCTTTTCTTTTTAAATAATGCTCCTTACACTGGATTCATTTATGTTGAAATGATGGAAAACCACAGACCTCAACCTATGGTACACATCAAACAATTTGACTTCTTGTAATGTCCTGGCTTTTCTCTACTTCTGGGAGCACTGGCATCACTAGCAGCATTTAGTATGGGACTCATGCTATAGAACTTCAAATTCAAGTTCTACAGTGTTACACTAAACATGATGAAAAATATACAAGAACCATTGAAAGATCATTTTTTACTGTGATACACAATTTTCAGGAGAAAGGAACTGCTCACAGGGATGTGATTAGTGTCACATGGCATTTTAAATTGAATACTTACAAAAAGAGTTCATTGCAGTAGCAGCAAGAGGTGGCTACAAAATTATTACAGTAGTCCCTATACAGTTAATTTTATGTGGTTCTGATTTAATACTGCATCTTTATATTTGTTTATATTTCTCTTGACTGAAAAATATGCTATATACAGTCTATAAATGTTGGTACATGTAAATTTTGATAAATTTTAACTTTTTATAACAGTTTGTATATATTTTGTGTTAGTAAATGATAAAATAGACTAATATTTACATATATTACATGCATTTATGAAATACCTAACTTTTTCTTAATTGCCTTGCTATTACAAAGCTATGCAGCTTCTCAATGAGTGTATTTAAGTTGTCAGAAATCTCCAAATAAAGGTCCAATATATTTATTGAACAAAATCTCTGTGTATAAGTAGACCCATGCAGTTCACACCCATGTTGTTTAAGGGTCAGCCGTACATTAGACTGAGACTGGAACAGAGAAAGAGCTTTGCCAGACATCTCTATCAGCACCATTTCCTCTCTTTTGGCTTTTGCTTTTCTTGTGGGCATATTCTCTCTAGGTCATTTAACTGCACCATTTTTGAAATGTGTGTATGGAATTACGACTGATAATTGATTCCTCTTTGATATATATTCCCAAAACCTTAGAACACAGTTACAATTTTCTTTGACTAACTAAACTTCATAAATAATAAAGAGAATATCATGCATGCCATCCTATCTAATAAAGAGGGAATATGCTAATTGACACTTACGCTGTCGCAAAGATGGCGGCCCCCACAGGCAACAAGGAGGGAATATGCTAATTGACTGCCCCACCCTCAAAGATGGCGGTGCCCACAGCCAATAAAGAGGGAATATGCCGATTTACTGCCACGCTCTCAAAGATGGCAATGTTCAGAGCCAATAAGGAGGGACTATGCTAATTGAATGCCATGCCATCGAAGATGGTGGAACCCACAGCCACAAGATGGCTGGCAGGGGAGGGCAGTTGTGGGCAATCAGGCCAGCAGGGGACGGCAGTTAGGGGTGACCAGGCCAGCAGGGGAGAGCAGTTGGGGGAGACTAGGCCTGCAAGGGAGGGCAGTTGGGGGCAACCAGGCCTATAGGGGAGGGCAGTTAGGGGAGACAAGGCCAGCAGAAGAGGGCAGTTTGGGTTAACCAGGCCGGCAGGGGAGCAGTTAGGCATTGATCAGGCTGGCAGGGGAGTGGTTAGGGGGTTATAAAGCTGGCAGGCAGAAATGGTTTGGGGCAATTAGGCAGGCAGGCAAGCGAGCAGTTGGGAGCCAGCAGTCCCGGATTGTGATAGGGATGTCTGACTGCCAGCTTAGGCCCAATCCCACAGGCAGTCGGACATCCCCCGAGGGGTCCCAGATTGGAAAGGGTGCAGGCTGGGCTGAGGGACACTCTCCCCCACACACAGAGTGCATAAATTTTGTGCATCGGGCCTCTAGTAATATATATATATAAAGAGAGACATCATGTAGAATCATTAATTTTAATAATTAGATGCTAGTAGACTTATGCATATGACACGTATAAACAAGCTTCTACCAATTTTAAAACTAACACAACTTTCTCAGTTTGAAAAAAAAAAAAAAGCCAATGTCATAATCTTGATCTTTCAACAGCAACCAAAGGTTATTAGAGCAGTATCTTGATTCTTGTTTGTAAGTATTTGGATTCATCTCAGCTCCTCTGTTTTCCTGAGTCCCTCACATACACAATAATCTAGTTATGTATCTGTCTCTTTCATAAGATTATAACCTCCTCTATGCTAGAAGCTGTAATGATATCATTTTTCTAATTTTTGAGTCTAGTATGGTGAATGGTGCATAGTAAAGATTCAAAAATCTTTATTAGTTCACTCTTCCTCTTAAATCCAAATTTAAATAGAAGGGAAGGGGAAATAATGACACCCAACAATAACTGTGCGCAAATCTTATCCAATCAGGTGAATGAAATTGTGCTTGCTTGTATCTGTAATTTCTTCAAGTCAATAGTTGCCTCCCAGGGCACCTCTGGACTAATTAGATTAACTATTACTGTCAGGGCTTCCTAATTGTTTGTACTGAAGAAAGCAAATTGCAGACAGTAGATATCAGTGTAAAATCAAACAGAAAACAGGTGTTTGCTAATTAAAACTGAGATTTTTAATGAATGACCCTGCCGTTTTGGTGAATAAATACCACTCTCAACATCTGCTGCATAATTAGATTCTTCTCTCTCTCTCTATCTCTCTCTCTCTCCCTCCCTCCCTCCCTCTCTCTCTCTTTCTCACTTTCACTCTCTCTCCCTTGACTCTCTCTTCCTCTCCTTTTCTACATTCTTCTCTCTCCCTCTCTCTTTCCTTTCCTGTCCTCCTCTACCCACTTTACCAACATCTCAGTAAATAACTGTAAAATGAAAAAAATTTAAAAAGGAGAAAAATCCCAGTAATCTTTCATCTTTGTAAAGGGACAAAATCAGATGTCCCAAAAGAATCACATTAAAACATTTTAATGTACAAATTGGTCATGGTACCCTGAGGGAGGCTTATCATGAGTTCTGGTTCATCTACTATTTGAGACTTTATTTTGAGTTAATTGGGTGTCCTGCTGAGATGACCTCATCTGATAAATGGTGTTCTTTTTTCTTTTCAATCCTTTTGAAAATGAAAGAGGAGAACTAATTTTAAAATATTATAATAAGTTTGTGCAATGTGCCTGGTAAGCAGGTTTTACTGTATATAAGTGCTTCATTTTTAGGAAAGCTGAAATGAAAAAAAAACAACTTGGAATGACTTAATAGAAAAGACACGTGCAAATGTCAAGGCATTTTTTTGAAATCATCATTGCAGAAACATTTTCCCACCATTAGGTTTTGTTTGTGAGTGCTCTAGTAAGTGAATTTTAGTTTTAGCTGTTTTATGCAATTAAACTTAACTGTAATGTCTCAGCCATAGGAGCTCTGAGGATTTGGCAAAGCTCTTGAGTGCTGGGTCAACTAATAAAGAATCAAATGTGTTGAAATATAAGAAAATCAAGTAGTTTCTGGACAAGTCTAATGTGCCAGATCAGAAGCTATAGGCTAAGAGTATAGTAGGTATGCTGACAGGTCAGGGGCTTTGGAGTACTGTACTATTTTATTTTAAAAATATTTTTATTGATTTTAGAGAGAGAAAGAGAGAGGAAGAGAGTGAGGGAGAAAGAGAAACATCAATGTGAGAGTGGAACATTGATCAGCTGCCTGCTGCATGCCCCCCACTGGGGATGGAGCCTACAACCCAGGCATGTGCCCTGATCAGGAATTGAACAAGCAACATTTTGGTGCATGGGACAACACCGAAACCAACTGAACCACACCAGCCAGCATAAGCACTGTACTATTTTTTTAAATATATTTTTATTGATTTCAGGAGGAAGGGAGAAGGAGAGAGAGATAGAAACATCAATGATGAGACTCATTGATCGGCTGCCTCCTGTATACCCCTTATTGGGGATTGATACCCCTGCAACTGGGGTATGTGCCTTGACCAGGAATTGAACTGTCACCTTTTGTAAAAGGCGAAAGATTTATGCGATCTGAAGAGAAACCAGAGTATGTCACCTTTTGGTTTATAGGTCAACACTCAACCACAGAGCCACACCAGCTGGGCTGTACTGTGGTATTTTAATTTAAGAATGAAACTCAGGCTTCTGGTCTAAGACAGTGAAAGAGGAAGACCCTACATGCACATCCCATGAACATATCAGATTTACATCTACAGACAGAGCAATTTACCCTAAGAACAGAGAGTTGACTGAACAGCTTCTGCACAACAAATGAGAGAGATACAATACAGAAATGTGTAAAAGAAACAGAGACAAATACTACTAGAGGCCCAATGCACGAAATTCGTGCAAGAGTAGGCCTTCCTTCACCCGGCTGCCGCCACCAGCTTCCCTCTGGCACCCGGGACCCAGGCTTCCCTCATAGCCCTGGCTTCATCCAGAAGGTCATCTGGAAGGATGTCCGGTCTAATTAGCATATTACGATTTTATTGTTATAGATGGGACTCCCACCTCTAGCACACTAATCTGCAGCAGGGAGGTAGCACTAAAGTGCCTGCACCCAGACTCACCAGCCCTGGGGCACAGCAAAAAAAGTCAATAGTTTAAGGGACACTGGACTATACAGAAAGGAAATACATTAACTAACTTTAGAAAATATGCTAAATAAGAGGGGGACTGTGGGAACTCTCTCTGGTGCCCAAGGCACTGGACAGCACCATTGTTTTGTTCCCCCTCCCCCTTGATTGCAGAAGCACAATCCTGGTTTTCTAGCCAGCTAAGGTAGTGCCAAGCTACCCCAGGTACCAGGCTAACACCAGCTCCATCGCTTGTCACCTGGACTCCATGCAATCCCTGCTTGGTTCAGCTATAGAACCTGACTAGAGTGTGGCTTGTCCCTGGGATCCCCTGCGGCCTGAACCACCTCCAAGTACACCCCAGTTGTCCGGCTAGGACAGTCTCTGCAAGGCTTGCCTCCAAGACACCCCATGGCCCACACCTGCTTCAGCTGCAGCTCTAACCTGCCTATGAACCAAGAAGTCACAGTTGGATTCCCAGTCAGGGCACATGCCCGCCCATGCCCTGGTTGCAGGCTCGATCCCCAGTGTGGGGCATGCAGGAGGCAGCCGATTAATGATTCCCTCTCATCATTGATGTTTTATTTATTTCTCCCTCTTTCTTCCTCTTTGAAATTAATAAAAATATATTTAAAAAATATGGGTGAGTTTGTGATAGGAATTCTTATAAGACACACTTTTTCTCTCCCTTGCAATAACCAGCTTCCCCAAAATCCACTGGCAGCCACTCCTTTTTTTGTCTCCCCCTGTAGGAAGGGTTTTGTCATTGTTACCACAATGTTAAGAGTTTCTTACTAGTATGTTTCTTGGTGGGATGGGATAGGGGATATTTTAGTTTTAAGTAAGAGTCTCTAATTTAGCCTCCCTTCTAGCTTATGCCCTAGATTTGTCTTCTGCATCTTCCTCATTTAGTCTATTAAGATTAAGCTCCAGGCTCCATGATCAGCAATGTCCCAGAAGAAATATTTGCTATATAGTACCTATCTGTATTTCCACTTTTTAGAAATTTTGTTCTTGGATGCTTGTTGTTTTTTGTTTGTTTTGTTTTTGTTAGTTTTTGCTTAGCTAACTGTTCATTTGTGTACTGTAAAATGTACTGTACATATTTATTCAGCCTTTTATATGTTTACTCCTAAGACTGTTCATTGTAATTTCAGAGACAGAATCCTTCTCCCTGTCTTCATGCATAATAACAGCTACAATCAGATATTTCTGGTAGAGCAAATAGAGCTGTTGCTTTTCTAGCAGTGTTTCAACCTCAACCAAGTCAGCCAAACTGGGTTGTTACACATACACAAATTCACATTTTATCCTTATCCTTTATCCTTAGAATCTGTGAAGTGTATTAGTAGAATTATGACCCTAAATGGTGTCCCTGTGAATTAATAGTACAGTGCCATGAACACTGAAAGTACTCAAGAAATGTTGGATGATGGTGATGATGATGGTGATGATGATGATGATGATGATGATGATGATGATGATTACATCATTTGGCTGAATAAAGTAATGATGAGCTCTTGTTGGCAAATTAGAATGATATAAAGTCAATACCTGTGGGTATGGAAATGGTTTAAATTTGCTGGTATAGAAGGATACATGAAAAACTCTACTGGGAGCAATGCCAGTTATTATCATCTTACTCAAGGAC
>NW_006292095.1:7685305-7685736 GCF_000327345.1 Myotis davidii | reverse complement strand
ATATATAAAAGCCTAAGTGACCAGCTGACTGGTTGACCAGCCAACCAACCAGTAGCTATGATGCACACTGACCACCAGGGGGAAGAAGCTCAACACAAAATCTGCTGAGCTGCATTCACTGGCAGCTGTGGTTCTTGGGTGATGCACTGGAACCAGAGAGGAGGGAGCCCAATTCCCAGGGTGTGTCACCTAGAACCACCTTCTCGCAATCTGAGACCCCTCAGGGGATGTCAGAGAGCCGGTTTGGGCCTGATCTCTGCAGGCCAGGCCAAGGGACCTCACCGGTGCATGAATCTGTGCATCAGACCTCTAGTATGAATTATAATACAGTAAAGAACTCAGATGTGTCTACAATGCATAATTTGATGATTCTCCCTACTCCTTCTTAATGAATATGATATTCTCATTCATGCTTTTCCTAAGATCTTTTT
>NW_006292095.1:7672342-7685043 GCF_000327345.1 Myotis davidii | reverse complement strand
TCAGCTTTATTAAGGTAAAATTGACATATAATAATGTAAGATTTTTAAAGTATATATTGTGGTGATTTAATATATGTATGCATTCTGAAAGTATTCCCCTATATAGCAAATTAACGCATTCATCACTTCATGTATTTATTTATTTTTGGTTTGTGTGTGAGAACATTTAAGTTCTACTCTCTTAAAAAGTTTCAATTATAAAATACAATGCCATTAACTATATTAAGAAAACAGTATTTTCCCACATGCCTGCCCAGCTAGCATTTAATTTCTTTGTTCCTTTACTTAGAAAGAATTGTCTAATTTTATGTCACCACCCCCTGTTTTCTCAACCTATTGTAATGAGGCTCTGTCCTTACTACATGTGTTAGTATTCTGGAACTTCCATAACAAATACCACAGACATTTATTTTTTCACAGTTCTAGAGGCTAGATGTCCATGATCAAATTGCTGGGAAAGTTAGTTTCTGGTTGACACTCACCTTCTTGCTTTGTCCTTACCTTGTCTTTCTTCTGTGCATATTAAGGGTGAAAGGAGAGCGAAAGAAACAGAGAAAGAGAGAAATATATATACATACATACTAGTGGCCCGGTGCATGAAATTCATGCACATTAAAAGAAGATTAATTAGAGGAAATATTTTAATATTGCTATTTGCCCTTTCTCTATAATAGAAGTATCAGAGATGAAAGAAAATTAGTAAAATATATATGAAAATCTTCCTCCTGTCAGAGTCTGGGGCACGCTGAAGGACCCAGAGTCAAGTCCCTGCCTACCCGCAGCCCCTCAAAATTGCACGAGATCCAGACCCAGTCGGCCCCACCCCCACTGGGCAAGATCCAGATCCGGACGGCCCCACCCTTGTCAAGCCCTGCCAGGCAGGGGCGCAGCCTCAGGTCCCCTGGACCAGTGCGGGAAGCAGGGGGTTTGCAGCCTCAGGTCCCCCATCAAGCTCCGCCAGATGCGGGGGGTGGGGGGGCGCGCAGCCTCAGGTTCCCGGCCTGGTGCCAGGTGGGGGGAACAGCATCAGGTTCCCTGGTGCACTCTTGGAAGGGGGTGCAGCCTCAGGTCCCCCAGCGCACCCTCAGGTTCTCCAGCCCAGTACTGGGGCAGGGGGGATGGCCTGAGGTCCTTCAGCCCAGCCCCAAGGTGGGGGTTGCACCTTGAGGTCCTCCATCAAGTCCTGCCAGGAAGGGGGCACGGCTTGAGGTCCCACATCGAACCTTGCTGGATGGGGGGCATGGCCTGAGGTCCCCTGGCCTGGCACTGGGGTGGGGGGCATGGCCTAAGGTCCCCTGGCCCAGTGCCAGGGTGGGGGGTGTGGCCTGAGGTCCCCTGTCAAGCCCCACTGGGCAGCCTCAGGTCCCTTGACCCAGCCCAGTGCCATGCAGCCTCAGGTCCCTGCTGATTGCTTGCTAAGGCTCATTACGGGAACTCAGCCTCTGCTGTGGGTGCAGACATCTTGTGTTATGGAAACCCTGCCTCCGCTGTGAGCGCTGCCATATTTGTGATGATGTGGTGGTCAATTTGCATATTCTCTCTTTATCAGATAGGTTATGGAAATGGAGAGAGGGGAAGAGAGAGAGAGAGAGAGAGAAAGAGAGAGAGAGAGGGAGGAAGAGAGAGAGGGGGCACTCTTGTGTCCCTTCCTCTTCTTATAAGGGCACCAATTGTATTGTTTTATAGCCCTGCCTTTATTATTTCATTTAACCATAACTACGCCCATAAAGGCCCAATCTCTAAATATGCTCACATTGAGGATTAGAGCTTCAACATATGAATTTTGGGGTCACAATTCTGTTCATAACACTATTTCACTGAAATAGTTCTAGCTATCACCCACCATTTCCATTTTCATATACCAGTGTTTGGTTCTCTCTCATTGATTTATTGTACTTTTTCTCATCATTTAACATAGTTGACTGCTCTGTCCTTGGTGAAGGACTTTATTATCCTGTGTTTTATTTTATTAAAGTATTTTATTTCTTAAGATATCACCTTTGCTCCTACATTATAACTTAACTTTAACTAGAGTAAAGAAATAATTACCTGGCATAATTTTTGCATTATTTAAAAAAATATTTTATTGAGTTTTACAGAGAGGAAGGGAGAAGGATAGAGAATTAGAAACATTAATGAAAGAGAAACATCGATCAGCTGCCTCCTGTACACCCCCTACTGGGGATGTGCCCGCAACCAAGGTACACGCCCTTGACGGCAATTGAACCCAGGATCCTTCAGTCCACAGGCCGATGCTCTATCCTCTGAGCTAAACCAGTCAGAGCAATTTTTGCATTATTTTTATCATAGATCTAAGTGATTTCTTGGCAGCATTTGACACTGTAGGTCAAAGGTCTACAAGTAGGACCCACATAAACTAGAGTTCAAGATAACACATGGGTGCAAAAAAATACATAAAAAACTTTAGTATGCATGTATTTCACCTTATAAAAGAAATTAAACTACTTAGATTTAATCAGTGCCCTCATCAGTTTAAAATGTCATGTAGGATTAGGAGTATCCTGAGGGAAGAGTGGGGTACTCCATATTGATGGTGGTCAGTGGTGCAAATCTCATTCAGCCCTTTTCAGCATATTGAGAAGTAGTTTAATTTAAGTGGGCTCACTTAAATTGATTTAAGCAGGATATAAAATTTAGGTTTTAAAATCTTGGCAATGATTTATAATTAAATAAGGAAGATTTTTCTAGCATACAAGGTGGCTTGCTTATTACATGGAAAAAACTTCAAAAGAATTTTGTTTTATAAAAACATAACTATAAAAAAAGGCTGAGAATGGTGAGATGCATCTATCCTAGTTATTTACATGCACGCACGCACACACACACACACACACACACACACACAGTTTCTGTCAAGAAAATGTTAACATTTTTTACAATGAGCAAAAACAATTTTTCCCCCCAGACAATAAAATTCATTTTATGGAGAATTTTAAAAGGAACTGGAAGTATGTTTACATAATTAAATGACTTAGTTTCTGAAAACATGTAAATGCATCAAAAATAAAACACTTGGAAACAGAGTTTTCTAACATATTTATAAATCTTCTCAATGAAAAGTTTCATTATGTTTGAAATCATAATTTGTAAATGGGACTGGAAAATAAGCGTCATGACTTACTAAGAATAGCTAATAATGCCATTTTAAAATGTGGCTCCATGTCTTTGTCAGTTAACTTTCTCTATGAATGCCATTAAAAGCAAGAATTACTTAGCACAATATCTATTAAAATCTCAGCTGACTTCCTTATTTGACATTAACAAGCTGTTCCTCAAACACACATGGATATTCAAAGACCCAAAGTAGCCAGAAAATATCCCAAAACAAACAGAATTGGAAGACTCACACTCACTGATTTCAAAACTTAATACACAGAGTAACCAAGCCTGCATAAGGATAGACATATATAGATCAATGAATGGGATTAAGAGTCCAGAAATTAGGTCTTGCATTTATGTTCAATAGATTTCCAATAAGGATGCCATGGCCATTGAATGGGTAAATGTTCAGGGAAATAAAAACAAAATATTTTTACCTTGAAAGACTCTTTTTAGGCAGCAGTTTTACATAGAATTGACAAAACATGGCACAGCATTCTTTAGATAGTGTCAGCAGTGACAGACACCGAGACAAATTTGAAATAGAAGAGGTCAACCTCACAGAATACTAGAAGTATTCTGTCTTGGACATACTACAAGAGGGCAGCAATTCAGAAGACACTTGCACAAATTCTCTAGTTGCATACCTGTTGGTGCATGGATGTGTGGAACTATTAGAGGTCTGGAAAGAACCAGATAAGGAGATTAGAAGGACCAATCTTTGGGGCTCACACATGACAGGAGCAGTTCTTGTTACAACCAACCAAACTGGTAAACCAATAATTTGCAGGACATTGGGAGGTACTCAGAATGTTCTTGCCTCAATAAGAGGGAAATAATAGCTTTACACAAAGTGCTTCTCTGATACAACCTTACAAAACTTAAAAGCAAGATATGAAAAGCTAAAACTATAATGTCCAAGAGGGAATATGCACTGAGAATAATTGATGGCAGATTAGACATTACAGAGGAAATATTAGTGAATTTAAATACATAAGAATATGAATGGCCAAAAGTAAAGTAAAAGATTTTATAAAGTTTTTACACAGAAGTTTTTGACTAGATAAAGGTTGTAAAATTTACTTAGGGCTATTACTATTGCTCACAGCAATTAATTGGAAAAAAAACACCATCCTTTTGGCAAATGGCTTTCAGCTACCACTTGTCCACTTAGCCAGCCACTGTTGCACAGTGCTGGGAGCCGGTCCATCCTTGCTGTTTCAAGGGACCTGGCATATATGGCACACTGTTCTTAATATATTTGCTCATCTTCTTGGCGCTATGTATTTTAACCACGGTCACCTCTCTGAGAAAGGTTGTTTCCCCAGGTAGGGATTTTCCCCTGAAGTTAGGGAGGGAATAAAACCTCTTAACTAAGTGCCAGGCGGGTAATTAATCACTTTAACTACAAACAATCATGCTTAAGCTACATAATCTTTACTCCCTGGAATGGAGATAAGAAACGCCCTAACCTTTGGAATAGAGATTGATAGGATTGGAATCAACTGGTATAAATACAGATGCAACAAGACAACAGGACTCAGAACCTACACTCAGAACTTAGAAGACAGAACCTACACAGAACCTAGAGACAGAAGAACTTCGCTGGAGAGACCATGGCAAAAGATCCTGGACAGAACCTGGCTACAGAACTTGATTGGAGAACCTAGCCAGAGGACATGGGCACAGAACTTGGCTGGAGCTTGTGGCTAGAGATCCTGGCACGGCTGCTGATCAACTGAATGCTGTCTCCGTGTCATTCCTTCTTCGCCACCTCCATCCACACCTTTGGGGACCCCTGGACCTGCTGGGGTTGGACCCCAGCAGCACAGTGAACAAAATATATGATTGACCTTGGTGTCCCTGTGTCCAGATCATAAGAATGAAAGTCGACCTTACAAAAAAGAACAATCCACCCATTAAAATAGAATGTATAGTCCAGTATAATATGTTGGTACAGTTACAGGGAAATGGGTAATTATTTGTGGGATATTTAATTATTTCATCCTATAAATATTATCTGATTAATTTCTATGTGCCAGGCACTATTCTAATAGGTTGAAGTGCAAAAGTGGAAAAAACAAACAAACAGGATCAACCCTGCCCCATAGAGCTTATATTCAAGTTGGATGAGGAGGAGGTTGGTGAAAGTCAAAACTTAAAAATAATTTTGTATTATGTTAGAATTTATAAGTACTATAGAAATAACTAAGTTAGAGAGTAGAAGAGGAAAGAGGTATGGAGAAGAGATAAGGGATATGGCCATTTTTCTTTTGGATGTCTATTCTCAGGGAAATAAAAAGCAACCTCATCAGCAGACGATGTCTTAAAAGTTTGTACGAGGGCATAAGAGATGAAAGAAATAGTGACCTGGGAATGTGGGAAAGTGATTTTTTTAGGAAACTGGTAGGATTACCAAACAGCATTGAGAAACCATTTGTGATTTGAGGTATAAACTTGAAATAAATCCAATCAATGTGATACATGTTTTTCTTCAGCCATCTTTAACTGAACAGGTACAGACAGGAACATGTAGAGAATGAATTGGATTAGACCTGCATTACATGTCATTTAATTATGTTCCCTATCACCTGACTGTAAACCTCAGGGATATTTAATCTCAGGTTTTTATTTACTTTTCATAGCCAATGGTTCACTAAGTTATTCAATTATTCATTAATTTGTTCAACTAATGTGTATTGACTACCTCTACTGTTTATAGCACTGTGGCAAACAGGAAAAAATATCCATGTCCTCAAGAAATATTAATATACTGTAATACAACATAATACAATAGCATAACATAACAAACATAACATAACATAACATAACATAACATAACATAACATAACAACCTAACATAAAATACCGTTGGGGAAACCAGCTGTGCACCATGTGACTTAAGAGAGGACTACTCCATGGTAGCCCAAAAGAGTGTGGGTAGGCTGGCTGTGTGCTAAGGGAAGCTTCCCAACAAGAGATGGCCCAGACAGATTTTGAAGGACCTTAATGAGTTAGCCAGAGAAGGCATTACAGGTGGGTGAAATGCCTCTAGAGAAGCATGTTGCAATGGGAGAGCATAGTATGTTTAGGGAACTGACATGGTTCAGCTTTAAAAGGTCCAAATTTTCAGGTGAAGAGTGTCAAGCAACAAGAAAATGAGAAGGGAGAGAAAAGCAGGGATCAAATCATGAAGAAACACATCCCATGGTAAGAAGTTAGGATTTTATCAAGAAGATAAGGAGTTCTTAAGGGTTAAGTGAAGGACTGACATGATGTCTAGTCAACAAGGACAAAACAACTCCAAAGACTCCACCTCCTTAGGCCTCTTAAGTCAGTTTTCTCTTTCCCGTTCCTATTGCTTCCGCCCAGGTTGATGAGCTTATTCAATTGCTAGTATTTGTCTGTCAAACTGTAAGTGGTTTTCAATTCATCCTTCATAGTTGTCAGAGTTATCATCTGAACAAAAGAGCTCATGTTATTTTTCTTACCCAAATACCTAAAACCTCACAACTTGGACAGTCAACTCCAAACATTTTATCTAATGGTCCTATTCCTCCATGTGATGGTCCCAAGCAATCCTTTCAAATTCATCATCCTCCAGCATTTCTTTCATCCTGGTATTCCATTAATAGCTGATCACCAACATCCCTGGACCGGGAAGACACCTTCAATCCTCCTGACTTTTTACATACTCTAGAATTTCCCTCACCCTAGCTTACCAAGATACCCCTTCACAAAAATACCAAACATTTTCATCCAGTTATTCATATGCTAATTCCTTGTAAAGCCTTTTCTGACCCTACTGATCACAAATATTTTCTTTTCCTGCAATGTGAACACTTTATGCATCTATTTTTACACTTAATTTTATTCAATCTTTTCATAAATAAAGTTTCATAGTTATACATTTCTTAAAGTGAGTGACCCAGTCTTTTTTATTTAATGCTGGTAGTTTCTACCGTTCTAAGTCCAACCTTCCAAATTTTGTACCATTGCCATATATTTATTAAAATAATTGATTTTTGAATTCTGAATTAGTTTGGGCCAAATTAAAAAGTGTTCTATATAAGCGTGTGCATGTGCGTGTGCGTGTGCGTGTGTTTGTGTGTGTGCATCTACACATATGCACATGTGTGCATACTTGCATGCCTATGAGACATTGTGAGTTTGGATCCAGACCACCTCAAAAAAGCAAATATCACAATAAAGGAAATGACTTTTGTTTCCCAGTGCATAAAATGTTATGTTTGTACTACATTATAGTCTATTAAGTATGTGCTAGCATTATGTCTAAAAAATCAATGTACATACCTTAATTAAAAATTATTACTAAAAATGCCTACCATCTGAGCCTTCAGTGAATTGCAGCCTTTTTTTTTACTGGTGGAGCATCTTTGCCTCCATCTTGATGGCTGCAGTGGTTGCTGAAGGTTGGAGCGGCTATGGCAATTTCTTAAAACAAGACAACAATGAATTCTGTCACATTGATTGACTCTTCATTTCACTTGAACATTTAGAAATCATTTTTTAAGGTTATTAATTAACCTAATTTCAATATTGTTGCATCTCCAGGAATAGGGAAGCCTGAGGACAAGAAAGAGAGAAGGGGTAGGACTGGTTGATGGACCAGTCAGAACACACACAACATCTATGATTTAGTTCTCCATTTATATAGGCACAGTGCATGGCAATTACAACAGCAGTGTAAAAGATCACTGATCACAGATAAAATATAGTAGTAATGATAAAGTTTAAAATATTGTGAGACTTACCGAAATATGACACAGGGACATGGAATAAGCAAATGTTCCTGGGAAAATCGCACCCATAGATGAATTCAATGGAGAGTTGCCATAAGCCTTTGATTTTTAAAAAATGCAGTATCTGCAAAGTGCAATAAAGAGAAGCACAATAAAATGAGGTCTTACTGTACAGTAGATCAATGACAGCTTGCTCATTTTCCCCCAAAAGTGTTTACAAGTTTTAAATAATTTATCTTATCAGAATCTAGGGGTTTTTATTTTCCATTTGTTAAATGTGATGTGTGATACTTGATATTAAGCACACAGATGCTAACTAAAATTCTCCTTCTACTAAAGAGAAACTGAGGCCCAGTGAGATGTAATAATTCACTCCTAATGATACGTATTCCAGCTGTACACTCTGGAAATCTTCCAAATCGCTCAATACCATCTTTGATTTGAATCTATTATGCAGAGTTATACATTTGTGGCTTTTAAGAATGTCAGAGCAGAGAGGTGCTTCAGGATAATCTAATAATAATAACCACATTTGAGGAGTTTCCACCTGGCACTGTGTTAGGAATGTTACAAACATCATGATTAATATTCACAATGACCTTGTGAAGTGGGTGTTTCTATCCCCATATTAATGATACATTTATTTTTAACAGGATGAAGTAGGTTAACCTGTACTCACTACCTAGCAAATGACAGAGCTAAAGTTCAAGTACAGAGCTAAATTTCAAAGTCCATGCTCTTAACAATCCTATATAATAAAAG
Source organism: Myotis davidii (assembly GCF_000327345.1). Taxonomy (NCBI): domain Eukaryota; kingdom Metazoa; phylum Chordata; class Mammalia; order Chiroptera; family Vespertilionidae; genus Myotis; species Myotis davidii. The sequence goes on along the minus strand of NW_006292095.1, from coordinate 7,676,398 downwards.
GGTAATATGCAAATAGACTGAACGGCAGAACAACTGAACAACCAATCAAAGAGAAATATGCTAATGATATGCTAAGGCTGCTCCAAACACTCGCCCAGATGATCGAGACTGAGTGAGATGGGGCAGATACACCCTGAAGCCTTCCCACGGTTTCTCCCCAACCTGATTGTGCACCGGTAGGTCCCTCAGCCTGGCCTGCGCTCTTTCACAATCTGGGATCCCACAGGGGATGAGCCAGTTTCAGCCCGATCCTTCAGGCCACATCCCTTGGGAGGGCGCCAGATGCAGGGCTCATGGCTAGCAAGTGCTGCTGTGGCAGCGTGAGCCTCTCCCAAGTGGGACTGATTAGGCACGAGCCCACAGCAGGCACAGTGGGGCCGAAATGAACAGGAGCGGCAGGTAGGAGCTGCAGGCAGCATTGGACTGCAGGTTTTGGCTCAATCCCTGCAGGCCACCCAGAGGGATCCCACTCATGCACAAAATTGTGCACCGGGCCTTTAGTTTAAAAATAATATATTAGTTGACTTTTTCTATTGATGAGAATAATATGATATCAATTATAAGACTGGTTTAGAGAATTTCATCAGCAATGGGAGAAAAAATTGTTAGAATGAACCAATGAAAATGAATTTTGCTTAACTCTCATATATTTTATCCTACCAAGCTTTTAGTTTGTCTTGTTATCTGTTTATCCATTCATTCACTTAACAAAATTCTATTGAGTACCTACTATGAGCCAGCAGTATTCCAAGCACTTCTGGGACATATTTAGGAGAAAATAAAAAAGGCCCATCCTCACAGAACTTACATTTTAGAAAGGGTAAGATAGAAAGTAAACCAAAATCATGACAAGTGAACTAAGTATACAGTATACTAGAAGATAGTAAGTACCATGGAGATGTTTTAAAATTATAAAAGCAGATAAAATTTTTGGGATGAGGGACTGTAGAGTGGCCTTGGAGGAACAGCACTCCCAGCAGAAAGAACAGCCAGTGCAAAGGTATGAGTGCATGTTGGAGGAACAGCAAGAACCACGGGCTGGAACAGAGTGAGGGAGGGGGTGAACTTTGAGAAGAGAGATCTAAGAGATGCTCAAAGAGAGGAGATCTCTGCTTGACAAGAACATGCTACATTTCTGTGTTCCTACTTTATCTCAGTCTCTCTGCCTTTTATTTTGCTTCTGCCCTTTCACAAGTTTGGGTCAGAAAATTGATGGTGCCATGTAGTGATTTTATTAATATTACATAAGTGGAAACCTCATTTTAGCAGCTGCTGATCACTAGAGTAAAGTCTACATAAAATTTAGAACACGCTTCTCCATGGATTCAAGACCAAAGCAGAAGAGTGGATAGCTGAATTCAGATTACAGCTCGGAGCCTCCCTGGCCCTGGGCTCTGTGCAGACCTTGTCTTTTCTTTGAGTTGGTGTTTACCTTCAGTGGTAGAGATTCTCTAGTCAAATTCATGGGTATTTACTCCAGAAACTGATGAAAAGATTTGAATCTAGCAGGCATTGTTTCCTAAAATTTATTGTATATTATTACAGGGTACACTCTACTCCTGACCTGAACACCAGACAAATACTTAGTAAGTGGAAAATTTACAGTAAAAGCTTGAGACTTAAGTTCTTAAATCCTAAATGTCAACGCTCATAAACCCTTAGCCCTGAAGAAAATAAGATGGCTGCTGCTCTGCCCTTGAATTCACTCTGATTAAGCACCTTACAACTTTCTCAAAGGGTGAACATCACTATGAGTCAGAAGTTTTGTTGTTGTCCTTGTCTTTAACAACAAAAAAATAATGATTTCTCCCTCAGGAATAACTGTTCATCAGATAAAGTCTCAAAAGACATTCTACTGATTAGCATCTCTGAGTAAGACGCAGGTTTTAAATCCTGGCTAAGCTTTACCCCAGATTATCTCTGGGGAAAAAAAAAAAAAAACACAAAAACACACACACAAAAACACCCGGAGAAGAGATTTTAAGTTTGGTCTCTCTTTTTGTTCTTATGATAAAGACTCCCCCTCCCCTCACCCCCCCAAACCAATCAGCAACCCATTGGCCGGAAGCCAGAGCTGGCTCATAGAAAATTCAATTCTGAAATGGACAGCACGAAGCTGTCCTTTTGTGCAATATCTCAAGAAAAGTAAAACAAATTTGATCATTTTGAAGCTTGTGTTGCCTCATTGCTAGGCAGCACTCCCCAACATCCTTGCCATTTCATGAATGGTGAGAGCTCTTAACAATGACAGCCTGCCTTGTCCTAACTTGCGATTAGCATCAGTCACCCTGGAAACCTACTCAGAGGTCTTGAACAAGTCTATTTTTCCCCCTGGAAATAAAAGAGGAAAGCAGTGAATTTTAGCTAGCATTTCCTAGATCCTCATTCTGTGCCAAAGTCCGTTCTCAATGCTTTTCTGGTCCAAATGTTGAAGACTGGGAGCAGAAAGAAAAGTTGCCCCGTGTAGCCAGACTCCGGCACAGTGAATATTTCCCAGAGAACAGATGGAATTAGAAATCAAAACCTTTAAAATATCGCACCTGGACCTGCTGGGGTTGGACCCCAGCACTTACTCACGTCGACTCAATATTCAAAGAGCCAGCATGAACATTTTCTCTAATGGAAGAAAAGAAAAAAGCCTCATATAATCCATTTCATCTATCTGAATAAGCTAAAATGCTAGTTGATGCTGATTGTTTCATTTGGCACCTAAGTATGTGAACGTTTTTTTTTTTCTTTGCAGATTAGTAGCAGTGGCAGGATTGTGCTGAGCATCTGGCAAGTCAGTATTTTAGCACTAGCTTTATTTTTCGTGGATGAAGTTGGTGACTGGACCAAAAAAAGAAAAAAGTGGGGGAAGGGTTTCTGATCAGCATTCCAGAGACCAGAAGAGTGATTAAGCTTTGGCTAATAATATTGAAATGAAGAATTCTGAGGCAGGAATCTTAAATGACTAGAAAGATGATCCCAGAGGTACCAGGAGTCTCTAATTACAAACATGTGTGTGTGTTTTTTTAATGACTCTGAGCCATTTCTATTTTTTAAAAATATATTTTTATTGATTCCAGAGAAAGAAAGGGAGCGATAGAAATATCTATGATGAAAGAGCATCATCAATTGCCTGCCTCTTGCATGCCTACTGGGGATCAAGCCCACAACCCAGGCATATGTCCTGATTGGGAATTGAACCATGACCCTTTAGTTCACAGGTCAATGCTCAACCACTGAGCAACACTGGCCAGGTTGTTTTTGTTTTTATGTCTTTATATATGGATTTTCTACATCTTCCTAAAGGGATGGGCTTGACTTCTTTAACTGGATTATTAAAAGTTATGGCAGGCAGTGGTCTCAGTGTCTTGCTGAGCAAGATGTCAACATAGCTACTTGATGAATTCATGAGAAATATAAGACATGGTTGATGGTGCTAGGGTCAGTGCTTGGTAAAAGTATGAAACAATGGAATTTCATTCACAGAGACAGTGAGTGTATGGTGGAAAGACTATTAAATTAGAAGGCAGCGGCCTTAGGTCAAATTCAACTGTTGCTCTGTCCTGGTTATATGACAGCTGCTCTATGACCTTCTCTGGGTCAGTGTAGTGGGGCTCATAATGTTTTCAAAGTTACCTGGGTAAGCATGATTTCATTATGAATGGGAAAAATAGTAAACTAAGTAGCACCAAATAGGAACTATGAATATTATTTTTACCTTAGATCCCAAGAAAATATTTTCTCTTTGTGGTTATTCTCACCATGACCTCTTTTTGACAGCTCAAGTGTTTCTCCATACCTGACCCCATATCAGGACCTAGACTCAAAGTTAGCATGCTGAATAAAGAGAGTGAAGTCTGGGAATTTGACAACAGTTAACAAATAGACAGGAGATACATTTGGGGACAGAGGACCTGATTTCAACTTTCTCACATCATTCAAATCATTCCCTAGAAGTGTCCTGTATCATGCTTGTGTCATGTTTCAATAGCTACAGACCAAAAACCTTATGTGGTACAACAGAATGAGCAATGCAACTACTCCGCTTAAAACTTTTCAGCAACTCCT
>NW_006292095.1:7646552-7672084 GCF_000327345.1 Myotis davidii | reverse complement strand
CAGGAATGAAGAAATTCCAACTGATATTCAGGTCCCATGTTTTCTTACCCTCACTCCAAAAGTTGTACCTGATCCCTGTCCAACCACCAACCTTCCCCTTAGCTCTTCAATTACAGCTCATTGAACTTTATTGCCTTTTGCTTGTTCTGTTGCTCCTTTTGGCCTCATGCCTAGCTCAGTGCCTGCTATGTGAATTTACAATATAGTTCACATATTTGTTTAATTGAACTGCCAAAAAAAAAAAAGAAGAACATAGTACCTCTATCAACTGTGATATTATAACTTGGATTAGCCTACCTGTTTTGTTGTTGTTGTTGTTATTGTTGTTGTTGTTGTGTTTTAGCCCCAATGTTATAATCTATAAAGGAGAAACTTGATTACATCTTCTTTTAAATATGATGCTTTGGCATCTAAAAATATTTTCCCCAAAGGAAACAGCATCCACAAAGAAGGACTCAGTCATTTCCTAAGTAGCAATACCCAGAAATTACAGGCTATAGATTGGGTAGAGCATTCACAAAGAACTGAAAGAGTTCATATGTTCATATCTCAAGAGATGATAATAAACATTGGACTCCTGATATTTAGAAAATGCCCATACAATTATAATGATGATTAAATTCTCAATATTATGACAACTTCACATTTTATGGTCTTGTTTTGTAACTCAATCAATCTTCATGCAACTTACAATTTATTGTAGGCTTGAATTAACTGTAGAAGGATTCTCTTTTTCTCCATTTGAAAGCTGATTTGGCAAATCCCCCTCAAATGACTTCTGAGTCAAACTAGTGGGAAGGAAAATGAGAGGAAGAAAAATAGACATACATATAGTTCAAAGAAAGAATAAATCTATTGAGGATATACATTCTATTAATATTCTGAACCACCTGGTCAAACAAAGTTATGTTTCCTGTACAGGATAAGAAACTGTAGGGTAATAAACAAAACTTTCTGTGGCTTCATCTTTCCAGCTGTTTGTGGAAATACTTGACATTTAACAACACGCGCTTGGCTGGTTGAACAGAAAATGAAATTTTCACATCTTTCCGATAACTCTCCACAAGGCAGATCTCGGTCCTTACTGCCGCCAGATGTCTTCTGGAGCCTAGAGTGAAATTCCTGCAAAGGGAGCTTCACCTGCAGTGAAAACAAAGGGTGGGGCAACACAAAGCATTGGTAAGAAATAGTTCTTAAAATGCAGCAATTTTTTAGGGTATTTCTTATTCTTCTGCTGAAAAAGGAAAAAAAAAATCAGTATGAATTCTGGCACCTGAGTTATCTTGGTGCCCCTAGTCTCACAAAAATAATAATCTTTAGCAAATAAAAGATGATATTGTGTCATCGTCACCTTTGCCAAGTTCATGCATTCTGATTACAACACTCTGTTGGGAGAAACATGAAAATGAGATGTGAGCAGCTTATTTAGCAATTGATTTCCACCCCCTCTTTTCTTTTTTCTTTGCTGAACTCTTAAAACACTGGAACAATGCCATTGCTAAGCAACAAGTCGGTCATTTCTTTTCAAGATGCAAGTGAATAGGAAGGTATAAGGTCTGTTCAATCAGAACTGGCACACACGTGTCAATCTTTGCTAATCAGGGGATGGACTGGGGGCCACTCTTTACTCGTGCTATGCACTCTTCATTGAGATGAGGGAAGGGCACCAATCTAGATACAAGAGGCAAAGTTTCAGAACCCAGTGATGTCATTGAGAATATGAACTTGCCCAAGTCATTCCATATCTTTAGACCTCAGTTTTCCAATGTGAAAAAGAAGGTAATTGCATTAGGTTAGTATTTCTCACATTTTACTTGCATCAGAATAATCTGAAGAAGATATTCTTATAATGTCTGATTTAGAGAGCTTTGGAGATTATCCAGGTGTTTGTATTTTTAAACAATCCATTAGTAATTTTTAAAAATATATATATTTTTATTGATTTCAGAGAGGAAGGAAGAGGGAGAGAGAAATATATAAATATCAATGATGAGAGAGAATCATTGATTGGCTGCCTCCTGCACACCCACTACTGGGGATCGAGCCCATAACTCTGGCATATGCCCCAACCATGAATTGAACCCGGACCCTTGAGTCCACAGGCCGACACTCTATCCACTGAGCCAAACTGGCTAGGGCCATTAGTGATTTTAATAAAAAACAGAGACTATATCTTTTTTATCCTGGCTTCCAATGAATCTATAAATCCTGACTGAGTGTGTTAAAAACATTCACCAGACAAAAATCTAGTAAACAATTTCTTAGGAAAATCCTATTGTCACTGAAACAGGAAAGCTTTGTATATGTTGAAGCTCCAATTTGGTAAAACTTGCTAATTACTAGAAGCAACAGCATCATCTGACCCCTCTGGTCACGGGAGTTACTTTATATTCCTTTTATCTCTCATGTGCAATTTATACTTGTAATGTCAATGGTAGATAAGACTAACACGGCACAAATTCTGTGCTAGGGATTCTTTTAAGCCCTTTATTAGTATTTTAATGTTTCAAACCACTCTACACAATTGATATAATTAATAACTTCATTTCACAGATGAGGAAAATGAGGCACAGAGAGCTTAAATAATTTACTGGAGGTCTCATAGGTCACACTAGATTAAGCTGGAACATAAACCCATTGCAGTCTAGCTCTCTTTTCATACATACAATATGCTGTTCTAAACCCGGTTTATTGGTGCAGCTTTGCTATTTACATAATATATGGTTCCCTCTTAATTGATTGTTATCTTTTAATTCCTACCAGCAAATCTCTAATGCATATTGATGCCCATTCACCATCAATAATTTTAAGGATTTACTGAGCCCTGAAAATGTGAGTAGAATCACACAACACTGTATAATATGAAAGGTTTCTGCTTTCAAGGAATTATATACTCTTTTAAATAAATGTACATGTTTCCATCTGAAACCATTTCTACAAGTGGCTTTGACCATAACTTTGCTCACTTCAAAAGCACAAATTTGCTACCAACTTCAGATTAGCAATTTACCTACTTACCAATGCTTCAGATTATGTTTAAGTGCCAATAACTTAAAAAAAAACACAAACCTGTATCCCCTAGTTCTGTGATAACTAAAAGTGATCATTGCTCAGTCTTTTGGCTGAGCTTTCATACAAAGCAGTCAAAATTTTGCAGAGAAATGTTATTTGTACATAAATGTTCTAAATCAACCTTTTTCCATCTTTAAAAATCCTATTTAAAATTCATATTTGCTTGAAAATCCTAAATCAAATAAAGCAAAATTAATTATAACTCCCAAAGCATTTACAACTCCCAAAAGGATATTTCACAAGTGTGATTGTAGATGTGTTTAAATACATATGTGGAAGAGTTTCACATATATGTAGTATTCAGAATTGATATAATAAAAATACATTTAATTCTAGTCTTAGCTAGTTGATGTGTCAAAGCATAATTTTCAAAATGTTAAGAAAATAATCTTCATGTAAATAAATAGTGATCATTTATTATATTTTTATTTAACTCAGTGATGAAACCAATGATATGAAAAAAATATTCTAAAATATGTAAAAATTGGGGTTTTCAATAATCAATGAAATAGAGTGATATTGATCTAAGATTCTTATATTTGATTAAAAATAAACTGGGTCGTCATATCTTACATTGCAATAAAATCACAGACTTTAAGTTACCTTTCCTAGTTGCAGAAAAATAAGTCAACTTGTTTTATTGCTGTTCTTAAATTAACCTCTAGCTTCATCCAGATATAAAATATCTGGACCATCATTGATAGTAAACAGGATGTCAAATAGATAATCCCCAAGAAAGTTGGAACTTAGGTAAAAATGTTGGACAATATTTTACAAACTTTTACATAGCCAGTGTTTTCCTTTATTTTCAAATTTAGGGATGCTTTATTTCATACACTCTGGAACAGTTATTTTCTGTGTTAAGATTAGCAGTAGATCTTTCCCTTAGAAAAATTTATTGTAGATCAAGAGAGATTGTATCAGTACAGGTGACACTAAAGTCCGTGAGACCATAAAGGAAGTCACTGTAATAGTGTAGGCAAGTGATGATAAATGTTTCAACAGGGAAAGCAGTGAATGGTACATGGGAGTTGGTACATAAATATTAATTGACTAAATATGTCAAAGTATAACTTAAAGTAAACAACTGACTCCAAAAGCTACCCATTGGCAAAAGTAAAAGAATAAAATATTGATTACATGGGCAGGTCCTTTAAAAGTATTCCAAGATTTGAGACTATATTTTTCTCACCTATTGCTATGACATCTACTACTTTGTTAATGGCCTCCAATAGAAATGCACTAATATTTTCTTTGCCATTTATCTTTTGTGATTGCACTTGCTGTTCCCACTGCTTGCAAAAATTCTCCCCTTAGATACTCACATAGCTTGCTCATTCACTTCCTTCAGGTTTCTGCTCCTGTGGCATCTCTTCTCAGATGCTTTCTTGACCACCTTCTCTGTCATAGCAATCTCACTCTCCATACTGCTTAGCCTGTCTTCCTTTCCTTCATAGCTATAAATATTAACATCTTCATAGTTATAGATATTAATATCAATGTTTATGTATTTTTTTAAATATATTTTATTGATTTTTCACAGAGAGGAATGGAGAGAGATAGAGAGTCAGAAACATCGATGAGAGAGAAACATCGATCAGCCGCCTCCTGCACATCCCCCACTGGGGATGTGCCCGCAACCCAGGTACATGCCCTTGACCGGAATCGAACCTGGGACCTTTCAGTCCACAGGCCGACGCTCTATCCACTGAGCCAAACCGGTTTCGGCTCAATGTTTATGTATTTTTAATGAACTTTATTTTTTAGTATCACAGCAAAATTGAGTGCAAAGTACAGAGAATTCCCATAAACCTCCTGCCTCGTGCCCCATAGCCTTCCCCACTACTAACATCCCAAACCAGGGTGGTACACTTGTTAAAAACAGTAAACCTACACTGTCATGCTATTATTATAGAAAGTCTAAAATCTAAGTTAGGGTTCATTCTTGGGGTACATTCTATGGATTTTGACAAACGGACAGTGACATATACCCACCATCACAGTATCATACATAAAGTTTCACTGCACGTTAACCCAAGTGTTTCACCTCTTTATCCTTTTATTCCCCCTATCCCTAGAAATCACTGATATTTTATCATTATAGGAGTAAAAAAAATTCCAAAATCCTTATTTACTTTCTCAAAGAATGATAACGTCTTTAGAGTGTAGACACCATATTGCATATGTGCTTTCTAACCTATAAGTACCTAATAAAGGTGTTCCTGTGATAGAAGAACTATAAGATTGCTGGTTGATTGCTGACTGATTGACTTTGGAAAATGTAAAAATGGAAAAGAACTGACAAATAGTAGTGTGAGGCAGCATTGAAAAAGGCAGATGATTTCTTAGCTGTAGTTGTTTATTTTCTTATTTTAAAGTGTTTTCTTTAATTCACCCAATCCATTGCTGTTTTTAAGTGCAATGAGATTAAATAAGTGTGAAGACTGATAGGCTATGTGTTCCAAAGATTCATATTAGAACTTGTTCTAGTGTCAGGAAACAACTTAGAAGCCTGACAGAACTAAGCATGTCTAAGGTGATTGTGCTAATGTTTCCCAGAAGCTAACTAGATACATAACTTGTTGCCTGGCAACCTCAGGACTCAAGCTTTCACTTCAGTCTGGAGCCACTTCTTTGATGTGGGTCCATGGTTATTTTGGAAACTCACCTCAGAACACTGTGATCTGGTGTCAATAGTAAAAGAAAATTAGAAGATGAGAACAATTTTCCAGAAAATTTATAAAATAATTCCGTTGCTCTAATTTACCCCAAATCATTAAATTTTTGACATGGAAACTCTCAGATTTGGATGTACTTTATCATCAGCAACATGATGATTAGTTGATTATTAGGATGTGAAGAATTCATTTTTTTTTTCCAGGGTGAATGAGAGTACTAATTTTTAGGCTGTGGCTTAGAGACAGTAGTAAATTGTAGGAATTAGAAAGTTGCCTCATTCCATAGCTGGGTCACTTGCTCCTCAATTGCATGCTAAATATATTTGTAGCTAAAGATTTTACAACACTGACATGAGAGATGGTATGTACAGCTCTTTACATAAAATAATTCATTTAATCATCACAAGGATCATACAAGATTGGTGCTGTTATTTATTGCTCAAGTTGGGGAAACCAAAACACAGAGAGATCAAGTAACTAAGAAATGTCACAAGGTCATGATTAATGATTAAGCTAGGATTTGGGCCTATGGGGCTTGTCTCTAGATTTTGTTTCACTAAAGCTCAGGAGCCAATATGATGTTTGCATGAGTTTAAGAAATTCTACACTAAAATTTAAAGAGGAGAGAGAGAGAGAGAGAGAGAGAGATTCTACACTAACACAGCAGTGGCTTCAATTTATTTGTACCTTGAAAACTTATCATCCGACTCTGACAGTTGGATTTCTGCATTGTTCATATGGCCAAATCCCTATCTCCTAGGAACATTCTATTTTCCAGATCCTGGCTCTTCCCTAGCAGAACAATATACTCTGCCCAGAAACTTTGTGAGTTAGAAAACAAATATTTTTGATGACTGGTTCACTCAATCACCTATTTGCTTATTTATTTATTATTTAGCAGCAATACACTTTTTGAGGGGTGGGAAAGGGAATTCCAGGCAAAATGAACACAAGAAATAGCAGGGGGATTAACAAATATTTCTTGAGTGCCTACTATATGACAGGCATTGCTCTAGGTCAATGGTTCTCAACCTTCTTAGTGCTGCGACCCTTTAATACAGTTCCTCATGTAGTGGTGACCCCCCAACCATAAAATTATTTTCATTGCTACTTCATAACTGTAATTTTGCTACTGTTATGAATCAAATGTAAATATCTGATATGCAGGATGTATTTTCATTGTTACAAATTGAACAGAATTAAAGCATAGTGATTAATCACAAAAACAATATGTAATTTTATATGTGTTTTCCGATGGTCTTAGGTGACCCCTGCCCACCCCCCAGGGGTCGCGACCCACAGGTTGAGAACCACTGCTCTAGGTGATCAGAATATAATAATTATGAAAGCAAATTTCCTTCACTCTTGGAACTTACACTCCAATGGGGGGGACAGAAAAAGACAAATGTATGCCATATAATATAACACACTATGTTAAAGTTTGAAAAAGGTTAGGAAGCCAAATAAAGAAGAATAAAGCAAAAGATAATGATGAAAGGATGATTTTATAACACAAGAATGTCAGGAAGGCCTCTCTGCTAAGATAACATTGGAACCAAAACTAGAAGAAAGGAGAGAATGGTCCATGCAGGTAGTGGGAAGTGGCTCTGTGAGAACAGGTGGAGTAATTACACAGGCCCTGCAGCAGAAGCAAGCAACGTGAGGTCTGCATCCAATGCATTAATTTTTATGTACATGCAACATGAGAAGCTGGAGTTTAATGACAATATTTCATGGAATCAGATCAATGTAGTTAGATCATTTAAAGTTATACTGATATCAAGCTAAGATTCTTGATACCAATAATACAGGTATGTTGAGTCCTTAAGCCTGTCTACCAAACACTATTCTAAATTGCACTGCCAATATTTGCCCAAGTATTTCTCCCTTTTCCATAGTCTCATGGTTGAACTTATATTTTCTTAATGTAGCACAATAATAACAGGAATCCCATATGGCCCATTTCTTGCATGGTATCCCTTTAAAGATACCACAGTCTAGCATGAGTAATTAAAAAACAATTCTAGCTTTCCTTATAGTTTTCAATGAACATTAATGAAGATCCAATTCTTAACCCACAGCTGGAATCCACAACAATAATTCCTTTTCTTCTCCTCTTCTCCAATTCTGTCACAAACTGCAGTTGCCTTAAACTCCCCATTATCTAATTACTTTCATCTCTCCATGCATCCTGCCTCTGCAGAGTCTTTGCCTTCCTCCTTCCCTGGCATCCTGCAGCACCCCCTCCTTGGGAGAGGCTGTTTATATTTATAGTCCTTCTCTCCAGCTGTCTCAGCTTGCTTTCAGCTGGTTGGAGACACCAGCAGCTCTTCATGCCTCAGTCTCCCTCAATCTGCAACAAGCAAAGATCACAAAGTGCCTTCCTTAAAAGTGCATTACTTCTCACATTCAGCCTGATATTCTCAGAAGAAATTCTAGTGCAGAATTCTCAAGGAAGAAATCTGGAAAATAAAATTTTCCATCTTGCTATATCTACCTATAGTATTGCATTTATTAAGGTAATTGAGGATCAGGTCAAGTTTGTTTCAAGGTGACCATGATTACCTCTGCTCTGACCCATTATCAGTAGATAATATAATCCAAATATCTAAGAAAAATACTATTTTCTTTAGAGTCAAGTTCTCAAGTGACATCTCACGGCAGCCTCTACCTTTGTTGGGGAGCACAAGAGACTTGATTGGAAAGTTGTAAGGACATTCTGATAAATGGGGAGTGTGTGGAAGGCCACCTGCCCTGTTTATCAGAATTCCAACTTAGGGGAGTGTTGAAGGCAGCGCCCCTAATTACTCCTTGACCTTTCCAAACAAGCCTGTGCATATGCAGACCCCGGGTTGTTTACTGGAATCCATATGCTTAATCCCTGGATGCCCTTGCCTAGAGGACAATGTAAACATGTGTGCTCCCAGGATTACTCACTCTATTGTATCTAAAGATGAAAATTCCAATAAAGGTCTAATAAGGCAGGCAATAGAGGCTGCTCTGGCTACTAAAGCCAGGGGCCCCTTAGCCCTTTCTTGCACAAACTGTATCTGAGTAATCTCTTCATCTGTCATTCAGGGGCTGCTGGTCATTCCCAGCATTCCTTTAGACATTGTAACTGTCCAAAGGTTAAGTTAGTATTTTTACAACATCCTGTACTTACTACCCTCAGGCTCCACTTTAGTTGTATGTTCATTACAGCAGCAAAGAAAGTAACTTTAATTCATAATTGCCTGAAATCTTTCTTGATAGTACTATGGCAGCCAGTAAATCAGTGTATAATATTTTCCTTTAGTTTGCTGCTAGATCCAACCAAATCCTGTAACAATGTGCTTTTGTCAAAAAGGGAAATCATGTCACTTTGGTATGATAAAGTTGAGTATTGACAGGTGACAATCTTATAGGCAACAATTTAATCTTTGAAGCTATTTTTATGGGAAACACTTAATGTATTGGGATTTTTATAGAAATTAAGTCAAATGGTGGCACTGTAGGTCACTGGAAAAATAACTGATTTTTTAGCCTAGCGTTGAGAGTTCTGTGTTTCTGAGCTTTCTTATCCACTGCAAATTTGATGTCACATTATGTAAGTCTTCAACATACATTTCATAACTGAACCACTTTGACTAACCCATCCTAATACATTTTCTATTGCTTTTCTCTTCTTTCTTCCTTCTGACATGGGGTTTATTTTCTTTTAATCGCCTATCATTGTTAAATGGCACTTATCTACTATTTCTTCAGTTTTATGTTTTTCTCTCTTAGTTCAACCACCCTTGAATGCTAGATCTGTCTATACTGCCTCCATCCCATATTTTAGGTACATGGACCTAGTTTAGCTGCCAGAACCTTTCCTTGTGCAAATCTCTATGGTCATTAACCCACTAATTCTTCCTAGAAAGGCCAAGTGGATCGAGAAAAAATTGTAATTATAATAAATTTTGTTTGTGCAAATAAGAGCATTTTTACCATATATATTCTGCTCTCATTTGGACATTTAACCCATTCTTAAGTAAAAAAATGGGGTTATTATTTTGGATTCATAGAGTAAAAGAAAAATCATGTATGTTACATATATATCCTAAATTTCTTTCACCCATACTCCTTCAACTGGTTGTAATTCCAGTAGAATCTCAAAATTTTGGGGGTCATTAAACATTTTGCCCAGTTCTTTGCTTATGCAGAAAGCTCTACTTCAAAATCCTCAACAAACAGATGTCTTTTTTTTTTTTCTGAACACTTTTTATGTTGCTTCTATCTCTGAAGAGCCAATTTTGCACTCTGGAAAATTACAATTATGTTAATAAAGATATTAATTTAAAAGAAGGATTTCTGGGAAAGGGATGGTGTTGATCACACATAATTCATATTGACTAATATATTATTCTCTTTGGACAATGTGGACACCAGAGGGAGTGAGGAACGATTGCAGAAGTCTTCCCATGAAATATGAAGCTTAAGATGGGTCAAAGAGCATTCATCATTGTAAACCAATAGCCTCAGCAGGTAAACACACATGGAAACTAAACTACGTTTTACCTGTATTGTTTAAAATACTGATTTATATGAGCACGCAAAATTTTAGCCATTAACGCAAATTGTGATCCAATTCCAAAGCCTGATTTACTATTCTATGACCCTGGAAATCTTTGGCAAATTAGAAGTAACCAGAGATAATGATTACTTTTCCCAAATAGAAATGTATTTAATATTGTAGTTGCCACCACAGAATGTTATAAAATGAGCAATAAATTCAGATGAGAAAAGGCAGAGGATGGTTCTCAAAAATAGAGATTGATGATTTCATGAGCATTGAGTAGGTCCTATACACATGCACATACATGCACACACACATACTGCTTTCCACAGTTAAAAAAATTGTGTCAAAGATGGCTTTGACATTATAGTAGTTCAGGCTGAAGTGTGCATTCAAAGAGAGGAGCTGAGCTGTACTAACTGCCTTGATAGTCTGGGGCTGCTTCCTCTATTTCTTGATTCCTCAGGGAAATGGGGATTAAGGCCTAACCTCCCATCCTCAGAGAACTGTCTGATCCCCAATTTCTAAATGGCCAGAAGGACCTTGAGGTATAGCACAAAGACCAGGGGCGGCAGAGTCCAGCTGTTATGTAGTCTCTGGCTCTGCTGCAGAGGAATTATGACCACAACATTGGAGGAATGATGTGAGCTCAATTCAAAATTTGCATAAACTGAACATTAGCAAGTCCTAATATTTAAAGTGGGATAACTAAGTAAAAACTCTCTCCAAGCTGTTTGACAGCCTTATGAATATGCAGATAAGAAAACTAAAACCCACTTCCAGTGGTCTGCTGTAAATATATCTGCAAAAACGTGCAGCCAATGCAGAGGACTTATGTCCATACAGTGTTTCCTTCTAAGTATAACACTTAGAGGCAGGTTTTATTATAATGCACTGAATCTATTGAGCATTCAAATCAGCTGATAGCATTTTTTAAATCACAGTTATTTTGGCATTTCCTATTGAATGAAATAGAAGAACAACCAAATGTAATAGATGTGCTTATGAAAAGCAGCCTTGCTCATCATTGTTGTACCTTGTTATAACTAGGACAAAATTATGCACTACATTTACAGGTGTATTGCCTTTATTGTCAACAATGGTCAGCTTTTTCCTGTTTATTTTAAGCATGCTTATACACAGAATGCCTACATTTTTATCATCACTGTATAGGCATATACTTTAACCAAACTAGAGCAGCCAAAGGACAAAGCTCAGACTTTTTAAATGAATAACATGTCTTTGCAAACCCTGGGTTTTCAATGAGTACTAAATTCAATGTTTTTTTTCAAGCATATATTTTTATGTTTTTATGTTTTATTTTTGATACTGTTACAGATTTCTCCCATTTCCACAATAAACAAATGCCAGGAACGCAACAGTTTTAAATATACAGCTATATCTGAACAACTCCTACAATTACTCTCTACTCTCAAACTGTGCATGGGGAGGGAAGAGGCATGGAGGAAAGGTGTCTCAGTAACTCCTGATATGCTAGGTTGGGCATATATACATAAATTTAGTAATTGGTTGTGGGTGAGCAGCAGATTTTAGATGTCCTCCTTAGTCCTGTATTTAATGAGTTTGATTAACATATTCATAGTCATCTTTCTGTATAGTAGGCATTTGATTCCCAATTTTCTCCCCCAATACTGGAATAATTATGTAATTATACTTTATATGTTATTTGACTTGAATAAACCATACAGAATATCATTTCTCTTTTTTAAAAATAAAACAAATTTGAGGATTTCATATGAAACAAAAGAAGCAATATATTTCTAAGGGGACAGAATAGGAATTACACGTACTTGTGGCTGCAGAAAAGAATGATTGCTCGGGCAGTTTATCTCTGAGTTTCTGAAAAAGAGAGAAAAGGAAAATAATAGAAGCTCCATAGGTGTGTGTTTGGATGGACATGGGGAAAGGAGTCGTGAATTAACATGGGCTGTAGGGCTCGCATTGTTGAAGCAGGTTGTAAGGCTGAACTTAAAAGTGATTTAATTCTTGGACTAAAGGTGCTATAGAAAGAAAGACTGGGATCAGTTCCTTGCTGGAAATAAAAATTCTCTCCCCACCCCACCCACCCTTCAACTTCTCACTTCAGTGTTCTTTTTCTTTCTATAGTGATTTTTATATCAGGGACATTAAACAAGTGATGGAACTATAGCTCTGTGCCAGAGTAACAGGGAGCATGTTTTCCCCAGCTGTGTGGTTCAACCGCTCACTGTTGGATTGAGAAATGATATGTGATAGCAACTCCAAGAAATCCCAAATGGTGCTCAGTACACAGCTCAGTTGCTTCTTCCAAGTGCATTTAAATCAGCCACATCGGCACTAGGATGGCTAACTCACACATCCCTTCTCTTTATCTGGAACTGCGTTCCTATCTTCATCTTCCCTCTATTCGACCCCCAACTTCAGCTTTCTCTACTGTTTCCCATCTTCACTCCTATCCTGTTGCACAAGCTGGACATCTTAAGTCTTCGTTGGGCTTGCTCTTCTTCCCTCCACTCCTACCTTCATTCCCAAATCCTATTGATTCTGCTTCTATCACATTTCTGAATGTGCTTGTTTCTTGAAATTGCCCCTCTCTCTCCCACTGAACCTCCACACAGTCTGTCCTCCCCCGAAACACTCCCCTCATTTCCCCCAAACTGAAGATGACACTCACTCAAAAAACTTCAGAGGTTAACTCCAGAGCTAGACTAACTAGCTTCCCAATCTGCACTCTCACCTACTAGCTGCATGAACAGCGACACTGCTTTGACCTTTGTTTGCCTGTTTCTCTATCTTTGAAATGGAGATAATAATAATAATACCAATATCAGTGAATTTCTATGAATGTTGAATGGGCTAGTCTCTTCCCCCTCAATATATGACCAAGACCAGTCACCCCATCTGGGAGCCACTCCTTTTTCATATATCTCAGTTGAATATGTTTTAGATGCTGAAACATATTCTCAGACTCTGCTGTACTTGCTTTAAAAATTTATTCAAGGAAGCACTGGAAATTCATCATCATCATCATCATCATCATCATCTTTGATTTGATTCAAAGTACCTAAACTATCCAGTATTTCCCTTTGATTTATTTTTATTAGCCCTGTATTATCAATTTTTTTAAAAATATGTTTTTATTGATTTTTAGGGAGATAGGAAGGGAGAGGGATAGAATGATAGAAACACTGATGAGAGAGAAACATCATCTATTGGCATAACTACTGGTGATCAAGCCCATAACCTGGGCATGTGCCGTGACCCAGAATCAAACCAGTGCCCTCTTGGTTCATGGGTCAACACTCAACCACTGAGCCACACCAGCCTGGCTTCAGTTTTATTATATATAAATTATTTTACAGTACTTTTTTAAAAAAAAATCTGCTTGCTATTAGATTGCTTGGTTTGAAAAGTCAGTGTCCAACTTTTAACTTCCATATTGCTAGAACCCAGCATGGTGTCTGGTGAATAGTAAGTCCTCACAAAATGCCAGTCAATTAAGTCTTATATTAGACTTTTATGTTCTTCCTGACAGGTCCCTAATCCAAATGACCACATTTTTCTCAGAGACAATTTTAATACTCTCTTAGCCAGGATTTCTGCTTTTAGTCTCTGCCTACACAAATCTATCCTGTTTAGTTTCATTCATGAAGTTATAGGAGATGAGGCATTTTCCCTCTAGTTAGATACTTGAGCACCAGTCACATTGGAATCAACTATACTGGAACACAAGGAAAGGATTTTTGAGCAACGGTGTGGCTGTGCTACTAGACATGAATGAGTAAAATCTATCACTGGATCTTCCCTCAGTACCTACATGGTTGAGAAGTGTATCAATGAGTCTCCATAGGCCAAGAGTAGATAACAGTGGGGATATACAGTGCTGGTTTTTGAGACAAAGAAATTAGTGTATGTGAGGAAAGTATGCATGGCGCTGCCAGCTCAGAATCCAACAGCAGTCTGCCCAAAATTTCCTGGTGATTCTTGGGGTACAGTGGTATCCAGGCCCTCCACTACTCATGCAGAATATGAAGAACTGGATCAGAAGTGATATGATAATCAAGTGATGGTGGGCTAACAAACTCACTGTCACCAAAGGTGAACAGTCTTATAAGATAGAGATGCCACCTCCCACCAGGCCTTTAGCTTTTGCAAGATATGGGAAGGAGGAGGAAGAGGGAGGTAACGTCAGTCACACATCCATCTGCCAACGAGGGCCTTATACTGTTGTATATGATGATCATTAGGAGTTCTCAGAACTGAGAGTGACTAAAGCTAGTAAGATATATATGGGATTGGATATTGGCCCTCAAGTTATGCACCGTTAAAATGGATTGGAACCACAAATCACTGGACTGTACTAAAAATCTTAGAAGGAGCAAAAACTAATAATGGGGAATACTAATAATCTTTTTTATTATTTCCTCTCTCTACCACATGTTTTTGCCCTAGAGCATAAAAGGGTGGGGAATTGGCAAAACTAAGCCTATGACAATTATTTTTAAAAATTAGAAATATCCCATGTTTTGTACATTGCTCTGCTGAGGGCCTTCAATAAAATGTATAATAGAATTCTGAGTGGAAATGCATGGAAGATTGGTTCCTTGTCTCAAATTAATCTAATAACTCCCCACTGCCTTCTTAACATGGGGTATAACTTAGATTTTATTGGCAAGGGAGGATTCTAAGTTTTCTTCCTTATTCAAATTGTTACTATCTGAATCATTGTGATATACAATGAGTTAATGAACTCTGGATGATAATATACTGAGATCCAAATAGTGGTAATGTTTTTGTTACCTTTTCCCATTCAAAAAATCTGAGGAAAAGGATAACAGGAAAATACATCTTATTGCAGGGAGAAGTGCATAATTTAGTTGTACTGAAATAGAGAGGTGGACCTAGGGTTTCTTCCAAGCTTGTTAGAATAGAAATTTAGCAGAAAAGGATGCCACTAATACATGAGGTTTAAAACCAAAGGCAGGATTAATTATGTCTGAGAGATGTTCCTGGAAAGCCTTTAATCTGTTGTTTTTCGCTGGTTGTCAGAGCAACCTCTAGAGATGAGTGGTCTGCCAATAATAATCAGAAGGGAGTGCAGTCAGGTCAGGAACTCTTACAATTGACAAATGCAAAACCTCCAAATGGAAAATCATAAAAGCTCTTTGATGCTGAGGACAGCAAAAGGCTTAAGTGGGGACAGACAGTCTTGTTGACAGAAGACAGCCAGTAGTGTGTCATTAAATGTAGTACCTTGTCATTTCACTTTTCTTGGTTTCTGTGCTAGGCTATGTTTCTCATGTAATGTTGATTATTCCAGGGGACATGGAAGTTGCTCTGTCATCTTATGTTCATAAATATGAGCATTTAATATGTTCCTTAGTAGTAAACATGGGCTAATTGTACACTAAAGATTAGTTACCTTTCTTCAATTATGATTGGGAAATAAAGGATTTTAGTAGACCAAAGACAAAAAAAAACAACACCAGCAACAGAGGATGGGTGGAAGATGGATGACACAGAGGGAAGAAAATAAAATATGATAGAAGAACATATTTGCCAATGTTATCTCCAATAAGGGTTTAATCTCCATATTCTTTTGTACAAACCATACATTCAACAATTCCACTTGGGTGTTAAGCAGACAAGTTAGGTTTTGGGGGTTCAAAAATCATCCCGTGGTTCTCCTGACCTGTGTACATTCTTCGCCCATGTATTCCCTTTATAGCAAACATAACTGTCATTCTCTCAGATGCTCATACCATGTAATTATTTGACTAATTCTGAGAACCTCCATGGTATGAGTCTCCCAGTTTGAGAAAGAATTATTAGGCTATGTATTCATAATAACACATGCTTTTCCATTCTTTACAGTCCTCCCCCAGCCAAATCAAGTCTGAACTTGTCTTAGGTTAGTCTTCTTAAGCCACAAGGTATCTTCAGAAATTTAGTTGTTCTTGTTACCTGGACAAGAAAACCTCAGATCTGATGATCTCACCCCAATCTTCCTTGTGAATTTTATCTCCCACTATATTTTACAGAATGTTTATTCCTGCAGAAAATTGATGCATGCATACATTGAATTCTTCTGATATCCTGCCTTATTTGTGTTCTTCTCTTTCAAAATATTCATTGATCATATTCTTAATTTCCCCTATAAATATACCCCTTAGTTCCAGCCACTATAATTTATCCTCAATTAAAATTCTTCAGAAGTCTTCTGATTTCTAAAGACATTAATGTCCTTCCTCCAAGCTTTTCTAAAGCTCATTCTGCATGATACTCACAAAATACTTAATGTATTATAATTATTATATACATATCCAGGTTCCATAATTTAAAATTGTCTAAAAACTTGCAGGTGAGGTTATGATGAAAAATTCTCTAAATTCTTCGCATGCCTACCACATCTACATCTATTAAATACCAAATAAATATTTTGCAAAAATGAACTATTCTTAGACATCACTTTAATTTCTGTGTGAGAAGATTTTACTCCCATAAATAAGGCAATTATTCAAAGTTTGGGGATCACAATGTATATTAACTATAGTGTAGTCATAAGAAAAAAAAAAAACCACACCAGTTATTTTCACAGAGAATTTAAGATAATCATTACTAGGTATTGAAAAGCTGAAAATTTGAAGGGAACAATAAAGTTTCACAAACCTGCAAAAAGCAGTTTGAATCCTTAGTAAAGGAGGAAAAAAGAAAGAGATTGGACTTACTAAAATTTAGAAACTTGGGTGGTAACCAGTTTGGCTCAGTGGATAGAGCATTGGCCTGTGGACTGAAGGGTCCCAGGTTTGATTCCGGCCAAAGGCATGTACCTTGGTTGCAGGCACATCCCCAGTAGGAGGTGTGCAGGAGGCAGCTGATTGATGTTTCTCTCTCATCGATGTTTCTAACTCTCTATCTCTTTCTCTTCCTCTCTGTAAAAAATCAATAAAATATATTTTTTTTAAAAATGTAGAAACTTGGCAGAGGATTCCTGAGAGCTGAAACACTTTAAGGAGTAGTTTCTGCTGAGCAGGTGATGGTGTCTCTCAGCTCAGAGAGGCGTCACAGAGGTGAGGGGACAGACCTCTGTGGAGGGAACATCAGCTGGCTGGTGTTGATTTGCTTGAAGGGTCGTGAGGCTGGTTCTAGAAGTATTGTTAAAAACTTTGCCCCTGTTAGAGCAAAATACTGCTGAAATGAAACTACAAGGAATTGGTAGCCAAAAGAAACAGTCAAAGGTAGTGAATGGGCAGAAGTATGTCCTCCCTCCTCCTGCTTTCCTCATCTCTTTCCAGTGTCCTCATGGGCAGGGCCTAAAAGAGCAGTTGGAGAAACTGCAATGTGAACCGCAGAGTCCCAGCCCCAGCCTCAGAAAGAGTGAGTTTGAAAATGAAGAACAGTGGCTTAATACTGACTCAGCCTCACACCTCTTAGGTCCAAATGCTGACTTTTCTTTTATAAGCTACACTGAACGAAGAATGTAAAAATTAGCAAAATAAATCACTTAAGATAGGTAGATGTCCTGTAACACTTAGCCCTTCAAAACCATCCCGGTAGCTTTGAAATACCAAGATGCATGTGTTAGAAAGGACAGATAAGAAAAAGGCTGCTTAGAAAGCTCTTTGAGATGAAAAAGCAGTTTAATAAAAATTTTATTTTAGATGCTTTTCATTGAAAATTCTTTGAATTTCCAATGGGCCAATTCAGTAGTTTTTATAATTTTCTGGTGTTTTTTTTTAAATATTTAAGTAGTACTTATTTATTTAATAGAGTTCTATCACTGAGATCTTTGCTGCTCATATATTCTCAAATGTTTACTGATGCTATCCTTTGGAATATTTCTTTTACTTGACTGGTCTACCCAAAAGGAACAAATGCAATGCTACAAATCCCTGTGAGACCTGCTCAGAAATCCTCCGGTCCAATGGAAAATATATGCACTAGACTCTATTTCTTCTGAATTGAATTCCTAAGACTTGTCTGTAGTAGGGTCGGGGGAATTGTAAGAGGTACCACTACTAAGTCAGGAAGATTTGCAAAGCAAGAAACAATGGATCCTTTTAGATTTAAAAAAAAATGTATTTGTGGCTTTTATGTTCTCATCCCCAGTTTAACTCTATCCACATCCGGTCTTTTGTATGCAATGCTTATCAGGATGATGACATTGACTATTCACATACAGATATTCCAAAGTTTCACTTTATAGTACTTTAATTTATTTTTAATTATTGTTTGTTGTAACAGCTGAAAAAATACTGTATTGGATCCTCTAACGGTTGATATAACATTTTAGTATGTGATTCAAAAAAGTAGGAAGATAATATAATGCAGAAATATGCATTCACTTCTATAGTTCCTTCCACTCACTCTCCAAAACTTCTGTGTCTCAGAATGAGAGAGAGAAATCATTGTTCAACTTTGGGCCTATATTATAGTGCATCTTTCCAGCTATTTGTAATCTGTTTGAGCTTATAGAAGAAGGAGATCAAGAATCAAATTTAGCATTTTTCTTACTTTTTAAATTATTTACAATCATCTATAATTTTCTTAACCAGAAGAAAGACATGCTTGAAATACTGGACTTTAATAAATCTAACAACACAGATCAGCAGCACAGCTCCATACAATTTGATGAATTTTAAGTTGCCACACAGGATTCAGACAATGTGCAATTTCTGAAGGTCAGCTACCACCTGAATTGTGTAAGCAGACAAGTGCAAACTTCAGCTGCCTTCATTTTTCACTGATGGTCTTTATTTCTGATCCCAAAAGAAAATGTACTTGTTAATAACTGTAATATTACTGACCTTTCCCAATGCCTGCTGATTAATTGGATAACCTTTCACTCTGCGGTAGCATTGTGTGCCTTCAGCCTGCGTCCTGGACACA
The DNA here is from genome assembly GCF_000327345.1 of Myotis davidii. Taxonomy (NCBI): domain Eukaryota; kingdom Metazoa; phylum Chordata; class Mammalia; order Chiroptera; family Vespertilionidae; genus Myotis; species Myotis davidii. Next base: position 7,652,908 of record NW_006292095.1, on the reverse strand, counting down.
ATTTAACTCCATGGGAGGAAAGCATAAGGATTAACCTATGAAATAAAAATGGTAAAACTTTCGGGCTATTGGGAATGCCCACACTCAACAAAAAGATTTTTAAAAATGAATTAACTATTGATTAAAGAAATAAATCAAAAACATACGCAGAAGCAAGAGAACTTTCTCTGTGGAGGCCTAGTTACCTGGCTAACAATATCCCGATTTGGGCTTATAGAGCTCTAGATCTGAGTTTAGAAAGGAGAAAGGTTTCCTTTAAAACCATCTATTTGGTTTTTTACCTGTAATGAGATGATCACAGAACATATCTCATTTGGAAGGCCAGACAAGTATCTAGCACAAAACTCATAATAGTTTATGAGCTGAACAAAATTTTTCCTAAAATGAAAATTATTGCTTGAAGAAAGAACTGATTAAATCATTGAAAAAATTTAAGTATATCATAACAACTTATAAAAATTGTTTTAGTTAGGGCACTGAGGGTCTGGCAACCTCCAATATTAGAAAAAACACACACACACAGAAGAAAAAATATAAGATACTAATGATATTTTATCACTTTTAACATGCTCTTAGTTCTATTTCCCTTGTATTTTCATACCCTGTAGAAATTAGTTATCAAATTTATACCATTTTACCAATGGTAAATTTGAATAGAGAATAATGTCAAATGCAGATATTGTTATATCTTTAGGACAGAGATATCCATGCATTGAATAGGTTTTATCATTGAGCCTAAGCTACTTTGAATAGCACCTGTTTCCATCAGTGATGGCAATTGGGGTTGTAGGAATAGGTTATTAGGAGGAGAAGAATGGAGATAAAACAGCTATTAGTTTGTTTTGTGAACCCAATTTCATTCTGTAACATCAAAAGCCATTCTGTTTCAGAATCAAGCTTTTTATTTGAGATGAGATATTTAAGAGATTCAAGAGAATTTAGTATATCCATCTTGGGATCCCTTCTCAGCATTTTCTGGGAAATTTACAGCTTTTCCTAATCCTGAATTCTGAGAGAAAAACATTGAGAAACTAGGAATTGGGAAAATGTAATTCTCCTGTGAGAATTAAAGCTAAACCATCAGCACAGACATGTTAATGGTTTGAAATATTCACAAGTTGAAAACAGAGTTTAAAAAGTCCTGGCAGATTTTTTAATGTTGCATAACCTAGAAGATTATGGCCAACATTTCTGGAAAGCAGGGCAAGGTGCTGGTGGAAGTGCTCACAATGTAATCACTCTCTCTTGTAGTTTTTGGCATGCTATAAGTTTATGTTGTGGCTTTGTCTTCTGCTGACAGGGATGCATTCATTCTTGCAAATAAAATACATACTAGTAAGTTTACACTGAGTATGCTTTAAACTAATCTTATAAGTGGTATTCTTAAAAAAAACAAGATTGGGAGCAAAATCAGCCTTAAATATCTATTTTGTCACGTGATTATGTGTAGTGATGCTATCCTTGCTAAAAACATATAATGTTGCACTGTTTGAATACCACATAAAAATGTGCACTGGCATTCTCCAGTTTTGAATGTCTGCTGTAGACTCTTGCTCTTTTCAAATACATTAGCAAAAGAAATGCTAAGGAAAAAAATGTGCACATAAAATAAAAGTTGATCAAAAATTTGAATTGGCAAAAACAGTATCACTGTCAAAGCCAAAACCAAAACCAGGGCAAGCAGACAAAATATTTTATCTTTAAATAAAAAGGAGCTTATATGAAACAACCTGTGCCTTAGCACTTAGCATGAAGGTATTGTTTTTTAATTCTCATTAAAGGATATGTGCTTTTTAATTGATATTTAGAGAGGGAGGGGGAGAGGACAAGGGAGAGACAAAGGGAGAGGGAGAGGAATTCATTGTCTCCCATTTACATCCCTATCTGGGTTTGAACCTGCAACCTAGGTATGGTGCCCTGACAAGGATCAAACCTGCAAACTTTTGTCTCCAACCACTTAGCCACCTGGCCAGGGCTAGCATGAAGGTGTTTTAGACACTCAACAAATTTTATTGTAAACTGGAAAGCAGCATTTTATACCTAAACTGGAGGCCCGGTGCATGAAATTCATGCAATTGGGGGGGGGGCAGGTGTCCCTCAGCCCTGCCTGCACCTGCACCCTCTTGCAGTCTGGGAGCCATCAGTCAGGCATCCTTAGCTCTGCTGTGGAGGTGGGAGAGGCTCCCGCCACTGCTACTGTGCTTGCCAGATGTGAGCCCAGCTTCTGGCTGAGCTGCGCTCACCCTGTGAGAGTGCACTGACCACCAGGGGGCAGCTCTTGCACTGAGCATCTGGCCCCCGGTGGTCAGTGTGCATCATAGGAACTGCTCATTTGCCATTCAGTCAATTTGCATATTAGCCTTTTATTATATAGGATTTTTTTTCAAGATCAAAACTATAGGATAGGGCCATCAATTGTTTAAAAGCTTTACAATTTAATTGTAAGAATGATACATTTTTTAAAAAATATATTTTATTGAGTTTTTACAGAGAGGAAAGGAGAGAGATAGAGAGTTAGAAACATTGATGAGAGAGAAACATCGACCAGCTGCCTCCTGCACACTCCCCACTGGGGGTGCGCCCGCAACCAAGGTACATGCCCCTGACCGGAATCAAACCCGGGACCCCCCAGTCCGTAGGCTGACGCTCTATCCACTGAGCCAAACCGGTTTCGGCAAGAATGATACATTTTTATGGTACTCTTTGTGATATCATTTTGCAATTTGTAAAATAATTTTTAGTTGGCATTTTGTAATCATGTTCACTGATTTTAATTTTTTATTTTAAAATATTTGTATCAGGTACTGACCACTATAAATAATATTGAAATTCATAATCTTGTCAAAATATATTGTTTAATAGCAAAAATCAATCATTCATTTCTTACTATTGTATATTTTAACAGAACAAGACTCTGAAACTTTTTATCACAGAAAAAAATGATTCATTCTATATTAATATGATCACTCATTTTATGTTACAAAAATATTAAGATAACATGATTTTGGAGACTTCCCAAGAAATCCCTGGAATTTTTAGTTCTTATTCTAAATTTCCCCATTATCAAAGATTTGCAAACAGAAAGAATTATTATTATTATTTTACTTCTGACCAAATGCTCTTTCTACCTCCTGGTAATGTTGCCTAATCTTCATTTGTTTTAATATGTCTAAAATCTTACTCTGTGGCTACAAAGCTGAGATTCTGGTTTGGTTACCAGAGTTCTCTATCTAACTTGTGATAGAGGTATAGTTTTCTCTTTGACTTTTGTGTTGTGCTAGAGTATGCACCAGTACAAAAGCTCAGTGTTGGTAAAATAAATAAATAAATAAATAAATAAATACGCTACAGAGAAAAGGTCAACACTTTGTTAGAAGTTGTGACAAGAAGTGAAAAATAAAAAGAGAAAATGTGAAGATAGAATCCCAATTCCTTACACTGTTTGATTGAGATTATGAATTTGAGAGTGAGACTAATGGCACCCTTGACTTTGGAAGGTATGGTGGTAAATGTCTCTTATCTATTCTTTGCTGTTTCTTCAATCCTTGTTTGAGTTGAGTTTCTGTAATTTGCAAGCAAAAGAGACTTAACCAATTGTCCTAGTCTGATTGGGCTGTCATAACAAAATACCTGTAGTCTGGGTGGCTTAAAGAATAGAAATGTGTTTATCCACACAGTTAGGAAGACTGAGGAGCCCCGGCAATATGCAGATGTGGTTCTTGGTGAGGCCCTCTTCCAGGCTTGCAGAAAGTCTTCTCACTGTACCCTCAAGTGAGGAAGCTCTGGTCTGTGCCTCTTCTTACAAGGGCACTAATCCCAACATGGGGGCTCTTCCTGACCTCATCTAATCCTAACCTTAACCTCCCAAAGGCCCTACTTCCTAATGCAATCACGTTGCCACTGAGAGCATCAACATATCAATTTTGAGAGGACCAAACATTAAATCCCCTCCAGTATTAAGCATTTCTCTCTTATAGGCAGCTTTTATTTACTCAAGACCTCAAGGATTTAGTTTATAAGCAAGACCTTTCAAAATTAAACACCTTTGGCAATGCATTGGTAAACAATCTTTATTTAGATTCACAACTTTTACTGCCTGTCTGATCTTTCTCCATACTCTGGGTAATATTTGTAATATAGGAAATATGACTTGTTATCACAAAATTTTCTTTATATTTTTAATTAAACAAAACCAATATTGATTTAGATCTGTATTAAAAGGGAAAATAACTCTTTCACAATATATAATATTCTGCTTGTTCAATAATTTAAATTGTAAAGAGTCTTCTTATTTGAAATTCCATACCCCTCTTTTTTCCCAATGATTATGCCACAATCTACTGAATTTTCTTTATTTCCCCCTATTTTTGAATTTACATGAAGAAGGTAAAATTAATATTCTGGTTCATGACCCATTATTATCTTTGTTGTCAGCAAGCATTCTCTTGTGTTTTTATTCTTTTTTATCCACATTCCCCACCCTTTCTCCCCCAACCCCACAGCATAGACAACCATTTTAATGTGTTTAATGCGCACCTTTTGTTTGTGTATCAATGTGACACATATTTCTTCACAATCACTTCTTTCTTGAATCTTCCCATTTGTTCTACCTCAGTCACTGTAACATTGCTGAGGCCATGAGTTCCCCATGCATCCTCCATCTGAGGCTTGGGATTTTTCAATTATCCCACCACCCAACAAAGTGCGGCTACAGGAGGCATGAGGTCTGACTTCCCAAGAGGCTGGCTTCCTTCCTCAACCTTAAAGGAAAGTAAAATTATTTCCCTGAAGTGGTGTTATTGATTAATGTAGTCAGGAATTCTCTCACCATTCCAACCTCCTATTGACTCTTCCAAAGCACCTTTGTGTCCATAGAGTCTGTCCAGAAATATCTCACGTGGCCAGGAAAATGCACAAGACACATGAGAGATAAGCAGTGATTTTTGGAGCTTGCCATAAAGCAGTGGGTAAAACAGCAATGCATCACTTTGAGGATCCCATGCACCTCTCTTGTTTTATGTCAGATTGTACCCTCCAACGAAGAATTAGCACTTACAACTTCTTTCTCACTCTGTTGTGCAAGATTCTCAAAATGAGATAATATGAATTATGCATTATTGCACACTTGGAATTGTATTTTGCGTGCATGAAATTTTATTTACATAATGTTATTCTTTTTCTTACTTTCTCTCATTCAACACTTGATTTTGAAGATCTGTCCATATAGCTATAACTACATATTTTCTATTGCTTTGTACCTTTGCCTAGTACTCTTGTTTGCATCCTTTACATTTTATATACTCTCTTCCAGGTTTCCTCTTCCAAATGCTTTCCACCCCAAATAACACAAGTGGACATCCTCAACCTTGTCCCTTCATATATCTATGAAAAATTTTTATAAAGTTTATACAGGAGTAGAATTCTACAGAAGTAGAATTGCTGGCTTGCCAATTCTGTGTGTATTTAGTTCAGTGAATGTTACCGAAACATTTCCCCACATTGCCTGATGGGGGCATCAGTCCACATTCTCACTAGAGTACAAAGTGTGACAGTAGTCACATGTCAGTACCAGCTCTGGAGAGTATCAAGCTTGCTATTATAAAATAATATATAATTGTTGGTTTTACTTATATTTTTCTTATTGTTAATGAGAATAAATATTTCACTAACATGACAGCCATCTGGGTTTCCTCATATAGTTTTAATATTTTGCCTACTTATATTATTGAGGTGCCTTATATGTGTCAATATGCAGAATTTCTTCATCTTTTCTGTCAATTTTATACATAATATACACTGTTATTTGTCTACTAATTTCATTCAAGGCCTCCTTTATTAACAGAAGCTATTTGTATCTCATATTCATGAATGGTTTTTGGTGGTGTGATAGCTAACTTCTTTTTATTGCTGAATACTATTTTAAGCTATGGATGAACCACATTTATTTATTTATTCACCTATTGAAGCATATCTTTGTTACTTCCTGGTTTTGCAATTATAAACAAAATTGCTGTTAATATTAGTGTACAGATTTTGTGTAACCATATATTTTCAAATTAATTATGGGTATACTTTAGGAGGGTGGTTATTGGATCACATAAAAGACTATTTTTTGCTTTGTAAGAAATAGCCAAACTGTCTTTCAAAGTGGCTGTACCATTTTGCATTTCGAATCATTTGCATTCCCATCAGCAATGAATGAGAGCTCCTGTAGATCTGCAACCATGGCAGCAATTAGTAATGTCCTTTTTTTTTTGGGGGGGGGGGGATTTTAACCATTGTAATAGTTTGTTCTTATATCTAATTGTTGGTTTGATTCATAAATCTCTAATGATAAAAGATACAATTATTTGCAT
>NW_006292095.1:7641982-7646248 GCF_000327345.1 Myotis davidii | reverse complement strand
TATATATATGTGGCATGTAACTACTTATATACCACCATCAAGTGAGATTTATTCCCAGTATGTAAGACTAGCTCAACATTAGAAAATCAATGTAATTAACATCAACAAACTAAAGAAAAATAAGTTGTGGTAATATTAATAGATGTAAATAAGTTTGATATAATCAAATATTCATTCATGATAAAAGTTCTTATCAAACTAGGAATAGGCAGGAAATCCTTTAATCTGATAAAGAACATCTAAAAAAATATCTGCAACTAATATTAAACTCAATGGTAAAAAACTGAATACTTTGCCCTAAGATTATGAGCAAGTGTATTGTTTTTCACTGCCAAAAACAAATCTTAGGGCAAATTCTAAAGCAGTGAAGGCGAACCTTTTGAGCTCGGCGTGTCAGTACTTTGAAAAACCCTAACTTAACTCTGGTGCCGTGTCACATATAGAAATTTTTTTATACTTGCAGCCATAGTAAAACAAAGACATATTTTTGATATTTATTTTATATATTTAAATGTCAATTAACAAAGAAAAATCAACCAAAAAAATGAGTTCATGTGTCACCTCTGACACGCATGTCATAGGTTCGCCATCACTGTTCTAAAGAGTGTAAAAAGACAAGTAAAGGAAATAAAATGTGTCCATACTGGAAAGAAGAAATAGATCTTCCTTTACTTACAGATGACATGATTGTCCATATAGAAAATTCCAAAGAATCAACAAAATACTTCCTGGAACTAATACGTGAATATGGAAAATGTACAGACTATGGGATTAAAATACAAATGTTAATTGCTTTCCTACAAATTTGCATTAAAGTATGTAATTTGAAATAAAAATACCATGAGCAAAAGTACCCCCAAAATGAAAATTGGGCTATAAATCCAACAAAATATTCATAGGATTTATATGCAGGAAACGACAAAACTCTGATGGAAGAAATCAAAGTTTTAAATAAATGGAGCAGTATTTTGTTTTCGTGGATTGGAAGATTCAATGTTGGTACCATGCAAAGACAGTACTCCATCAGTGCTGCATTGCACAAAACAGACACATGCTAATCTAATCCCAATAGTTTGTACTAGCAGCTCAGTCTTTTAGTGGACAGCTGTTGCTTCAGTGGTATGTCTTCCCTACCCTTAGGTGTGATAGGAAAGTAATAGGGAGCTTGAGTGTTAGGAATACGCCCCTGACAGGATAAGGTTCTGTCAGATCCTTTCCCCATGCAGAGCTGTGTCTGTAATGGACACCTCTCTCCCAGCCAGAACCAGTACTCTTCCCCGGCCGAGCAAAAGGACTCTTTCTTGGCATATTTCAATGTGAAAATCTAGTCAGGTTTAGAGAGGTAGAACTCCCCAAAATGTTGGGACCCCTCTAAGATTAAATGCCCCAAGGGAGGTTCTCACCCTAAGCTACTCTACATGGGCTACAGCAATTTAGCTTATGGGCCCGGGAGTTTCTGCACCAGATAAACATCTCAACTGTGACTCCTGGTTGCCTGCCTGTCCAGGTTTCCTGGTGGCAATTTACCTTCCAATCTCAGTTCCCTAATGGGTCTAAGAAAAGTCATTGATTTTCAGTTTGTTCTGCTTTTTCTAGTGAGAATGGAAGTGACAACTTCCAAGCTTTTTACATGTTGGAGCTGAATCCAGAAGTCTACTCTATGCTTACTTTTATTCTTATTCTGCCAGTTTCTGCAGAAGATGCATTAAGGTTTTTCAGCTAAATATGTTGATCTGTATATAAATATTTTTAAAGTATATTTTTTATAGAATATACTAGAGGCCCAGTGCATGAAATTCATGCATGGGTGGGAGGGTCCTCTCAGCCCAGCCTGCACCCTCTCCAATCCAGGACATCCCTCTCACAATCCTGGATTGCTGGCTCATAACCGTTCACCTGCCTGCTTGCCTGATTGCCCCTAACTGCTCCCCTGCCAGCCTGGTCTCCCCTAATCACCTGCTGGCCTGGTTGCCCCATGCAGCCTGCTGCTCAGTCATTTGGTTGCCCCTCACTAACCCCCTTGCCAGCTTAGTTGCCCCACACAGCCTGCTGCTCAGTCATTTGGTTGCCCCTCACTAACCCCCTGCTGACCTCGTCACCCGACATAGCCTGATGCTCGGTCATTTGGTCACCCCTCACTAACCCCTTGCCAGCCTGGTCACCCCACACAGCCTGCTGCTTGGTCGTTTGGTCGCCCCTCACTAATTCCCTGCTGGTCTGGTCCCCAAACGCAGCCTGCTGCTCAGTCATTTCATCACCTCACACTACCCCACCTGCCAGCCTGGTCGCCCCATGCAGCCTATTCAGTCATCTGTTCGGTTGTTTCGGTTGCAGTGATTGCTTAGGCTTTTATATAGATAGATATAACTATATTTTTACATTTAACCTGAAAAAATATCATCTTTAACTGATTTTGCTTATGTTATTGCATTACGGCTTGCTACATTAGAATTTATTTCTGCCATCATTTTTCTATTTACTTTCTTTCTTAATTTCCAAATCAAGTTTCTGCATTCTGCTTAAAAAGTTATATTTTGTTTTTCAAAAGTTTTATTGAGTTTTAATTCACATACTGCACAATTCACCTATTTAAAGACACATTCTTCTTTTATAGTTAGTGTGATAGCCCTTGATTTAAGATTCACTAATTAATTTCCAAAGTCAGAAAAAGTTGCTTTGATGTTGAACAATTCTGAATTCTGATTTTGATACCTAGTGTCCATGTTTCCATACTGTAAAAGAATTGATCAATTTCTTAATTGAACCAGCAAGAACTTATTTAAAAAGAATAACTTACCTCATTCATGGATGGCTGATATTGTGAATATCTTCATCTTTCAAGGGCAATTCTGCTCCTAGCTCTCAGGAGAAGTGATTTAATCTATAATCACAAAAAATAAGTATATCAGAATAAAGATTTAATTTTCCATACAATAAATAAACATATAATTCCTTATCCAATCAATACACACAGAAGTCTGAGAGAAAGAAAAGAACATGGGACTTCAACTGGAAGCTTTGGATGCAGTTGCATACAATATGTACTGAACCACTGAACTCAAAAAGCAACAATAATTGCATCAACCTGCTAGGGTTATTTTAAAGATGACATTAATATAAGTAAACACCATAAAAACAAATATATATCCAGTTATTTTCCTTTACTTTTGTGAATTTATTTTATATTAGATTATGAAATCAAAAAATTTTCATAATAAAAAATAAAATATATGAAGGTTTATAAACTAGAACATTCCATCTGTAACTTCAATGACATTGTACTATATTTATTTTCATCAATCATTAATGCCTATCAATAATAATAAAAGCATAATATGCTAATTAGACTGGACAGCTGAACAACCTTCCAGATGCCATTCCAGACATCCTTTGAGATGAAGCTGTCCCGGGCGGGGGCCAAGGCAGAGGCAGTTAGGGGCAATCAGGCAGGTGGGCAAGCAGTCAGGAACAATCAGACAGACAGGAAGAGGCGGTTAGGGATGATCAGACAGGCAGGCAGAGGGTTTAGGGGTGAAGGCAGGCCGGCAGGCAAGTGGTTAGGATCCAGTGGTCCTGGTTTGCAAGAAGATGCAGGCCGGGCTGAGGGAAAACCCCCCCTATTGTGCACGAATTTTGTGCACCAGGCCTCTAGCAACTAAAATAAAAATACTACATAAGTCATTGACCCTTCTGCTGTCTTCTCAAACTCTTTCAGTTTAAGATATTTAATACGTCAAGGTAGTGTGTTTGGGATATATAACAAAAAATACAAAAAATGCATAAAGACAAAACACATTATTATCTACAAACTTTTATTCATATTAACAGCCTCTTTTTCTTTCCATGAATTGCTTTTGCCTCAGACAAAACATACACACATATACACACATATGCAATGTTTGCTTGTGTGATTTAAACAAAATTATATAGCACAATACACATATATGCAATTTGCCTTTATTTTTTCATTCAACAATTTCTTTTTTTTTCCTTTTTCTCTATTGGTTAAGGTATTACATATGTGTCCTCATCCCCCTATTAACCCTCACCCCCCCCCCAACCCACACTCATGCTCTCATCCCCCTGTTGTCTGTGTCCATTGGTTGGGCTTATATGCATTCATACAAGTCCTTTGATTGATCTCTTCCTCTTACCCCCACCCTTACCTATTTTCCCTCTGAGGTTTGACAGTCTGATCACTGCTTCTCTGTCTCTGGATCTGTCCCTGTTCATCAGTCTATGTTGTTCATTATATTCTACAAATGC
>NW_006292095.1:7623750-7641815 GCF_000327345.1 Myotis davidii | reverse complement strand
AAAATACCACATTCATGTTTTGATTTGCATCTCTCATATAATTAGTGACTTTGAGCATGTTTTCATGTCTTTCAGCCTTATGTATGTCCTCTTTCAAAAAGTGTCTATCTTGGTCCATTGCCCATTTTTTGATTGGACTGTTTATCTTCCTATGTTAAGGTGCATGATTTCCCTGTAAATGTTGTAGATTAAACCCTTATCGGTGATATCATTGGCAAATGTGTTCTCCCATGTAGTGGGGGGCTTTCTTGTTTTGTTGATGGTTTCCTTTGCTGTGCAAAAGCTTTAACACTTTTTCTTATTTCCCCTTGCCAAGTAAAGTGACATTCACAAGATCCAGTGATGAGACTGTGAACATTTTTGGAAAGTCATCACTCTGCCTACCACAGAGAGGAAATAGATACTAAAGATTAATTAAATTTATTATCTATCTTAGACTCTATTTCAAAGGAACAATACATACCAACATGCAAGACATGTTAAATCTAAGAGGCCATCTAAAAAGTTTTTCATATAAGTTCAGTAACATTCCCTCATATTCTATATTTTTGTTTTATTCAGAGTCACAGTAAAGAAAAACATTGACTACATATTACTTTTTGATTCCCAAGGCAGAGGAAATCACCAAATTTTTAAAATTTTCTTCCTGGGTACACAGGAAAACTACATTTTTCAGTCTATATTTAGGTTGGGCCATATGGCTATTGTTGTGATCCATATAATGGAATCTTTCTCTTCTGCTGTTATCAGGGAAAAAATGTGTTGAGGATAGTGAAAAGGCTGGATCTATGAAGAACTGAATGGAAACAAATCATCCTCCTATCACTTAGAATGTTATGTTAGCATGCAATGCACTTTAATGTGTTGAGTCTCTGGAATTTGGGGATTCTTTATTATAGATTTTGCCCAACCTCATTAATATTATCTGTCAAATGTTTGCAAGTGAATTAGTCAACGAGGACTGCCATAATAAAATGCCATAGGCTTAAATAATAGAAATTTATTCTAGAGGCTTCAAAAGTTCAAGATAAAAGTGCCAGCCGATTTATTTTCTGATGGGTGCTCTTAGGAGCAATCTTAATTCTGTGTCCTTACATGGTGGAGAGAGAGAGAGCTCAGGTATCTCTTCTCTTTTTATAAAGGTACAAGCCTTATCAGAGGAGGGCCTCACCTTCATGACCTTATTTAACCTTGATTATCTCCTTGAAAGCCCTAACTCCAAATACACTTGCATCGGAGGTTAGGGCTTTGCCATATGAATTATGGGGCACACAATTAAGTCTGTAGCACTGAACATTTACTATCCCCAAAGCTTGAATCCTAAAGTCACCCAATTTAAGAAACAGAAAAATAAAACTACATCAGTTGTCCCAGACTTGACTGTGGATCAGAAGCACTAGAAGAAAGTTAAAAAAAATTACAAACTTCTTGTCCCACTCTTAGAGCCAAAGGATCAAAATGTTTTAATGAATTTAGAGGGTATTAAATTCAGCTTTCATGTTGTCCAGATTAAAAAAAAAATCTAATATTTAAGCTTCCTAAATGATATGCCATAGATTGTTGATCCACAGTCCACACTGGAACTCACACTTCTTTATTCTTAACCAAATGATATCTCATTTCCTTCATTGTCATTTTTAGTATAAATGAGAATTGAAATGGTATATAAGTCAAGTAATTAGAAGCAAAAAATATTAAGACTATTTTTTTCAAAGTTTTCCATAAATTAAATTCAAACTTGCTAATTTTATAACACCTCCACCTCAACCCATTTTTATAAACATAAATGTCTACAATTAGAAAATTTCATGTCATAAAATGTATGGTGTGAGACATAAGTTACTTCAACTTTAATGAGCATGATTTTTTGAGTCTCCAATTCAACACCTGGCATTTTGTGACTGTTTTTCTCAGACATTCTTCACTCTATTCCACTCCATTTAAAATTTGCTTATCCACAGGAATTTTTATCAAATATTTAAAAGGCAGTGCTTAAAAATAAACATTTTCATTTTAGAAAAAAACACATTTGAATTAATTGGAGACCACAATATCAACAGTTGTAGACTTGCTATTGAGAACTATATTGACTGCAATGAAGGAAACAGTACAAATATCTAAGTTAACCCACCTGTTTTTCACCAGGAATGTTTTTAAATTTTTAAAAATATAACACCTCATGAGAGTAATATCCAGTAAAATATAAACTTTTTTCCAATAATTAAATTTGCTTATGGAAAAGAATTTTCACCTCTTACCAACCACATGCGATCTATCACTTTGAAATAAATTAAAATGCTCTATAAATTTTAGTTACTTCATAAATGTACACACAAACACATACATACATACACACAAACACAGTAGTTAACTTAAACCTTTATGTCAATAGTCTCCTTTTATTCTCTGTTTATGTGGAGGTATGAACTCTACTTATTATTAGCCAGATTAAAGTTTTACTTCCACTTTTTCTTAAGTTCATCAATTTAGGTAGATGGGTGGAGTTCAAATAAACACTCTATGCTCAAAAACAAACAAACAAAAAATAAGGAGAAGGCAATTTGAGTGGGGGTAAAAAGGGCAGAAAATAATTATGTAAAACTAGAAGCCGGTGCACAAATTTATGCACCAGTGGGGTCCCTCGGCCTGGCCTGTGGGATCGGGCCGAAACAGACTCTCTGACATCCCCCGAGGGCTCCCGGATTGTGAGAGGGTGCAGGCCAAGCCAAGGGACCTGAATGGTGCATGATCGGGGCTGGGGAGAGATGTGGGAGGTTGGCCAATTAGGGAGGGATTGCGGGAGGGATCCAGGGCATGTCCGGCCCATCTCACTCAGTCCCTATCAGCGGAACCCCAGCAGCAAGCTAACCTAACTGTCGGAGGGTCTGCCCTGTGGTGGTCAGTGCATGTCATAGCGAGTCGTTGAGAGGCCTTAGCATATCACTAGCATATTACCCTTTGTTTGGTTGAACAGATGACTGAAGAATTAGCATAAGAGTCTTTTCTTATATAGGATTATAGTACTTCTGTGTTTTTGACTGTTGGTCACAGCCAGAAATAGTAGAGAGAGGTATCACTTGTGAAACCAGCCAAGTGGAAAATGACTAGTTTCATTAAAAATTGCAGTAATGAAATAGCACCTATTTACTATCAAATCTATTTTTAGACAACTATAAATGGGCACAGGGATCAGATACTAAAGCCATTCACAGGCTAGAGATTATATCATGTTTTGTTCAGACTGACTTAGAATTTAATCAAACACCCACAAAGCAGTAAGTATCTGCTATTCTTTAGGACCTAAATAAATGCTGTTGCCTCTCACTTTGGCCTTTCATTTACAGGTTAACAATATAAAACTATGCTCTGTCAGTACTGGACTCCATGTAAGCCTGGCATATTATCATGTGCCACATTTTGAGAGATGAATCTATAAGTGACCTTCCAGCTCTAACACTCTGAGTCAATACTTCTAACTCTTTAGTAATGTGCTTGTCATGTGAAATTAAAGAGGTCCAAAAAGAACCACTTACATTCAGTGGCTTAAGTACATATATATTTTGAACACTTGGAGAAAACAAGTTGTTGAATTAATTGACTGTAATGCTTTAAAGCATATTAAAAACACTTAATAATCTGATCACAAGTGTGTACACCTTAAGTGGTGTCTCACTTAGCTTCCATGCTTATATTTAATACAAGCCATAATAGTGTTTGCTATAGAGCTGGCTTTGCAAAAACAAAACAAGAAAATTTAATATTAAAACCATTTCACATCACACAAGGTTATCTAGGGATATAAATAATGTTTATGTGTGGTTATATTTCTATTTGAAGATTTCATAATATCAAAGCATTGAAAATTATTACCTTGAAGATAACACAAAATAAAATAAAGTTATAAAAGTGGCTGCTGGAAACTAATAGCTAGTTCCTAAAATATGCAGAAACATTTCACTACAAATGAAAATCCGTTGTTTAAAAAAGCAATGGTAGCAGAAAACAAGTTTCCATACAGTTTCAAAATTCAATTAAATTAGGAATCAAAGGCTGTAGACAGGACCTCTGCTCTTGAGAAGATAGAGTAGACATTATTTTCCACTTTTCTTTCTATTCAGTATAACTAAAAATTCTGGACACGAGCTTAAGAAGACTTTGAAAGGTAAAGGAAAAGCAGAATAGCTAGGTACTTCAGGACCCAAAGAAGCACATGGTGGTGAGCTCCTTGAATTTTCTTTGTCCCATGGGACCCAGATAGTAAATGAAGAATCTGGAAACTCAGAAGTACCAATGAGCACAGACTAAAAATGCCCTCACAAAGGTCTACTGTCTAAGTTACCATTAGAGTTGCAGACTTCAACACCCCCTCAACAGCTGGTAAAAAAATCCTAGACAAAAAATCAAGAACCATATAGAAAACTTAACATATCATCAAATAAAACAATCTAGGGCTAGGCAAAGAGTACTTTGATTTAAACACCAAAAGCAATATTCATAAAAGAAAAAGAATGATAAATTGGACTTCATAGAAATTAAAATGGCTGTTCTGTGAAAGACCCTGTTAGGAGCTTGATAAAATCAGCTAGAATATGAGAGAAAGGTTTATAAAATCACATATCTGACTAAATGCTAATACTTACAATATTATATATGTAGATATTTATTTACTCAACATTAAAAATCTAATCTAATAAAAGAGAAACATGCAAATTGACTGCACCTCTGCTACACTCAAAGCCATGCCTACCAACCAATTAGAGTGACTATATACAAATTAACCCAACCAAGATGGCAACCGGCAGCCATTAAGCTGGAGCAAGCAAGAGGCTTGGTTGCCCTGGCTATGGAGGAAGCCAAGCTTCCTGCCTTCCCTGGCCAGCTGTGGCCTCTACTCAAGGCAACAAAGTTTCAATTATAGAAGATAAATAAATCTCAGATACCTGCTTTCAGCCAGCCTCCACTGGGAGATGGGTAGCTGGGGCCATGGCCAGACTGCAAAGAGCCATCAGCCCTAGGCTGGCCAGGAACCCCAGCAGGACCCCCCACCCTGAAGGGGGTGTGGCCAGCCTGTAAACGGTCCTCAGCCCCTCACCCAGGCTGGCCAGGCACCACAGTGGGGAACCCCACCCTGAAGGGGCTGTGGCCAGCCTGCAAACAGCCATCAGCCCCTCACCCAGACTGACCTGCCTCTTCAGCAGCGCTAAGGATGTCCAACTGCAGCTTAGGTCTGCTCCCCACTGGCAAGTGAACATCCCCTGAGGGCTCCCAGGCTTCCAGAAGGATGTCTGACTGCCAACTTAAGCCTAATCCCCTGGGGAGTGGGCCTAAGTCAGCAGGTGATCATCCCCCGAGGGTTCCCAAACTGCGAGAGGGCATAGGCCAGGCTGAGGGACCCCTAGTGCATAAATTTTTGTGCACTGGGCCTCTAGTTTATAATAATTAAAAAACATAATTTGAGAAAGCAAAATATATATATCTGCAAAGAGGATATAGACATAGCAATAAGCAATGAAAAGATTTTTCAATGTCATTGCTATTATGCAAATGATAATTAAAAGTAGAAGAAGATATCATTACACATTAATCAGAATGGCAAATATTAAGTATAGTGACAACATAATGCTAGTGAGGTGTGAAGAAACTGGATCACTCTTACATTGCTGACCAGGGTGTAAAATGATGCTGGTGGAAATGTAAAATGGTATAACCCCTCTGAAAACAGGCTGGTAAGTTCTCAAAAAATTAAACTTGCAACTACCAAAGGACTCAGCAATTGTACTCCTGGGCTTTATAGCAGAGAATAAAAACTTCTGTTTGCACACACACACACACACAAAAAAAACTATCCACAGATGTATGTAGTAATTTTATTCATAATTGTCAAAAAATAAAACCAAATCAGACATCCTTCAATGAGTAGATGATTAAACTCTAGTACATTGAAGTAATGGAATACTGTTGTGCAATAAAAAGGAATAAACTACTGGTAAACATAACAACCTGTATGAATCTCCTGAGTATTATGGTAAACGAGAGAAATCCAGTTCCAAACCGTTGCATACTGTATAATTCCATGTACATTTTATTCTTGAAAGGACAAACTAATAGAACTTAAGAGCGCATTAGCTATTGCCAAGGGTTAAAGATGGAGTGGAGGAGGGAGAAAAGTGAGTGTTGATGTAAGAGCGTAACATGCACTATTCTTGTGGTGACCAAGTATTCTCTAGTTTGATTGTATCAATTTCAATATCTTGCTTCTATAGTGTACTATAGTTTTGCAAGTTATCATCATATAGGAAACTTGGTAAAAGGTATAGGGATCTTTGTATAATTTCTTGCAAATGCATACCAAAATATTTACAGTAATCTCTAAATAAAAATTTCAATTAAAGAAAATTCCAGAAGTTAGGCAGGAGAGAAAGATGACTAGGTGGAGCATGGAGTATTTTAGAGCAGTGAAGCAATTCTGTATGATACTACAGTGAGGCCTTGACTTACGAGTGTCCCAACTAACGAGTTTTTCGAGATATGAGCCATCTCTTGGCTGATTTTTGCTTTGAGTTGAGAGCTAAAATTCGGGTTATGAGCCAGCTTCAGATACCCCACCGCTAGTTGGCGCAGCTAATGTCACAATGAATGCCACAACATCAGCTCAGCATCACGTGTCTCACTTGTTCACTGTTGATTTGACATATGAGTAATTTGAGTTATGAGCTCTGTCATGGAACGAATTAAACTCGTAAGTCAAGGCCCCACTGTATAATGATTAATTCATGTCATTATACATTTGTTCAGACTCACAGAATGCAAAACACCAAGAGTAAATTCTGATGTAACTATGAACTTTGGTGATAATGATGCATCAAATAGGACTATCAATTGTATCAAATGTGGCACTCAGCGAGGGGATGTTGATAATGGAAGAGGCTAAGCATTTGTGGAGGCAGGGTATATACAGAAAATCCCCGTACTAAAAAAAAAAAAAAGTAAAGTTAGACCCTTATACATACACACACACAAAAGGAAAAATGATTGTCACAAAATGAAGTTTCATTTTGTTTGTTATAAAGACACACTAAAAAGGTTTCAAATCAGTAATCAAACAAAAAGAAATAATCTGATGGTTAGTGAGTGGTGTTTCATATATGAAGTAGGGAGTATAGAAACAATTTGCTCAATTTTTACTTTTCTATGGGTCTTGGTACTCAAAAAGATAATTCTTTGGTTTAACATTATGTATTCAAAGCTGTTCCTAATTGATATCTAAGCAAATAATGCTAACTTTGAACAGAATTCATAAAATGTCCAACCAGTACAACAGTCACTACACAAATTCCATCTCAATGGAAATCTGAAAAGATCCTAGTTTGATGAATTCATAAATATGATTTTTAATCGGTCCATCAATTCTGGTTTAATCATGTGTGTTTTCAAGTATTTTTAAATGCTTGTTAAATAGGGTTTTATTAAGTAATTTGATTATTCTGTTAGAAATTGTCTTGTTTATATAATATAACTCACTTCCCTGGGGGGAAAATATATATATATTTAAGTTTAAAAAGAGAAAACACACTTTAAACAAAGCAGTTAAAATTGTCACAGCATTTTACTTACATATGAAATTGATACAGAATCTTCCAGATATTAGAGATTGCAAGGAATATTTTTAATTCCTTTATTTATAAAAAATGACAATTGTTATATATGACTTTCAGAGTTTCAAAGAGGATCAAAGAGGATCAAAGGAAATGATGCAATTTAAGAAGCTTTATAACCATGAAACTTTGTGCATATGAAGTAGCTTTTATGATTTATAATAATTATTAATAATTCATGTGTTTGAAAACCTTTAAATCAACCTGTAGCTTAAGTTGCCTTTCATAATTTTGAAAACAAGTCTGTCTTCTTCCTTTTTTGGTATAATATGTGGCATATAAAGAAGCTATAATTTTAAACCAACCTTTAAAAAAAGGAACTAATATCTCTAAATTGTTAGCTCATTTTAAATCATAGTAAAAGATAAAATAAAACACTATCATTGTGTTTGTTTAAGCACTGGCTCAATGTACTTTGAAGCTGTCATTTCTCTACCCTGATTTGGTGCATTCAATTTAATTTCTTAAGCTTGGAACAAATCATAATTAAAAGAGGGGTGGAAAGGGTTCATTTTAGAAAACTACCTTTTGCATACAGTAGAGTAATTAGAGTGACTTCAATATGGTGGCTTTCCTTTGCTGCTGAGAGACAAATATTTTTGTGTGACAGATAAAGAAGCTCAGGTCTGCAAATCCTTAATGTGAACTATCTCCCTGGAAGCTAAGAGTAGTGTTTGTTGTCTTTGCAGTTAGACGAAAGGGAGCAGAACCTGCAGTGAAATGAGGGTGGGGAAGTTTCAAGTTGGACATTGTTGTTACCCTACCGTGCAACGTTATATGCTCATTAGAAATCAGTGGTCAATATTCCACCACACTTCTGTAACACACACACAGAAAAGAAATAGAATGTTTTTTAAATGCTTGATAAATAGTGATTAAAGAATTTAAGAGAGAATAGGATATGGTTTAGTGGGATTTAGAATGCCTCTTTCTAAAAACTAGATTTCCTCTTTGTGAGAGTTATGAATAATTAGAACTTGATCTCCTGTGACATCAACATTATTTTGCCTTTGGGGAGGGTGGAATACATATGCCACAGAATCCAAGATGTGATCATCAAAATAATGTATTTATGTAATTAATAAAGAGTGGCAATCCATTGGATAAATGAGGAAAGTAAGTGGGAATCCTATATAATAAAGAGGTAATATGCAAATTGACCATCACACCTTTACACAAGATGGCCACCACAAGATGGTTGGCAGGGGAGGGCAGTTGTGGGCAATCAGGCCAGCCGGGGGAGCAACCAGGTTGGTAGGAGAGGGCAGTTAGGGGCAACCAGGCCAGCAGGGGAGGGCAGTTAGGGGAGACCAGGCCGGCAGGGGAGCAGTTAGGTGTCGATCAGGCTGGCAGGGTAGTGGTTAGGGGGTGATCAAGTTGGCAGGCAGAAGTGGTTAGGGGCAATCAGGTAGGCAGGCAGGTGAGCACTTGGGAGCCAGCAGTCCTGGATTATGAGAGGGATGTCCGGCTGCTGGTTTAGTGATCAGGCCTAACCCGGCAGCTGGACATCCCCCCAGGGGTCCCAGATTGGAGAGGGTGCAGGCTGGGCTGAGGGACACCCTCCCCCACCAGTGCACAAATTCCGTACACTGGGCCTCTAGTTATACATAAATATTGGGAAGAATATTAATGCCTACTTAATATTTCCTTTTTAAATTACAGGAAAATTACATTCATATTATGATGTGGCATATTGACTACATAGCCCTGTTTTCATTTAGAATTTCACAAAATGAAAATTAGGCTTTTCATTCTTTCTGTTCTGAATGATGTCTATGAATATGTAAAGAGGTTCCAAACCTTCATCAACCAATTCCTCAGTTTCACAAAATTGATAATTTGTGTTTCCAAGCTATTCCTTACCTCCACTAGGTTTCATTATCCACTCCCTTTGTCATGAGACTTTTCCATGCTTTCTCAGCAGATAAAATGTACATCCAGGTGCCACTGACTTTGGACTTACCTATGTGACTTTGCTTTGACCAGTAGAATATAGGTGTTAGTGTCAAGTGCATCAGCTTGAAGAGGAAAAAGTGTGGCATGTTTCCCATTTCATTTTTGTAATCCTGCCCTCCCACAGGAGAAATGGCATGCCCTACACATGGTTTAAGTCTTCATTCTGTGTCCCTAAAGGCATGTAGAACAATCCTTAACCTGGAACGGAGCCCAGCAGTACCCCAGAGGTAGCAGAGCCATCTAATGACCTGGCAACAGAGGATAGTATACCCTCAGTGTTTGAATCAAGCAGCCTTGTTTCAACTCTCATGACTTTGAATAAATTAGCTAAACATTGACTATGACTTTTTTTTCATGGTATATTCAATTTAACAATGACCTGCCCACAAATTATTATGAAATTTGTACCTCTCTATCTGGTGAGGATAAGGCTCGGGGTAATACTCAAAATTTTTCACTTTTAATCTTCATTTGGTAACTCCCCTTTACCTCCAAGCCTGAATAAGAAACATATCCCAAGCAAATATGGAGAGTAACTAAGTAAAAACTATCATTAACACTGGCGTCAATGCACAGTAAAAACATTAGTGGAACAAGTTTGACTGTTCCACTTACTACCTACACATTGCGGACAGATCACGAGGATTCTTGTGTTTTCATATTACACAGTGTTTTACAAAGTATCATACTTTCAAAAGGTATTAGTTTGTAAGAACATGTAATAAATAACTTCAAACTTCAATGGGTATTTAATTTTAAGGTGTGTCTTTAACATTTATGTAAAACATTTTTTGTACTTGTTCCATAGAAACTTATCTGGCCACTGGTAAAGCTAGCAATAAAACTACTGGTCCGCAATGTGTTAAGAAAGTAAGAAATAGTCTGGCCGATGTGCCTCAGTGGTTGAGCGTGGACCTACCTATGAACCAGGAGGTCATGGTTCGATTCCTAGTCAGGGCACATGACGAGGTTGCAGGCTTGATCCCCAGTGTGGAGCATGCAGGAGGCAGCCTCTCAATGATTTTCTCTTGTCATTGTTGTTTCTGTCTCTCCCTCTTCCTTCCTCTCTGAAATCAATAAAATATTTTTTTAAAGGAGAGAGAGTAAGGAATGTATAATATTATATTTGACTCTATGGGCAAAATGTTAAAGTGAGAAGAAATTTAAATGATGAGTGACTACTGCCTTTCAAGAATGAGAGAATAGAAGCCCACCCCACAAGGGAATTGTTTTATCCCCCAAATTAGTTAATGGCAAATCTTTCACTTGCACCAACAAAATCATTTTATAAATGTCATTTGGATGTTCAACCAGGCACATTAAGGATATTGCTGCCCTAACTGGTTTGGATCAATGGATAGAGCATCAGCCTGTGGACTCAAGGGTCCCAGGTTCGATTCCAGTCAAGGGCATGTGCCTTGGTTGTGGGCACATACCCAGTGGGGAGGGTGCAGGAGGCAGCTGATCGATGTTTATCTCTCATCGATGTTTCTAACTCTCTATCCCTCTCCCTTCCTCTCTGTAAAAAAATCAAATATATTTTTTATAAAAAAGAATATTCCTTCCTAGTATTTTCTCCAGAATAGTGAAATGTCTGTGTCCCAGAACATGTCCCCCCCACCAGAATAGCACCCAAATATTAGTTTCATGAGAAGGGTTTGAAACTTCTGGACAATGATATGTTGTCAGTCGGGAAACATGTGTAAGGTGCTGTTTGCATGTGAAATCTAACTGTGCTCTTGCTAGAGGCTCAATCAAGGGTCAGCCTCATGGCAACCAAGGTGATTTTTATAAGTTGTCAGCGATGGATCCACTGCTGTTGTTTTTGTTGTTGAAAGTGACAGATTCACAATTTAAACACTAATTTTCCCAGTTTTCAAAACCTTCAGCTTTTAGGAAATATTATAAAGAGAGGACTTTTAAATACTAAGACAAGAGCAGTAATTCTCAAATTTTCTTTCTTCAATAAAAGTATTTTGGGCCATGTGATCATCAGTGAGACACAGGCTCTTTGTATCACCTTTACTCTTTGCCACCATCAAAAGAAAGATAAATATATCAGTAGCATTATAATGGAAAGGGGTTTTTAATAAGACTCCCATGTGGTAGCAAAACAGAATCAAGACAAATGATAATAAAAGGAAAGGGAAGCTAAGTACAAGTCAAATAAAAAAAGGACTAAATGCAAGGAGAGAAAACTAAAAAAAAAAAAAAAAGTAAAGAGGACAAGAGAAAAGAGAGAAGATTGGTGCCTGCTAAATCTCTTCATGACCCGCAGAACTCCATACCTATTAGCTATTATCTCAGGCCTGAAATCAGTCTTAGTTTGGGGTCCACCTACAGTCCCAACCCATGTCAATACCAAACCTTGCCCAAACAATTCTTAAGAGGCATTTCTTTGGCAACTTGCTTTGCTGCTGAAGCTGTTAGCACCATGAGGCATTTATAATGAGGACCCTCTTATGTGATCCTTTACTCACTGCAGGAGGACTAGCCAAGGAGAAGCAGTAGACTGAGAATGAAGTGGCTCCACCCAGGCGCCAGCCTCCCTACCTCGCCTGTAGCTCTCCTCTGAAGTAACATTGGTCAGCAAGAAAGTCTAGAAATCCAGGAGTCAAGTCCGTCCCTTTGTTCTGAGAGTTTGGCACCAGAAAAGGAGGCAGTCCTGGCATAGCCATGCTCTCCAACACCTCTTACGCTAAGAACTATACAAGTAAATCCACCTGGACCATTAAATCATGCATTGCCCCTCTTGAAAGTATGTAAAGTATACATCAGATTTTATTTATCTTATGTGGCATTTTTTTTTCTTTTTCTTCCACTTCTGTGAGAACAATATGATGGATTCACAAAGCACTCCTGTACTTGCTGTCATGCAGCCATGAAGGAAGAGGTGATATTGGAATTGCACTAAAGCATGCTGGCTTTGGATGACTGGCTGGTAGGCAGTAATTCCCCCCCACCCCCCCGCCCCCAGCCCCATGAATCCCAGCAATCCATCAAGGAGAATTACTGGTGAAAATGACAGAAAAATGTCATAAACCTTGCTTTCATTTCATTCCTGGGGAAGTGAAGACTTGTGCAGTTTAAGCAGATTATGCTACTGAACTGCAGCTTGGTTGAATGATTAAAAGATAAAACACTTCCATTTAAATCTTTACCCGAATTTATCATCTTGGATTTTCTGAATTATACTGTGAACTTTTGTCATAAAATGGAAATGTTTGATTCAAAGGTAATGAAAGCTATTGATCTACAGTGAAGCAATATTAACATGTAGCTTTTATAATTAATTTGGTGCCAGATAAAAGAAAAAATAAAGATCCTTCAGCTTTGATGATTAAAGGGGGACTAGACCTTTGAAAATACATTAGTATGTGTAGCATGATCAACTTGTTTTAAAGGAGGTATGGAAAGGGTTAACTGTTAAAGTTTCATATTATATGTCCAATGAGCAATGACTAAATTGAGAGGCAAAATATGTACCTACTTTTGGTAAATTCCCACTTAAATATGGGACACAGAAATACAGTTTTTTTTTTGTGTGTGTGTTACTGTTGAACAAGCTTTCACTTGGGCTACAGATGATAACACAAAAGTTGGCCAAAGCCTACAATTTCTTAAAAGAGCTGTCTTAAAAAAGAGCTGTTTTCTGTGGACCTTGTCCCAAGGCAATGATGGCAGGCACAGTAGAGAGGAGAGTGGTTCATTCTGACCCCAAGATCTTCAGCAGTCATCTCAGGTAAAGAACACTGAGCAATGTTAAATGGCTCTCAGTGCCAACCCAATTTCCATGCAAACACTAGCTCAGACTAGATATATTTTCCCAGGAATTTTTTCCTCCCTTTGGACTTCAGTGTCCTCATCTACACAAAAGAGAAAGTAGACATATTTCAGAGAATAATTATAGATATGATATAAGCTAACCAAGGAAAAGTACCTATCGAACCACAATATATTTCTTCTCAATGAATGCTTACTCTGTTGTCTTATCCCTCTCTTGCTTTATATCTTTCTCCACATATTTTTATGTGATTTTGTGGTTGTGAAAGACAGGAAAGATGAAATTAAGAAAAAGCCTAAAAAATGTAGAAAGAATTATTTACAGAAAATAAGGCGACAAAAAAGACCACCTAGGCACCTTTCTACATGTGCCCCTCCAACAGAACTAGCTTTTCAACTTCATTTGGATGCTGCCTTCATGCAGTAAAAGGTGAGTTTTCTAAAAATTGATATATATTATCTTTCACTTGTATAGGAGATGTACAACAAAATGACTTTTACAATTCACAATGGCATGTTTTGGTTTTAACCATAGAAACTTTAACCATAGAAACTCTAAGAATGTCACTATATAGTTTCATAAGGGCTGAATTTAAAATGTACATATCTATAATACCATCATTCATTCAGACTATTATAAGAAAAATGCTATTTGTTTTCTATATATATAATTTTATTAGGTAAATATGAAGTTTTTTCATAAATGTTTCTTTGGCAGTAAACATATGACTATTTCAGTCTATCTAGTGAACTACACAATAATAATAATAGCTACTATTTGTTAAACATTTACTATTGGACTGACACTAATAAAGATTTGAAGTGCATACCTAATTTAATCCTCATAGTACCTTTAAGGGAGATTTTAGACTTATCCCTTTTGTACGGGGGCGGGGGGGGATCAAAGCTCAAACATTATATAACTAGTTTACACTCGTTCTCTTGCACTTTGTTATCCAGAAATGGGACTCATTCATGACTAATTACAAAATTCAAACTCTAACTTTCTGAAGAACAAAACAGTATAGACTATCACTAAATTGCAGTTTTACATGAAGTTTGATTTAGAAGAAGTAGATTTTTGCAAGGAATATTTTTTTGTCCTTTAGAAAATCTCTTTTTATCAGGACATAAAAATCACAAAGGGTTTTCTTTAAGATAAAAATTTAAGAAACTTTTAAAAAGTGAGTTGTATAAAATCATATGTCCTGTCTTTCAACACATTTTGGGGGAAAAATAGCTATAGGGCTTCAGGGAGGAATTTGGTGGGGGGGGGGCGGGCAATTGCCTCAAGATAGCAACAAATTAGGGACAACTCAAAAGCTATTACAGATGGGTTTAGACTTTCTAGGATTAAGATTATTATACCCATCAGGCTATACTTTATAACAAAGAGCTTACTTATGGCTCATAAGACCAAATATTTATAAGCTGGTTATTTGTATGTTGTTGTTTTAATCTTTTATGCTACATATTCACTACTTGTCAGATAGGGGCTGTGGTCACATCCCATAAACCTGGGCTCTAGACTGACAGACCCATTCATATCTCATTTTTTAGCTGGACCATTGCTATTGCAGAGAGAAAAAACAGAACTCTGGAGAGTAGGAGAACCAGCAAAAAAAAAAAAATGCTCAAGCAAGAGGTACATTTCTCTTTCACCAGAACTAGATATATGGTTTACCCAAACAGGAACAAATCAGAAATTTAACTCTTCTAGGTACCTAAGGCCCATAGAGATTCAAAGTTGGTCAAAGAGAATTGGGCAATGCTATGCCCAGGGGCTGGGTGGAGCAGTTATATAATTACAAAGACTCTGGTATAACTCTTTGAGTACAAGTTTACTTTTCCTAACAGCAGAATTCTTCTTAGGATGACACCTGATTGTGTGAGATTAATACATGGAAAAGTCATCTGGAACTGAGGCTTTAGGGGCCACTGGTGATCAGGAAAGAGAAGAGGAAGAAGAAAGAAGAGGAGGAGGGAGGCAACTTACTTGGGTGAAATTTAAGGACTGGTGGCTGAAGGGGTGTTTGGAAAATAATAGTAATGTTTAAAGAGAATTTAAGTTGCACGCATGTTTTCTTTTTTTCTCCCAATGAGGTCCTGAGTGAAATTATCGGGTTTTGTACAGTGCTTTGTGGAGTTGTGGCAGAGCAGTGAGGTGCTGAGTCTACCCAGGCTGGTATAGGCTATAACCAGAGGTAATGCCATGATAATGCTTGAGCTTTCTTTATTTTCCATTTCCAAACTACAGAACAGCCTATGCCTAGCCCTGGGGCAGAATAAATGTCTATAACTCAGTATAGGAGTTTCCTCAAAGTCCATACAAGTGAGTGAGAATGTGCATGAGGGAGATCATTTTTCATCATTTTTAACAGGTTTGGCCCCTTGTTCCAGAGAATAGATTGTGATGACTGCAGCTAAGTTCCTCGGGGCACATGTTCCCACAGGCTGTGCAGTGTTCACTCCAGATACATAATGCTTCTGCTTAGGTCAGGCGTGAGAAATTTCACCCTTAAAATGTAGACATAGAATCATCATTTTGTTCTATACAATTTGAAAACGTATACATTTCCATCACTTACGTGATCTTATTTAGCATATAAATCAATTCTTCAGTATAGGAAAGATACAGATTTTCTACTCATTTTAGTTATTGGAAAATTGAGGAATAGAGAAAATGAACCAAGAACCCAGTGGCAGAGCCAGAATTCAATTGCTCATATGCCATCTTACCCCTAACCAGTGCTGGGTTGTATCTGCTGCCTTGTTAAAAGCTAAACCCTGAATTAGCTGCTAAACATGGGAACATTTAGCTGTTGGAATAATTTTAACAAAATACGCCTGACCTCTTCTGATTTTCTCAGTTCCCCTCTGCTCTCTTCTATCTCTGGAACTATCTTCTCCAGGGGCAGTCCTTTTTAAGTGAGTCAAATGTTTTTACCACCTAGATCCCAGATGGACCAGGATGTTTTTGGAAATAACTCCAGGGAGAAGTGAAGTGCTTTTCATGCATGAGGCTTTCATCCCTTCTTCTCTTTGGTAGTGTTCTTGAAGTTGACTTTCTCCTCCCCTGCTGGCCTTTAAATGTTTCTTTCAAAAAATCGTATCTTTTCATTTTTTTTGTTTCCTTAAATCTTAGGGTGTTGGGTTTTTTTGTGTGTGGGTATGTGTGTTTGTTAGGGTTTTTTTTGAAATATTGTGAAAGGTTGACAGGTGTGTTTTTTGTTGTTGTTTTTATGAGAGAAAATGTTACTTTCTCTTTGCTCTTCCTATCCCATTCTCTCTGCCTCATTATCATTCATTTATTCCTCCTGTTAGGATATTAATTCACCATTGACTATGGAGTCTTTGGGCATTCTCACACTTTGACCTTATAGTCTCTTGAGGCTGGTATCTTCCATTGGTTTCAGTCTTTCCATGTTTATTCCCATGTCCTTCCTCCATTCACCTGAGGCTAAGTATGATGAGAAGAAGCAAGCCATAGGGTGGCAGGGTGCTCGCTACAAATCAATGAAAGGTTATAAACTCTTTGCACTGCTCTCAGCAGAGTTGGAGTTCCAGGTCAGAGTAACTAATTATATAAACCTAGGTCACAGCTACATGCCACCTGACTACAAGGAAAGGGTCTCTCAGACCACATAGGCTTCCACTTAGACACTCACAGAAGAAACTCTTCTAAAGGGAATTAGATGAAATTCTGAGATCAAATAAAGTGGCATACATCTAGTATAATCCAATACCTAGGCTGCCAAAATTCACATGTACTCCTTTTTTCTAGTTACACTGCTAAAAATGTAAGTATATAAAAATAAACTGTTCTCAAATGTAGCTATTCACCTGTTACTGATAATATTTCCTCCCTAAAAGAATATGACCCAAAACCTTATTATATAAAACTTCAAGTCTGGAGTCTATGAATGTCCATTACTCTATTAATTTTTCCATTATCTCATCAATATTCAGCAATCTTGACTACATAGTACCAGGAAAATGATAACATGAGAAATTTATTAAATACATAAAAAATTATATTATGTCACAAGAAAGAAAAGAGGACCAATAGCAATAAATAATAACCTAATAGCTATTATTAGTTAATAAATAACATTTACTAAGCACTTAGATTTTGCTTGATTCTACACTAATCCCATATAATATTAATAGCAATTTTAGGAGGTAAATGTCATTATTTTATACAATATAAAATATTGTATAAGCATGGATGGACCTGGAGATAATTTTGCTAAGCAAAATAAGCCAGAAAGACAAATACCATTTTATGTCATCTATATGTGGAATCTAATGAAATGAATAAGCTGACCAACAAAATAGAAACAGAAGCATGAACACATTGAACAGACTGACAGAGATCAGAGGATTGGAGGATAGAGGGACTGGATGAAAGAAGGTGAAGAGATTAACCAAAGAATACATATGCATAGCCCACAGACACAGACAAAGTATGGTGGTGGCAGAGAGGGGCGGGCATTGGTAAAGGGAGTGGATGAGGGACATATCTAATAGTGTTAACAATCCTATATAATAAAAGAGAAACATGGTAATTAACCGTAGCTCTGACATGCTTCCCATTGGCTAATCAGGGCGATATGCAAATTAACTGCCAACCAAGATGGCGGCCAGCAGCCAGGCAGCTAAAGAGAACAG
>NW_006292095.1:7614439-7623419 GCF_000327345.1 Myotis davidii | reverse complement strand
TCCCAGCAACGGGATCAGCGAAGCCATGAGGCCTTCCGGCACCGGGATCAGCGTGACAAGGGGCAGCGCCCAAACCCCCTGATCGCCCTGCAGCTCTGTGTGTGACAGGGGGTGGGGTCACAACCTCCCTATCTGCCCTGCTCTGTTCATGACAGGGGAAGGCGTCCCAACCCCCTGATCGGCCCTGCTTTGTGCCTGATAGGTGGGCGCTCCCCAACCCCCAGATCGGCCCTGCTCTGTGTGTGACAGGGTGTGGCGCCCCAACCCCCCCCATGGGCTCTGCTCTGTGTGTGATGGGGTGGAGCCACAACCTCCCCTTTGGCTCTGCTTTGAGTGTGACAGGGGATGGCACCCCAAACCCCAAATTGGCCCTACCCTGAGCGTGACTTACGGTGGCATCGCAACTTCCTGAACCACCCTGCTCTGTGCATGGCAGGGGGCATCTCCCCACCCCCTGATCGGCCCTGCTCTGTGGGTGACAGGGGGGAGCTCCCCAACCCATTGATCGGCCCTGCTCTGTGTGTGACAGGGTACGGAGCCCCAACGCCCCTGATGGGCCCTGCTCTGTGCGTGTCAGGGGGCAGAGCCCCAACCCCCTTATCAGCTGGCTCTGTATGTGCCAGGGGTGGCGCCACAACCCCCTGATCTTCCCTGCTCTGTGCGTGACAGAGGGTGGCGCCGCAACCTCCCCATCGACCCTGCCTTGAGTGTGACAGGGGGCGGCACCCCAACCCCCCAATCGGCCCTACCCTGAATGTGACTGAGGGTGGCATTGCAACCTCCTGATCCGTCCTGTTCTGTGCATGACAGGGGGCGGCGCCCCAACTCCCCAATCGGCCCTGCTCTGAGCCCGACCAGGGCCTGCGGGGGAGGCACCTAGGGATTGGGCCTGCCCTCTGCCACCCGGGAGCGGACCTAAGCCAGCAGGTCATTATCTCCCAAGGGGTCCCAGACTGTGAGAGGGCACAAGTGGGGCTGAGGGATACCCCCTGCCCCGCCAGTGCACAAATTTTTGTGCACCGGGCCTCTAGTAAAAAATAAAGTAAAATGAAAAAGTAAAATAAAGGTACAAAACTGAAGCACAGAAAATTATGAGGCTACCAAGTTAGTAAACCAGTCTGCAATCCAGGCAGCTGACCTGCCTCCAGATCCCACCCAGGCCTGTCAGGTGATATTATTTTCTCTATTATTTCTATGCAGTCCACAGAGAGTGACTACAGTCCTCAATTCTGCAACTGGACCCAAAGGCAGTTGATGAGAGATATTACATCCCTTCTCTATTAGATGTCTGTTTACTTTCCATGGGTATCTCATATGATCTTTTTTGGTTTTTAACCAGTGGACTGGCCCAAATTTTATTCCTGAATGATCTAAACCTTGGTGTTCGGGCCTGTCGAGCTTGCAGTACAGTCCATGCACCTTTGCCCTTGCATGAAATAACTGGTGATTCCTTGGACTCAATTCATGCTCTCTTCTGCCTCCGTTGCTGTGGCACCACACTATTTCTTCCTGACCCTCAGGTTCAGTCTATACAACCTACAGTACAACTCATATCTCTTTCTATCAGTGGTGTAGGAGGCCTAAATTGCAGGCCAGTCTCTCCAATTTCATTGAAATCATTGATGTATTTCCTGATGATAGCATTCTTCCATTGGGTTCTGAAAATTCTAATTAGCCAAAGGTCACTGAGATGGGAGGCATTTTTTTATTTTATTTTAGGTGTAACTGTGAGAAATCCCACCACATATGTGTGTCTTTATCTCTGATAAATAGCAGTGAATGTTGGTGGCATTTTCAAATATTCCTCCACATGGTAAAAATAACACCACAAACTCATGGGTATTGTCTTCCAGGTGGTCCCATAATAGTTCCTTTAATAGGCTATTCCACCAATCTATAAGACCAGCTGCTTCCGGTTGATGAGATATTAGGTAAAATCTGTGAAACCCACCCCTTTATTGCCTAGCCTCTTTCACTGTAAATTAAGTAACTTGGTAGGACTCAGTGTAATATGATATTCCACCGACATCCCGAAAGTTTCTCTCATATTATAGTGTTGGAAGATGACAGATTGAAAAAGAAAAATCCAAATGTAGAATTAATGCTTATTCTGTGAGAACAAATGTTCTCTTTCAATAACAGAAGGAGTCCATTTATGTAAGCACCCCGCCGCCAGGGACCTAACTTCCCTGAAAGCTGCAGTATGAGGAGGAGGAGGATCGAGCTTGGTCGCTGCTGGTGGCACATTAGGAACTCAGCTGTAGAAAGAGCCACGCCAGCCCTAGTGGGTTTGTCTCAATGGAAAGAACATAGGACTGCAGACCAATGGGTTCCGGGTTCAATTCCAGTCAAAGTCATGAACCTCCATTGCAGGCTCCTCTCCAGCCCAGGCCCTGGAGGCAATCAATTGATGTGTTTCTCTCACATCGATATTTCTCTTTGTCTTTCCCTCTTTCTTCCATGTTTTCTAAAAAAAAAAAAAAAAATCAATGGAAAAATATCCTCGAGTGAGGATTAAAAAAAAAAAAAAAAGAGCCAGCACAGAAGTGACAAGAGAAAGTGCATTTATAGCCTCTATCCCTGCCATGTATCTTGCCCTCAATGGGCACTTCATTCTAGGTGACCACAGAAGTAATTTGTGCTAATTAATTTACTATAGCATGCCATATGCTTTCAGGGGAACCCGCTATGAATTATAATGGGATTTTGACTGTCATCAGTCTGAGATTAAAAACAAAGCTATAGCCCTGGCCAGTTTGGCTCAGTGGATAGAGTGTCAGCCTGTGGACTGAAGGATCCCAGGTTCAATTCTGGTCAAGGGCATGGAGTCAGTTGCAGGCTCGATCCTTGGCCCTGGTCCTGGTTGGGTCACGGGCTAGAGGCAACCAATCAATGTGTCTCTCCCACATCTGTGTTTCTCTGTCTCTCCCCCTCCCTTCCACTCTCTCTAAAAAAACAATGGAAAAAATATTCTCAGGCAAGGATTAACCAAATATATATATATTTGGTTAGCTTCACATCTAATTAGGAAGTTGACATAGGTAAGGCATGTTAAGACTCTACCTCCTATATATATATAAAACACAAAGCTATAAATGACAACAAAAGGCAAGCCAGTCTCTATCTGAGGGCTGGCTCTCTAAATATCTAAAAGCTAGAAGATCTGGAAACAGCCTAAGTGCCCATCAGTAGATGAATGGATTAGAAAACTGTGGTACATCTACACGATGGAATACTATGCTGCTCTAAAAAGGAAGGAACCCTTACCATTTGCAACGGCATGGATGGAACTGGAGAGCATTATGCTAAGTGAAATAAGCCAGTCAATGAAGGAAAAATATCACATGATCTCACTCATTTCTGGATAATAAAGACCATTATAAACTTTTGAACAATAATAGATACAGAGGCAGAGCTGCCTCAAACAGATTGTCAAACTGCAGCGGGAGGGCCGGAGAGGGTTGGGGGGCAGGAGGTAGGGGGGCAAGAGATCAACCAAAGGACTTGTATGCATTCATATAAGCATAACCAATGGACATAAGACACTAGGCTAGGGGACTGTCAAGGGCTGGGGGTGGGGGGGAATAGACACATATGTAATACCCTTTGTAATACTTTAAGCAATAAAAAAAAGAAAAGAAAATATCTAATAGCTAGAGCTGGACTGGATAGAGAAGAAAACGGAAGCTCTTACAAGATAAAAGAAGTGATTGCCAATGAATAATGGACAGGAAATAGGTGTTCTAGGTTTAGCTTCACATCTAATTAGGAAGTTGACATAGGTAAGGCATGTTAAGACTCTACCTCCTAACTGTAGAATGAAACAAATGGATCAAATTTTATATTCAAGGTAACATATTTAGTTTCATTTTAGTTTTATAGAAGTTCTTTTCCAGACCTAACCTAAGAGTTTATGATTTTTTGATGCAGGGATGTGATTAGTGTTGTAAAGTGTTAGTGAAGGCAATATATTTCTTTGGAAAAGTGAAGCAAAAAGCCTTTATTTTCATCTTTCAATGGGATTCTCCTGGACAAGAAACTTGCAGGGTGCCTTAAAACTCCTCCCTTTTCTCATAATGGGGAAGAGGTGCATAATATGAATTATAAATCTGGGTAAAGTTTTCCCAGTGACTTGGGGAATTCATCTAATATTGAAAAATTCAATTCATCAAAAGTAAATAAACAAACTAAATTTAATGCAATGACTCCTGTTTCACATTAATCAAGGATAATTGGATTCTTAATTGACTGAAAATTTTAAATATGGTTTTAAAAAATAAAAAATAAGATAACATAAAATAGTCATGATATTTGGAGTCGCATTAACTGTGGTTAAAATTATGTTAACAATCTCAGCTGAAAGTTTTATAACTCTAAATTATTTCTCTTAGTCCTTTAGGCAATATCATCTGTAGAAAAATTAAAGAATATTACTCCACTTTATAAAAGAAAGCAAACCATAGTATAAATAATAAAGTTATTTTCCCCATGAACCCCTCTGAGAGTTTTCTAAGCTTTTTCTCACATTTAATCTTCAGTATTACTTGGTAATTATACAGGAAAATTATCTATCCTTACTCTCTAAATCCTATTAAATAGTTAATAAAATATTTAAACAATGATATCAAATTGTTGTTTATTTCAATAATATTCTCTAATCCTGACCTATGGGGTAATTAAGCATTCCATTTCAATAGTGTTGCAAGGCAAACACTACTGCCCTTCCATTCTAACCTTGTGTGCATACACAGACCCATTAATGTGATTTGTGTTCTTATTTACATATATTATTGCAATAATATTCTGAGTTGAGCTTCTTGGAAATTCTTAATTAAATAGGCCAGACATTACTATCTGTTATTCTCATACTGGAATCCCCCAATCTGAATCAGAATTCAAAGCTTGGCCAAGGTGAGATTTTGGTGCCTTGAAGAGAAATGAAGACAGGAAGGGAGGGAGAGAGGAAGGGAGAAAGAGAAGGATGGAGTGAGGGAAATGAAGAAGAAAAAGACTTGCTCTCTGATACATTTCAGAGTGAAAACTCCCTGCATCTCCATGAATTCTCACTGGACACGTAAAAATAATGGATCTCTAGTTTCTGACATCATCATTGAAAAGATAAATGACTAAAATAGGAACCAATTTTTTAAAAAATGAGTATGCTTTACCTTTAACTTAGTACATGTTTATTTTAGAAAATTTTAAACCACAAAAAATTAAGAAAACAAGCAACAATAACAAAATGCTGTAATTCCACACTCAGACTACGTACGTTCAAATCCACAATCCTCCACTTTATTATTGGGTGACTGTGGGTAGGTCACATTTTCTTAACATTTGTTTTCGTGTCTGTACAATGTAAATAATACACTTATATCTTAAAATTGCTGTGAAAGTTAAATTAGTTAATAAACCTAGCTTAGCACAAGATGGTTACATAATAGGAGCTAATTAAATAGGTTTACATTTAAATTAGTGGTAATCAGGAATGGATTTTTCTCAATGAATTGCTTAGAACTTAGCAACAGCATTGTCATTAGGATATCTTTGCAAATGACTGAAAAGCAAACCCACACATCTTTATAGTTTCAAGAATAACAGGGTGAAAAACAATAGAACTAAGTAGTTGGTGTGAAAAATCTGGCTTTCAGTGGAAACAAACATGAAGACTGAAAGATATGGTATCTTTGTGATTTCAATTTAATTTTTTGAACTTTCAAAGTGATATTGAGTGGCTGTATAGACATTGCCACAGGGACCCATTAGTCATGGAAAATCAACAACATTTACAAATGGGAATTGTAAGGTATTGTTGTAGTACACAGTTAGTACACAGTTTTTTTCCAATTCCTTAGTCCCAGAGGCAGGGTACCTGAGGAATTACTAACACTGAATACATTTCTCACAAGGAAGAAAAGAAAAGAGATAAACAGCTTCTAAAACCCGGCTGACTACCCAAACCTTTGATTTCTAGATCTGGTTCATCTATTAATCCACACAGAGGGTGGTATTTTATGATAAGGCAAGTATGGAAATAATACTCTGCCTTTCTATTTTCAGATGCTTCAGATTGGTATCAATCTCAGAAACACAGAAATCAGTTGCAACGGAGACCAAGATCACATTAAGTAAAAATTTGTCCCTTAGGAAAATGGCCTCATTGGTTCCAGATATTAAGACCCTCTTAGGACTTGAAAAAAAATTGTAAATAATCTGAATTGAGATAAAATAATATATTTGATTTTGGATATGATTCTGAGTTATAACACCCAGTGTAGGTATTTGATTCTATCACAGTGTCCTTAAAACCTTTGGAAAGAATAAAGTTGGCAATTTTTGTTTCCTATTTTAATTCCACATTTTTCAGTCATATTTAACTTATATTTTAAAATATATTTTTATTGATTACAGAAAAGAATTGAAAGGGAGAGGAAAGTCAGTGATGAGGAGAATCGTTGATTGGCCACCTCCTGCACTGGGATCGAGCCCTTAACCCTGGCATGTGCCCTGACCGGGAATGGAACCATGACCTCCTGGTTCATAGGTAGATGCTCAACCACTGAGCCACACTGTCTGGGCAACTCTCTCTCTCTCTCTCTCTCTCTCTCTTCCTCCCTCTCTCTCTCTCTCAATTAGAATTTAAAAAATAAAAATGTAAATGACAGAAGGCCATATGTACAAATCCTGAATCTAAGACAATGCAAAAGCCAAAAAGAAACAAAACAACCAACCAAACAAACAAAAAACCACACACACACAACTATAGAAGAGAAGGTAAGAGCCCACACCACTACCATAGATATCCCCAGTGTGTAATTCTGCCAGAGTTATAATTCTGGAGGAGTAGACACTTTGTAAGTTTAAAAGGACTTTGATGAATAACCAATGAGGACATCCTTTTACTCAATTATAGCTTTAGAGAATAACTATAGTCAATACATGTATCTACAGACATAAGAAAGCAACGATTCTCCCTCACTTCAATGTATCCCCATATGTGCACATAGACACATTTTTCTGCTCCCCAAAAGCTTGCCTCTTCTCTTCCACAGTTACCTGCAGGGGACTGGCACTGGTGGTGCCTCAGGTAGGATGAGAATCAGAGTTGGTGAGGCTCCATATTTGCCAATGGGTATAACTTGTGTTTGGAATCCTCTCTAGTGCTGCGCACTGGGAACTAAGACCGAATCTGAGAAGGCTGTTTGTGATCAATTCCATTATTTGTGTGTAAAACTCTAACACCTACAGTCCAAAGTCCCAATTAAACCTTCTCAACATCATATATATTTTCAATTGTATGTATTTTCTCAGGAAAATAATTATGAACTCTTAGACTGCATGTATTGGATGCTTTTTAATCAAAACCTAAGCCAACGTGGAATGAGTATATGGTTAGGATTGGTTTGCTGGAACTCTTAGCTCCTTGTAGTTCAGTTGCTGCCTAGGCTTCCTGGAACACCCAACACAAATGACCTGTGTGAATGTTTCCCACTCTGCAACTGTCAAAGCAAACTCATAACACCATAACACGGCTCAGTCTGAACAACAGGCCAGGCTCTTAGCTTGCTCTTCCCAGTTCATGTGCAGGGCAACATGTGATCATGGTAACCTCTGCCTGCAGCTATAGGTTGGCTTTTACTACAGCAATATGCATGCAATCCTAACTGAAGCTGCTGGTAATTCAAGCTCCCTGTTTCTAAGCAACAAGGACCCCGGATCAACAATATATAAATCTTTGTAGTGTGTTTTTTGGCACACTGCTAATAAAAAAGAAAACTTGCACTCTGGCTTAAAAATAAAGAAAAGATTTGCCTTGAAGCATTTCTATGATTAAATAGGAAACTATAGATTGGGTATGCATGGTTTAAAGGTTAGAAAAAAGGCCACTTGTCAAAATTAAAAAAAAGCACATTAAATTATTCTGTGGTAAATGAGCTGAGTTCCCAGAATAAGAGAGAGAAAATAGTTCATTAAGTTGTTAATACAAGTCTTTAAATGGGTGTAGTCGAATTCTCATTGACTACAAGAACAGTATTTTTATCAGCTGCTACAATAAGAAAACGGAACAAGAAACTGTGGATGCTCTTTCTTTGGTGTAAATAATAGCAGATGGCAGGAGAATTTATAAGCTGATCTTAATCAGCAGAATGAACCTTCTTTATAGGCTAATATGGCTGTACAAATACAATACTGGGCTTGGAGTAGGAAAATTATTGTTTCAACTCAATTGATAATTGGAAAGCTATTAGTCTACAGCATCAGCCAGCTAGTTGGAGATTGCACTGCTTATCTTATTGAATTTTGCAGTGGAGATCACAATGGTTGCGACTCAGTTACAGTTAGTGCAAAGGTAGAGATTTGGGAAGAAAGCAAAGTAAAAATCAATTAATTACAGTTACATAATTACTAGACCAGGACTATGCTTATCCTAGATTTTGCTATTTCTAGTTGTATGATTTGGATCAAGTCACTCCCCTTCTCTGAATTTGTTTCCTCATCTTCAAATAATTTCTAAACTTCACCCAACTCTAAAATACTTTAGCCTGATAACTAGTTTTAAAATAACTTTCATATTACCATGATCTCAAATTCCTTCTGGAAAACATCCACAGTATTTTGTGTATTTGTCCATTTGTTTTGTTTTTGTTTGTTTGTTTGTTTATTTTATTGTTTTTGTGAAGAAAAACATGTGATTCTTAATGGTAAATTTAAAATAAAACAAGTATGAAAATAAAATTCAAATTGCGAATTGAATAAGGAGAATGAGAATAACACAAGACACTGAACAA
Organism: Myotis davidii; assembly: GCF_000327345.1. Lineage (NCBI taxonomy): Eukaryota > Metazoa > Chordata > Mammalia > Chiroptera > Vespertilionidae > Myotis > Myotis davidii. The sequence goes on along the minus strand of NW_006292095.1, from coordinate 7,614,630 downwards.
ACACTTATTGCAAAGGACATTGTTACTATCACACAATTGTTGAAAGCCATATTAAAAGAGAGAAAATAAAGGGAGGAAGGGAGGGAAGAAGGAAGGGAGGGAGGGAGGAGAAAGAGAGAGAGAGAGAAAGAGAGAGAGAGAAAGAGGAGAGGGAGAGAAATAAAAAAAGGAGGAAAGGAAAGAAGGAAGGA
>NW_006292095.1:7607298-7612923 GCF_000327345.1 Myotis davidii | reverse complement strand
GAGGGAGGGAGGGAGGGAGGGAGGGAGGAAAAGTATGAGGAAAAAGAGGTGGGGCACTTTATTGCAAAATCCCAATGGGCACCATTTATACAGACAACAATAAGGACAGTGTCTCTCCCATTTTGCACGGAGGAGGCCTTGGACCATACTCCTGGCCACTGTTATATCTTGCCAGGCTTAGAAAATACCTTTCTAACTGTTTTCTGCACTATTCTACTCCATTTTCTCACTCCCTAATCCATTCTCCATGAAGAAGTTAGAAGTAAGTTTCCTAAAATGAAAGACTGATCTTGTTTTTCTGCTTAAAACCCTCCGTAGACTTTCTATTGAACTTGGAATAAAATCCCAAGGCCTCACTATGTTGACCAAGGCCTTGCATCACCCAGACCCTGCCTGTTCTGTTCAGTATCTTCTTGTGCCCGGTTCCAGCTACACTGTCTTTAAAGTTCCTCAAACACAACCAGACGATGCTTTGGTCAGGATCTTCACACCCACTACCCCTGGGCCTGCAATGTTCCTGCTTGTCTTCCCATTCTGCAACTGGATCATTCCTTAGGTCTCTACTTGAATATTACTCACAAACCTTTCCCTTAACTTTTCCTTCCAGTCAGGCATCCCATATGGCAAACTGAATCAGTTATCCTACTATACCTGTTGATCATGTTTCATAATACTTTTATCAATTTATTTATATTTGTGTCATTACTTGATTAATTCCTATCTCTTCCATTAACAAATAAACTTCACATCTATTTTGGCCTGCTATATTTCCCATTAATTTGGAACATTGCCTGACACAAAGCAAGCACTCGAATTATTTGTTGAATGAATGAATAAGACCTATTGTCAAGTTACAAAGAAAGGAAATATTAAAATATCCAGATGTTTAATTGGCACCAGATTTTTTGATCATGAAAAATCTGTAGAAGAGAATGGGGGATGACTGGTGTGATATAAAACCTTTGGGTAATAACAGGGCTGGAGAGATTCCCTGGAAGGGATTGGCTTGTTAAATTAGCAGTGTAGCAGAGTGCTTTCTCTGATTAGGTGCCTGTAAAGCAGTAAAAACTATGCAATGAAAGTGCTTCTGGGCTAGAGAAGAAAGATGGTCCCATAACTCAACAAACAAAGCCCAAAAACAAAAGATGAGAGAGGGAAAGGTCCAAGGAAACAATGCTGAACTAAGGAAGTATAAGTAAATTTAAGCAAGAATTTTTAGAAGACATACTAGGTGAAGAATGAGGAAATGGACAATGGAATTAGCACACCGGGAACTAAATCACTGAGTGGTCCATAAGAGTTGCAGTCTTTAAAGGAAGGAAATTCTTTGGAGAAATTCCTTGAAAAGACATCAAAGTATAGTGAAAAAGCACTAGGTAGAGAGTTAGGATAGCTGCTTCTTTTCTTAGATCTGCCCCTGATCAGACATGTGACTTTGATAGATCTTGGTGTCTCATATTCATAGATACGATGAAAGCATGAAAATGAGTTTAAGATTTAGGTTGCATTTCTGGCACTGTCAGCTCATAAAATCAAGTACGTTAAATCCCATTTAAGACAAAATTTATGGCATTTGGGGAAGATATGAAGATCTCAGCCAGCAAACCTCAGGGTGAAACACTCCCCAGATCTACCTCCTCTCCTTGATGACGCTCTCTGTTTATTGACATATCACATCACTGCTCTGACAAATGGAGTGTGGAAGCCTGATAGAAAGTTTGTGGGACTAATAAAAAAATCTGCGTTCAAATTTCCAGCTTTCTAGAGGGCTGTATTATTTTTACTATTGCTGCTAAGGATTTCTATGGAGTTGGACCTACCACCTGGCTGAGATGTCTTTTACTGGCCATCGCAGGGATTCTAGCATGCAGCCTGAGTTGGTTACTCATATTTTATATTTTATAAGGTAATTTGCTGCACCAAAATTAATACTGCTATTTTCAAATGAATGGAGGAAGTACCAGAGGGGCAGGAAGATTGGACATTCATAGCTACTCTCTCCTGGTTAGATCACACGTCTTGAATCTCTACCCTCCTCTCTGTCCACACTCCCTAGTTCAAAACCCTCAGATCTCTTACTCAGATGATTTTAACTGCGCCCCAGTTGTTTTTTCTGCCTCCAGCCTCTTTCCCCCCAAAACTAGCATGCCCTTTGCTAACAGAGTGAAGTTTCCAAAATAATCACATTTTATCACTCTCCTGATTCAAAATCCTGAAGGGTGAGGCTCAAACGATTGTACATGACATGGACATGCCTTCACAGCCAGGGCCAGTCTCCTTTCCTGTCACTGCACAGCAAACCAGATGATTATTTTCTCCCACATGTGCCTTTCCTGTCTCTTGACCTTTGCTCATGATTGTTCTTCGTCCTGACAGGTGCTTCTGTCACTCTGTCTAGTAAACACTGATTTATCTTTCAAACTGCAACTCAGTTCTATCTTCCTGTCTGTGACTTTCTCATATTATGCTTCCTATTGCCCCACACCAACATTAATTACTTTCTTACAGTGTTCTTGAAATACTTCATGTATACGCCTCTGGTCTTAATGAGCATATTGCTGTAATAGAAGGTGTTTCTCGAAGGCACATGTGCTTGAACCTCTGGTGTTTTTATAAGGTGTGACATATCACTGGCATGCAACAAATGGTGATTGGGTTTTTCGGAACCCAACTGAATTAAACTACATAATAACAGATAGTCATGCCTATTGAGTATAAGGTTGGAGACCTTTTAAAGTCTGCAGTATGATGGTGGTACAGTTACCTCTAGAGCTATAGAAGGAAAAGGCAGGGGTACATGAGCAGAGCATGTCCCCACTGCTTCTCCTCTCATCGTCTCACTTCCACCCCAGCATTGATCTCTCAGATTTCTTGCTTATTGAGCTCTACTAAGACTTCTTTGGAAGGAAAAAAAAAAAACCTGTATACCTGACTTCTCTACATAGATGTCTAATAGATAATCAAGTCCAGAACCAAACTCATTTTCACCCCACATCTGCTCCATCCACAGCCTTCTGCATCCCATCTATTTACTCAGACAAAAATCCCTAGAAGTCATCCTGACCCCTTTCTTTTTCTCACAATGCACATCGGATTTTTCAAGACATCATGTGGTCTCTATCTTAGAGCCATCCATCATCATACTAGTCACATCATCTCTTTGGAGGCTGCCACCATAGTCTCTCACCTGGATCACAGGGAGGGCCTCCTTCCCTGATTTTACTTTTGAGTTCTATGGTCCATTCTTCTCATAGCAGCCAGACAAATACTGGTAAAGTGTAAGTCATAATATACTTTTAAAAACTTTTTATTATTCTTTGTTTACAACTCTCTAGTAATTCCTTATCCTGTATAATAAAAGCCTAATATTCTAAATGTCCAGTTGGCTGGTTGGCCGTTCCACCAATCAAGTGTAATATGCTAAGGTCGCTCAACCACTTGCTATGATGTACACTAACCACCAGGGGGAAGATGACCTGACCGATAGGTTAGCTTTCTGCTGGGGTCTGGCCGATTGAGACTGAGTGAGATGGGCCGGATGTGCCCTGGAGCCCCCCCATGGTCCCTCCCCAGCTGGCTAATCTCCTGTGTCACTCCCTGGCCCTGATTGTGCACCAGTGGGGACCCTTGGCCTGTCCTGCACCTTCTCGCAATCTGGGACCTCTTGGGGGATGTCACAGAGCTGGTTTTGGCCCAATCCCACAACCCAGGCCAAGGGACCCCCCACTTGTGCTCAAATTTGTGCACCGGGCCTCTAGTCTTAGAATAAAAGATAAAAATCAATACCATTAGATAAAAATTCCAAATGTCCTGTGCTGTTGGTGGGAAGGGGGCCTTGGCACTGTGGCTTCTCCTCCCTCTTTTCTCATCGCTCACTCAGCTTCTGCCAGTCTGTCCTCAGTGCTTCTTTCTGACAAGGTGGAATTTCTCCTGCCTCAGAGCCTTTCACTACCTGGACTACTCTTCCCCAATATACCAAATGATGAAAACATCACATCTTTTGTAGAATCCTAGAACCATTATGTACTACATACAGATTTTACACTGTTATGATTTTGGATATTTCTATGATATCACACTAACCCATTATATATTCTATATATTTTTTATTAAATCTTTATTGTTGAAAGTATTACATATGTTCTCCTTTTTGCCCCCACTCACCCCTTCTATCCTGCCACTGCCCCAACCCCAGACCTTTACCACCATATTGTCTGTGTCCATGGGTTATGCATATATGCATACAGTACTTTGCCTGATCTCTTCCCACCCACCCAACCACCCTCACCTTAAAAAACAACACTATTTAAAGTATTTTGCTAACATTTTATTTCTCAGCATTGTACTTTATAAATGAGATCTACCTTGACCATTTTATTTAAAAATTCAACCCATGGCCTGCTCCAATATGTCTTATACCTCTTATCCTACACTACTGTTTTCTTTTTCCAGCACTCATTTTTTCGTATTTTATTTATCATCTCTTACTTAGTACCCACATATCTTTGATAGAATATAAGCTTAATAATGAAAGGTTTCTCTGCCTACTTTTCCCCACTGATATATCTTAAGCATCTCAAAGTGTGCTACTCCTTCAAACTAAATGTTCAATTGATATTTGTTAAATATTGAAAATGTGAAGAAAGAATTTGATTACTTAAAAAGAAAAAGATCACTGGTAGACCTTATAGTCATCAAGATCTCTCTTACCTCTAAAATATTGTTATTCTGTGAACCAATATGCAAAATTGATTCTGTGGCCTCCTAGGGCTACTGTATGGCTTTGAAGTCTAGCTACTTACAGAAACATCAGTGACAAAGTATTTTCCTTTTTTTCTTTTCTTTTTTTGCTTTTTGTTTTTTGTTTTGTTTTGTTTTGTTTTTTGCTAGGCTAAAGTCACACATTTCTTAAACTGTCTTACATGCCACTGGCAGTTGATATACCCTTTCTGCTCCCCACGCTTGAACCAGCATCACCCAGAGAGTGATTTTGAAATTCTCCTGGGGTTGCATTTTGCTTCTGGCTGTTACATGGCCCAGCCATTGGGAGATCTTACTTAGAATTTTGCATTGCTGCCATATTCAGATTTGCCAGCCAACCAGTGGCCAGGGGAGAGATGATTTAGCAGAATGAAGTCTTTAGCTAGCAGATAGTCCCCAGCATGGGTTCTCTGAAATGAATGCAGCTGGGGCTTGTACAACTCTTATGACTTCAAACACATTTAGCTTGACAGGGGCTTGAAAGATGGGGACCTCTCCTACTGAGTTGATCCAGGAGGAGCCTTTCTTCAAGGAAAATACCTCTGTGCTCACTTTGTACAGAATATGTCTCCATTTCTTTTGTACATTATTAAGTCCAAGATATTCTCTCATCATGGATGTTTCTCTCTCTCTCTCCCTCTCCCTTCCTCTCTTTGAAATAAATAAAAACATTAAAAAATAAATAAAATTGTAAAGATAAATTTCACAAGTTCTTTTGTATGGAAAAATAGGTTATATGATGGTGGGTAAGACAATATATTTTTTTTTGTGAAAAGGAATTGTCTCTGGGTTTTTTGTGTTTGGATTTTTGTTTTGGTTTTTGCCAATGTCTGCCCTTTTCTCTTTTCTTTCTTTTTTTTTTTT
>NW_006292095.1:7603434-7607125 GCF_000327345.1 Myotis davidii | reverse complement strand
AATCAAACCTGGGACCTTTCAGTCCCCAGACTGATGCTCTATCCACTGAGCAAAACCAGCCAGGGCCTCTTTTCTTCTTTTATTTATTTTTTAAACAACTTTGATTTTTGTTACATTCTCCTTTTGTTGTGATTTTCATCACACTATGGAGGAAAAATTTGACGTTGAGATATCTTAAGTTGTTCCTTTAACATACTGATTATGATAAGTTACTCAACTTAAATCAGTCTTAACTTTTCTTGTCTTCAAATTGTACATAGTAAGAATACTTACTTGAGGTTTGAGTAAAAGTTTGAGTAAAGATGAAAGAAGATAACATAATGTGCAGCATCACAGGAATATATACATATGTATGTATATATGTATGTATGTACATATGTACAAAATCATTTACCAGATGATTGATACCTGGGAATTTCTTTACAAAAACAAACAAACAAACAAAAAAACCCACACAGAACAGAAAAACACAACTTTCTATGTTTTTTTTGTGTTGTTGTTGTTGTTATTGTTCTCAAAACCCTTCCCCACTGGTATGGAGCTCCTAGACTTCAGGGACTTATCTGCTCAACTCTGTCTCCCGCATGCCCAGGAGAGTGTCAAACAGCCCAGTGTAGGGACCTAAAATATTTAAAGAATGCATAAATGGTCTTTCAGGAATTTTTTTCTCTTTAAATTGTTTTATGAACATGGTCAGGGACAGAAGTTTTTCAAGAATCTTAAGAGACTTTGAGAAACAAATGACAATTAATTTATAACCCCTCCAGGATTTGGCTTTCCATCATTTCATTTTTGTTTTTTTAATCTCTCAATGGATTTTGAGATGTAATTACTATGCTACATTGTTAAAGGAGAAAGGAGACAGGTTTATAACTCTGTAGAATTGTTTCCTAACATACTTAGTGGCCTCTAAGACAGTTTTATTTTATTTTAAGGGTTCAGGATAGGAATGATAGAGAGGCAAAGGTCAAAGTCAGGCAGAAAAGTGTGAAATTACATCAGCGGGAGAGCACCTGACTACATGGATGGAATCGAAAGCTCTCATGGTTTTCCTTTCTAACCTTGGGGAGGTGGGTGGCTTCCATCAAGCACTGGAAAATTCTCTGTTCTCCAGGCAGTGACAGAGACAATGTGGTTGACTCCCAGAAAAGATCAGTGGAATGGCAAAGACTTCAGATGAATTTGTTGTTAAAACCTCAAAAATCAGTAGAGTGTGAGCACACATCTATATATAGTTATGACCAAATGACAGGCTAGTATGATATGCACTGACCACCAGAGGGCAGATGCTCAATGCAAAAGCTACCCCCTGATGGTCAGTGAGCTCCCACAGCCAACCTCCCGCCACTGGCCAACCTCTCACAGTCCCTTCCCCTGGCCAGCTGCCTCTATCAGCCCCAATTGGGACTGGGTGCAATGGCCCTGATCAGTCCCAATCGCTGGCCAGGCTGAGGGACCCCACCAGTGCACAAATTCGTGCACTAGGCCTTTAGATATAATACAAAAGCATACAATCTTATGTGTGGAAACAGAAAACGTAGGTTGCACCCTGAAGTCTTTCTTACTAGTGTCACACTCCCCATTACTCTCTCTCAGTGCCCTTTGTGTCTGTATGTGGAAATGTAATTGGTACATCAAACTCTACGGAATTACTGGAGGTAAGTTGGATGATGCAATAGTCAGACTTCTAAGATGACTCCAAATGTTTCTGCTTCTTGGTAGTGAGTAGGGACTGGACCTAGTAATTTTCTTCTATAAAAACATAGTGGTGAAAACAACTTCTGAGATTAGGTTTTAAAAGACAAACTTCCATTTTCTCTTTCTCTCTCTCTTTTTACTTGCTCTGAAGATGAAAGCTGCATATTCATGAGTTGCTCTGTGAAGAGACCAACATGAGAGTGAACTCAGGGCAACAGTCAGTAAAAACTGGGGCGTTCGTGCCACTGCAGCAGCGTTGTGAATGGGCATGAAGAAGGATCCTCCCCAGATGATCATGAGATGACTGCAACCTCAAATGTCACCCTGATCACACCGGTGGGAATCGCCAGAAGACCCACCTAAGTTGTGTTGAAATCCTGAGCCATAGAAACTGTAAGAAAATAAATGTTGTTGCTTTAAGCCACTGTGTTTTGGGGTAATTTACTACTTATATGTACCTTGCTTTAGGTGATTAATGAGCTCCTTCCCATTAGTGTGTAAATCTCTTAGTAGTTGAAGTAGGCACAATACAATGCTTATGTGAGAAAAATGCTTTTTCCAGCCATCCAGTTAGCAAAGGAAAGTGAGTATGGAAGCAGTATTTGACTATGGTTCCCTCCTCCACTGTGGCATCATGGGAAATATATATTTGTTCTTTGTCTCGGGTTCCTGGCAAATAGTTCCTACTTCTAAATACTTTGAAATTGCCTGAATGAGAGTGATAGAAACATCTTCTTTTATTCATAACAAGCACCTTTCAACCACACCAGGGTTTATGCTAATAAGGTCATTCTCATCAGGGGTTCAAGATGGGGCTGGTCTTCAGAACAACCAAGCCTTGATTAAAACTTTTAGCCCTGCCTCCTGACCTCTGAGGAGGGGAGAAGGGCAGAGGTTAAGTCCAGTCACCAATGGCCAATAGTTTAATTATGCCTACCTAATAAAACCTCCATAAACCCCATAAATGACAGGGTTCGGAGCTTCTCCAGGTTGGTGAACACAATGGGGTACTGGTGCACCCAGAGAGAACATGGAAGTCCACCTCCCACACAAGTTTCCCATCTTTCTCTATGCGTCTTTCTATTTGACTCTGCTCTTTGGGGGCTCTAGTGAACGCTAATAAACAAGCCATCGTAATCCAAGCTCTTTCCTGAGCTCTGTGAATCATTCCAGCAAATTAACCTGAGGGGGCAGTTATGAGAAACCTCAACTTTGTAGTTAGCTGAGCAGAATTGTGGGTAGCCAGGGTACTCCGTTTGTGATTGGTATCTACACTAGGGGCAGTCTTGTGAGATTGAGAGGTCAGGATAGTTACTATTAAAACTGAATTGAACTATAGGACACCCAGTTGATGCTGGAGAATTGGAAAAATGGTTGTTGGTGTTGGAAAAAATACCATGTATTTTTGGTGTCAGGGAGGATAAAAAAACCTCTAAGCTGCCTACTCTTCTGACCCTATTTCCTCATCTAAAAAATGATCATCAGGCTTCCTTTGCAAGGTTATTGTACGACTCAGAAAAAAAAAGTGTCAACACTAAATAAAGCTTGACTTTAATAGGTGATCAATCAATTATAGTGGTAATATTTTTTGTTTTATCATTTTTACAATTCTCATTTTCAAGTGTGTTTTCTAATTTACTTACTGAAGAACTTTGTGTTATTACCAATAAAATAATTATATCATGAGAAAATAGTCTAAAATCCCTTTACATTATGTGCCTTTATTCAGGTAGATGGTTAATAAAAAATAATTTTCAGGAAATGAACCATAAATAAGCTACCAAAAGCTGATAGTATCCTATTTAATAATAGACGAACATAGTAATTGACCATATCTTTGCTACACCTCCCATTAGCTAATCAGCATGATATGCAAATTAACACAACCAAAATGGCGGTCGGCAGCCACGCAGCTGAAGCGAGCAGGAGGCTTGCTTGCTCCAGTGATGGAGGAAGCCAAGGTTCCCCGCCTGCCGCCCGAGTCTGAGCTCCA
>NW_006292095.1:7586188-7603182 GCF_000327345.1 Myotis davidii | reverse complement strand
CGGACCACCAGGAGGCAGACTCTCAATGCAGGAGCTGCCCTCTGGTGGTCAGTGAGCTCTCACATGGGGGAGCTCTGCTCAGCCACAAGCCAGGCTGATGGCTTCCAGTACAGCGGTGGTGGTGGGAGCCTCTCCTGCCTCCTCAGCAGCACTAAGGATGTCCGACTGCAGCTTAGGTCTGCTCCCCGCTGGCAAGTGGACATCCCCCGAGAGCTGCTAGTCTGCCAGAGGGATGTCTGATTGCCAGCTTAGGCCCAATCCCCTGGGGAGCAGGCCTCAGCCAGCAGGTGGTCATCTTCCGAGGGGTCCCAGACTGCAATAGGGCACAGGCTGGGCTGAGGGACCACACCCCCCCCAGTGCACAATTTTTTGTGCACTGTGCCTCTAGTTTTGTAAATAAGGAAATGAGTCTAGCAAGTGATAGAAACTATTGATATTTCTATAAAATTTCCACTATACCTCTGGAATGTGACTACATTAATTGCTGAAAATTTGTGAAAAATAGTGACTATTGAAGGCTTACCAGACTTCCCTGTATAAAGAGGCATGCCACCATCTGCCTCATTTAAAATTATCTTTTTATCTCTTTGTTTAATATGTCTATCTTATTACTATCAATATGTAAGTTTTACAAGAGCAGAATCCTGTCTTTTATTTTTACCACTCTATTTCTAGCACTTAGAAAAAAGTTCAATAAATGTGGAATGAATGAATAAATAAATGGCCATGCATACAACTTTTGAAGATGAAAACTTACAGGTTTACGAGTTGATGTAAAAGTACCACAGTAGATAGATGCATTTGACATAAAATGGTCATTAGCTTCACTGCAATTTGGTCATCAAATATATATTTTCTTCAAAATTAAAATGAAATGAACCAAGCTTTTGGTCTTAGGTGGGGCGATGCAAATATATTCTTTAGGATGTGGTAGTCTAGGCTATAACTCCCTTTCCTTAGGTTCTTTGAAATAGGTAGCTTTATAACACAAATTAAATACCTGATCCCAACTCATGCCCCCACCAAGAAGTGGAAGAAAAATAGTGTAATTTCTCAAACTGCTACACTTAAGGGGAACTGTCAGTCTCTCCACAAGTTTCACCCCATTCCTCAGTTATTTTGAAGAATGTTACACATGCTGATAAGGCTCTGGATGTCAGGGCCAGATATGAAGCAGAAGGTATCTTCCATATTCATGGAATAAGCTATGAAACAGCTTGACGCTCCCTCCCACCAGATTCAAGGTTATCATAATGTAGTCTTCTTGCTTGGGAACCAGTAATTTAGGAGAGCAGAACTCCTCATGCATGGGTGTGGGGAGGGATTACAGAAGGAGAGTATTGAGACCCTTATGCTATTTACTACCAGTGCCTTACTACCCCATGGTCCTCTCTTTTTGATATCTAAATGGGTACAATAAAACCATACACAGAAGGGCCCACATTATCTGCTTCACTTCAAACCCACAATCTTGCCTTTAAAATCTTGAGTCATGTCTCCATTGGTAAAGATGAAATGACTGAATTTCTGCAGATTTGGGATTTTGAGTGAAGAGATGACTTATATCTTTGTCCACAGATAGCCCCTTGAGTTGTAGTAGTCCCCATAGAGTTCCTTAGGCCCAGAGTAGTATAGGATCAATAGATTAGAGGTGGCTGTGTGGGAAGTGGTGTCTAGGCAAACAGACGTGTTATTTCCTAGAGTTCCTTAATCCCAGTAAAATATAGAAAGAACTAAAATTTTCCATGAGGTCAAGACTTGAAAGGAAATGAGGAAGAAGTGGACTCAGAACGTATTGTGTTGGGCATGAAGAAATCCCCAAGATTGATTTCTATGGATTGATGCTGAGAAACCAAATATGAAGAGTGCCATCTCAGTGAAAACACCATGAATGAATAATAATGCAGAACCGGATGATGCACCTCCCACAGCAAGCCTTTTCTATAATCTCTATAGTACCACCTCGTATACACTAAATCCTAGTTTAGATGCAGCCTCAGAGATCAATGGAGAGAGGGTGTTGAACTGAGTGGAGCTTTTAAATAATTGAAATTTAGTTTCCATCATTTGGCAGCCAGGAGCTCAATAAATGAACATTAAATTGTTACATAAAAATAAAGTTGCATTCCTTTACTTGGCAAATGAGATTTTATACCCATTGTAGAGGTACTTTATTCTACAGAAAATGATGTCCTTTATAAACTCTATCAGGTTTTAAACCTGAGGCAGCAATAAGATAGATACTGAGCAAAAATCATTCATGAGCTTTGGCATCTGTTGAACCTGGATTTGAATTATGGTTCTGTAACTTACTGCCTATGTGAGTTTAGAAAAAACTTTTTTAATTGTTCTAGGCCTATTTTTTAATCCATAAATGTGGGGAAAATATACAAATAATGGAATTTTTTGGAGGACAGATAAGGCAAATGGAAATAGTCCTATACAGGATGTATGGTCAAGTCTACTGTCCAGCTGCTAGCACTGATGAGGATAGGCTCAGTTTAGGAACGGGTAGACACTGGAAATAATTGGGTTTTGACATTGCATGGTCTGCATTTCTGGATGTGGCTCCTAGCTTCTTACCGTGTCCAGAGTCAGGAGAATCAGGATCTCCTGTGAGAATGACCAGGATGGCTGGTCATCAAAGCTGTGTGGTGTTCACCCTAAACGGTTTAGCTCAGTGGATAGAGCATTGGTCTGCAGACCGAAGGGTCCTGGGATTGATTCCGGTCAAAGGCACATACCTTGGTTGCAGGCTCCTCTCTAGCCCTGGCCCTGGTCAGGGCACGTGCAGGAAGCAACCAACCGATGTGTTTCTCTCCCATCCATATTTCTCTGTCTCCCTCTCTCTTCCACTCTCTAAAAAAAAGAAAATCAAGAAAAAAATATCCTCTGGTGAGGATGAAGAAGAAGAAGAAGAAGAGAAATAAAGCTGTGTGGTGCTCTAGCAATATTCTCATTCCCTCAGGGCCTACTAGTTCAGCATTCAAGGGTGTGGCTTTCTATTCAACTGTATATCCCCCTCGATTCTTATACTAAATCCCAATAACTTAAATATTCTGTTATCTTAATTTCTCTTCCTTGGAAAAATGACTAATTGACTAAATGAGCAACTTATTTACATCAATAAGTATAAAATAATTTTCTTGTTTCAACATTTTCCAATTACCTTGTGGCAGGCATTGCACTAGCCAGAAAGGATAAAATCATGAATAAAATAAAGTCCTTATTCTCAAAGAGCTCAAAATATAATATGAAAAACAGACATAAATTAGAAGAACATATGATGTGTTCAATAAGGAGAAGTGTATTCAGGATACTATGGGCTTGGCATAAATGGTAGAGGGCAGAAGAGGAATAAAACTGCTAATTATTGACCAGACATGATTTCCACACAACCTTTAACAAGAGGAGTTACTGAATCCATTTCAGAGATGGGAAAACTAGAAATCAAAGAGTTAGGTGACATGTCTAAATGCAGTGATCTAGTCAATAGTGAAGCTGAAAAGAGTAGCCAGCTACGCCAGTCTAAATCCAGAGCCCACGCTTTGTCCTCTGCTCCAAGGCCCCTTAGTATCTACTGAATAGAACGAGGACAAGAAACAACCCTGCTGCCTAACTCCAAGACGCCTTCATCGTTTCCTCTACAGTGACTTCTACATCTGCCACCAGATAATTCCTAAAAAGTCCATCATCATCCATGCAGAGCTTTTTAAAGTTGCTTATTTCACCCATTATGAGTATTGCTGATGTTTTGTATTTATGCCTTCCTTGCCAACTATAAAAACTTGGACAAATTTACTATACATTTTTATTCCTTCTTTAGATCTAGTTGAGAGAAAAGGGTTTTCTCTAATTAGCTTATATATTAGAGTTTATGTTTCATTCTGAAATTGTCTAGAGACTTATTGGTGTGATAGGTACAATATAAATTTTAGTTGTTATCATGATAAAACCTCAACAAACACTTAAGCATTGTAAAGTTATAATTTGGGGAGTTTCTGGAAGAACCTGAAATATGTCATGAAATATCCCCTTATTAGTGGCTGCTGGGCTGGTTTCAGTAATATATGGTGCTTTGTTCATTTTCACCCTGGCTCTCGTTCCACACAACTCTATGTTGACAGGCCAAAGCAATTAAAGTCACTGTTTTGGAACTCAGTTCATCTACTCCATGCCTCCTCCTCCTCTCCATCCAATCTGTCAATAACACGCACAATGCTCTGGCCTTGAGTTGGCCTCAGCAGAGCCTAAGAAAGAGAAAGAATTTTTAGGAAACAGGAAACCCTGCCATGGAGTATGAAGGACTCTGCTCTAGGACTCAAGGGCCCTAGAGGCTGCCTGTGCTTGCTGGTACTTGAAGATGTGTGTAGCAGCAACTTAATCACAAGCACAAGTGTGCACACTCTCTTAAGGACCAAGATCAACAGAGAAGAAGAAAGCTAGCCATTGATAAAAGAAGGCAGCAATAGGCATGCTGAAAAAGACTACTTCCAGTTCTCAATACATGCTGCAAGCCTGGGCAAAGGCAAATAGAAAGAGGAACATTCAAGGCTACATCATGGCTTTTTTTTCTGATATTTATGGAGTAATATGTTGCACACACAAACCGAAATAGACTTCTACAAGATACCTGCCATGCTGATTGGGTATTGCAGAGAGCTGTCTTATTTGAATCCTGACTCTAATAAGTAAGTTTAATTCAATAAGTTAACTAGCTATACATTTAATGCCTATAGGGAGTGATCTTGTTTTAAAATCATTCTCAAGTTACATTAAATATACAAAGTGTAAATGTGCACCTTGGTTAAATTTTACAGATGTATACACCTGCATAGCCACCACCCTCACAAAATATATGTTCCCATTACCCCAATGGATCTCCAGTTCTTCCTCCTGGACGGATACTTTACTACAGGATTTTACTAGTACAAAGTTGATAACATGTTTTGAGAAGCGAATAATCCCACATTCTGAAATGGTAATAGAAGAGGTAATAATATAAAGTGAATGTACTCTGTTTGCGTTTTTTTTGTTGTTATTGTTGTTTTTGTTTTGTCACTTTCCAGATCCTTCTCACCAGGAAGTCAAGGACCGCTCAGTCAGGGTTGCAATGGGAATGGGTCAGACGCAGTGTAAATCTTTATCTATAGGATTTCCTTTTGCCTCAGTTTCTTATTGCCTATCCCAGCAAGTCAACCTCTTGTATCAAGGCCCCTGCCAATGAGATTTATATATTTGTTCAAGACAAACTCCTTAAGGTCCAACATTTTTACCCTTGGTTTAAATGGAAGGAGTTACTTTCTTCTAATATAACCCCCCCCAAATACTGGTAGTGACCATGGAATGTTGTAGCTCTCTAATTCATAACTATGATACTTGGTGCCTTTCTCTGCATTCCCTGTGGTGGTCGCATTCTTTCTGTAGGGTCAACATTCTCAGTGCCTCCTAAGGTGCTGAGTGGCATTTGAAACCTCCTTTTATTTTTTTTTTCAGGTGGCATCACTCCCTGCTTGGATTCTCTATTTACAGAGTGCTGTAAAACACCCTGTGTGATACCACTAAACACTCTTCCCACAGCAACAGCTTCCACGGTGACACGGTGGTGATGTGTTGTCAAATACCTTGTGCACTATATTATTACTATAATGTATTTAGCTAGAGTTTTGTATTTTATTAGGTATTTCACCATGTATTAAACTCATAGAATTATACTGTGAAGCTAGGTATTATTTTTAGCTTCACCTAATACATGAGCACTAGGAGATTTTAAAAAGTTAAACAATTCTGCCAACACAAGGCAGAGCTGGTGCTTTAAATATATAAATATACTATTTTTATCTCCAAATCGGGCGGGGTACAATCCAGCTGCATGAAATCAGGCAGCTGTCTCTATTTCTGTTAGTTGTTGCTATTTTTAACATTATCAACGGTTCAAATGCATGGGACAAATTGCTCAATGATAGCACTAAGGGACAGAGGTTTAAATAAAAGCAGCTGTAGATGCAAAAACTCCATCTCACACTGCTACCTCTGCTCTTCTATTGAAAGTGTCTTCTTGAATTACACGTTATCATACCAATCTCTTGCTTAACATTTCTACTGTCTTTTCTTCTTCTACAGACACAATTAATGACTCTGGAGTCAGCTAAAGAGGCTTGATGACATGAGACATTTCCAGATCATCTTTCCTTTAGCCCTCATACACACTCTCTCAAAGTCTATACTTTAGCAAATCTGGTCCTTTTTTTTTTTTTTTTTTACTTCCTCTTTCTTTTTTTTAGGCCTCTGGGAACATTCTATTCTCTATCTCAGCAATTTCCAACCTTTTTTATCTAATGGTACATGTAAATTAATTTCTAAAATTCTCCGGCACATGAAATAATATATTGTATTTTTGTCAATCTGACACAAAAAAAGGTATAATTTTGATTCAGTCACTCTGAAAAGCTATTGTTTTGTTGGTTGTTGTCTTTTTTTATTTGATACTGGAGGCCTGGTGCACAAAAATTTGTGCACTTGAGGGGGGCGTCCCTCAGCCCAGCCCGTGCACTCTTGTAGTCTGGGACCCCTTGGGGGATGACAATCTGCTGCCTTAGGCTCACTTCCCAGGGGACTTGGCCTAAACTGGCAGTCAGACATCTTCTGGCAGCCCGGGCGCCCTTGGGGGATGTCCACTTGCCAGCAGGAAGCAGGCCTAAACTGCAGTTGGACATCCTTAGCGCTGCTGAGGAGGCGGGAGAGGCTCCCATCACCACCACTATACTGGCAGCTGGCAGCCTGGCTTCTGGCTGAGCAGAGCCAGCCCCTTCAGGGTGGGGGTCCCCGCTGGGGTGCATGGCCAGCCTGGGCTGGTGACTGTTGGCAGGCTGTCCACAGCCCCTTCAGGGTGGGAGTCCCGCTGGGGTGCCTGGCCAACCTGGGTGAGGAGTTGGTGGCTGTTTGCAGGCTGGCCGTGGCCCCCAGCCACCCAAGCTCCCAGTGGAGGCTGGCTGGATGCAGGTATCTGGGATTTATTTATCTTCTATAATTGAAACTTTGTTGCCTTGAGCAGAGGCCACAGTTGGCCAGGGCAGGCAGGAAGCTTGGCTTCCTCCATCACCAGGGCAACCAAACCTTCTGCTTGCTCCAGTTCCGTGATGCTGGCCGCCATCTTGGTTGGGTTAGTTTGCATATAGTCACTCTGATTGGCTGGTGGGCATGGCTTGGGCGGAACGGAGGTGCAGTCAATTTGCATGTTCCTCTTTTATTAGATTAGATTCTAGGGGAAAAGAGGTCAGTGTCCATGACTACATAGTCAAGTATTGCATGTTTTAAAAATTCTTGTGGTGTACCAGTGTCCTATAGCACACTGGTTCAAAATTGTTATTCTATCTGGTTGAAATCCCCCTATTTTTTGATCTGTTGACTTTGATACCAAACTGAGATTCAGTTACCTGCCACTGAAAACCAATAATCAAAAGAAAGGAGCAGACGGAAGAAAACTTAGGTTTATTCAAGAGCCAGGAGCTTAAGAAAATGGTGGACTAATGTCACAAAGACCGTCTTAAAAACTCAGTGCAGACAGGGCTTTTGATGAGTGGGGAAAGGCAAGGCAGAACAAAAACAACAACAACACAAAACAGAGGGCTGGAGAGGTTGTGAGCTCATTGCAGTTTCTGTGTGTGAGTCAGCACAGTCTGCTCCCATAACCATCCCAGAGCCGGTCAAGAGATGGTCTGGATTTTGTCTGTGGAAGGTGAGCAAATCTCCAGGAGTTGCAGTGCCTGGAGGCTAAAGTCAGCTTCCTTTGAGCTTAGTTCCTATGAGCTTAGTTCCTAGAATCCTTTATGCAAAGAGGTTATTTTTCCATAGCTACGTGTGAAGTTATAAGTCACCATTTACAGAAACAATGTTAAAAGAATGGTGGGGTTGGTTATGACTTCAACAAAGCTAACAAATCACTTGGTTTGAAGTCCTGAGGGCTGAATGTGATAATCCATGTGAAGTACTTTATTTCTTCAGAACTCACTCTAGGTAGCACTGCAAAAACTAAGCCAAAAGCAATCTGCTGCTGTGGAAAGAATGTGGGCATGGACTCCAGTATCCCACAACCTTGGTTCTCATGCTCGCTCTTCCCCAGATGGATGTAGGTGAGTCATTTAATATTTTTACACTTTAATTTGTTTTCATATGAAAATGGGTAAGGTAATGACTACATGCAAGAATCTCTGCAATAATTGAAAAAATATACATGAGTGAAACTAGCACTCATTCTTTTTGTGTCCTGTTAGCTACTCTGTCACCCCATTTGTGCCTCTCCCTGATCCTAGTAGTTCATTTTCTCCTGGTTGATTAACCAGTGGCTTCCCAAATGACCTGCCCCTTATGATATCTATCAAACTACCCCAAATATGTGGTCTAAAAACACTCTGAAGTGTTATTTCTCCCTTCAGGTATGCATTTTAATGGCAGTCCTTGAAAATCTACAAGCCTTAAACAACCAAAAGAAATCATTGTTTAATAGTGGAATTTGTGACAGGGGAGAAGGAGCTGGAAGGGATTTTAAATTTCACTGAGTGCAACCTATTCATCTTATGGGTGAGAAAACTTTGAAGTATAGAAGGGAATAATAGGTGTCACCCAACAGCCCAAGGTCCATAACTCAAGCATCAACTCAGATCAACAGATTCATAAGAGCATGTTCTCCCTAAAGGGCCATGTGCTCTGAGGAAGGCTCAGCAGCAGCTACCTTACTATCAACAACAAAGGTGTTCTGTCCTTCTCACCCAACACTCAACCCAACAGCAACTGAGTCAGCTTCCTGGCCCCCAGAATTCATGGCAATACTTTTTCTCTGAGCATCTCATCCTAAAGAACAGTATACTAAATTGATACTTTGCACCCAGAAGTGGTGAGAAAAATAATAAATGCCTCCCTTGGGAAATACTCACTAATCAACTACTATTAAACAATTATGTATTATTCAGGGATCAGTATAGTACAAGAGGGGATGAATCAGCCTAATACTTACTTCACCCCACACAGAATTAGCAACCAAGCCTTAAAAACATAGGCTTTAACAAGTTGTCACGTCCTATTTCATTTCCCCCATCCCAAGCTAGCTAGTACAGAATTCATAGAAAAGACTGTCATCACTTTAAGAATAGGCCTTATGTCTGAGTCAGAATCTCGGATTTTAGTTTCTAATGGAGAGAAAGTGAGCAATAGCAGGAGCTCATCAAGCAAATGTATTTTCTTAGGCCAATTTAGAAAACCGTTGAATGTATATGGTTCAAGTGACCTACAAAACCTTATAACTTAATAGAAACTGAGCTTTTTTTCAACCCACATTGGTGGTCTCCAGCTCTGCCTCTCAATTTGTCATCTCTCAGGCCTAGCTTATTGCTTTAGGTCAGTGATGGCGAACCTATGACATACGTATCAGAGGTGACACGTGAACTCATTTTTTTGGTTGATTTTTCTTTGTTAAATGGCATTTAAATATATCAAATAAATATCAAAAATATAAATCTTTGTTTTACTATGGTTGCAAATATCAAAAAATTTCTATATGTGACACGGCACCAGAGTTAAGTTAGGGTTTTTCAAAATGCTGACACGCTGAGCTCAAAAAGTTCACCATCACTGCTTTAGGTGCTACAGGATATTTGTGAGATCCCTGTTTAAATAACTAAGCCATTCTGAGTAGCTCATTCTTTTGGGGAAAACCACTTCCAAACAAAGGAAGATAGGAGAGGCAAAGAGATTACCTAAGAGAATAAATGATTTAAATTCTAAAACCAAGAATGGGGAGGAGAGGGCAGAGGGGAAGAATCATGGAAACAGTAAAAGGAAAGTGGGGAGATTATATTTCAGAGACATCAAGGAAAAAAATTAAAGATGATGAGAGGAAACTGTAATAAAATTGTCAAAAGAAGATCAGAGAGCAGGCAAACGAAGAGAGTTAAATAAGAATTTGCATAAAAAAGAACTGAAAAAAATTACAAAGGAAGAGATCTAATGAAGACTATTGGAAAATAAATGAACACAGCAACAAGAAGGGTTCTGCAAGGAACAATACATCATGGTACTGTGAAAGGAAAACATCAGAGAGAAACCGCAGAGTGAGGAAAATAAAAGAGAGAAAATAATTTAAAGTTCAGACCACAGAGGAACCGAGAAGATGGAGATAAAAAGGATAAAGGAGGCAGTAAGTGACAGATACTAATACAATACACAGAAGGCATGAGAGAGCTATTCAAAGCATAAAGGAGTGAAAGTAGGTGACAGGCATGGGCATGAAAGAAAATGCATGCTCCTCATAGGCAGAGCATTTTTCAAAAAAAAAAAAAAATCCCGAGAAAGCATTCAATATTGCTTTAAATAGCATTGACAGGATGATAAAGGTATCTTCAGAATTGTAATTAAGAGTTTATTCATGCATAAAAGCAGCAACTGCAATATTAGAAAAGTAAAGTCAGGGACCTTTATATCTCCATGAATATCTGGAGAGGCAACTCTGACTGCACAATTTAGCTGTTATCTACCTCCCCAAAGGACGTATCCTGGGATTTTGCATTTAAGTATCAAAGGAAAATGGATTTGAACTTTTTCTTCATACATATGACATGAATTCCAGGACATCTGGAAAAACAGGAGTCAGTTCTAAGTATATGGCTGTCTACAGTACAATATGGTAATTTTCTTCCATTGTGCCCTTCCTCCAGCTCCAACTCAAGCAAAATAAAGTTTAAAAAAAAAAGTCTGCTTCCCAATGTCCAGGTAATCCTAGTTTCAAGTACCTAAGTGCTGTCACCTACTTATCCAGGGTATCTCTCATTGTGGACATACCTGCATCAGTGCAACCTCCATACACATATTAGAACATTGCTTCCAAATAGAAGAGATTCTCTCTTACCTAAACCATGGGGCCATCTAGATGGCCTTCCATTATATTTTAAGAGTCTCCCAGGTTTGTAGCATCACAGAATGCTAGATTAGAAAGGGACTGAGGATATGAAATAGTCCAAGGTCTATGTCACAGATGGGGAGGTCAAGGCCAACAGTGGTAACTATCTTAATCCAGAGGCGACACCACCATATCATAACCCCCTCCATAGGAGTATTATGAGGAACACAATTAAAGGATCACATTATACTTAGATAGATTGTATAAAAATTGTATAAAAATTATATAAAAGATTGTATAAAAATTAACATTTTCCATGTTAATTTCCAGGAATTAACATGGAAAATGAAGCAGAAGTGGTGTACTCATCTACAAAAAAAATTCAAACATATTTTATTGCATTAGTCCAGAAGCTCCCAAACTTTCTAGGTTCTCAGTGCCCTTAACGTCTCAGTAATTTTTCATGGCACTCTTGGGAAATCAAACAGAAAAACAAACAGTTCAGTTTAACAGAATAGGTTTAAACATTTGAAAAGTATTTATGTCACCCTGATCGGTTTGGCTCAGTGGATAGAGTGTCGCCCTGCGGACTGAGGGGTCGCGGGTTCGATTCCGGTTAAGGGCATGTACCTTGGTTGCAGGCACATCCCCAATAGGAGGTGTGCAGTAGGCAGCTGATCAATGTTTCTCTCTCATCGATGTTTCAAACTCTCTATCCCTCTCCCTTCCTTTCTGTAAAAAATCGATAATATATATATATTTTAAAAGTATTTATGTCTTAACAACTTATTACTTGCCAGAAAAAGTAATACACATAAAATAAATGATTAAAAGGAATGCTTATTTCATTCTTAACCTCACTACTGACTAATGGGCTGTGTGTACCTGTTGGGCATTGCACAACTTCTGAAGTTCAGGGTCACACATATTGCCATCCTCATTTCCTGGTCCACATTAATTTGCACATCACATTTGTTTTTTATCACAACTGCCAAAATGAAAGTAATATGATATATGATACTGAAAGAAAGGTAGCA
Source organism: Myotis davidii (assembly GCF_000327345.1). NCBI lineage: Eukaryota > Metazoa > Chordata > Mammalia > Chiroptera > Vespertilionidae > Myotis > Myotis davidii. The sequence continues at coordinate 7,591,254 of NW_006292095.1, read as the reverse complement.
TGATTTGCTGTTGAAACTGTGAAGTACCTCTAGCTAGCAGTTAACACCATGTCCAATAAATGCCAACTGTGATCATATTTACCTCAAACATTTAAAATATCCCATCGTGCCCCTCTGAGTTCACTGGGGTGTTGTGGAGCACCGTGGCACAGGGTTATGCTTGCAAGAAAATCTACAATGAAAACAAAAAAACAAACCAAGCAAACCAGCATGAACGTATTTCTGAAAAGAGTGTGCCATCACCTCCAGAGGAGACTTAGGTAGGTCCTTAAAGAGATATTCCATAAGAAGACATTGCTATCATAGGAGATGACAGCTCATGCATGCTATTGCCCCTGAAGACCTCTTCCAGTGGGACAACATGCAGAGGGGACAGTGATATTGATGATCCTGACTCTGTGCAGGCCCAGGTTAAAGTGTGTATTTGTGTTTTAGTTTTTAACAAAAAAAAATATTTTAAGTTAATATAAAATAGCTTATAGAATACGAATATAAATAAATAAAATATTTTCATACAGCTGTATAGTCTGCTTTAAGCTAAATGTTATTACAAAAGATCCAAAAGTTTGAAAAATTTTAAAAGTGTATAAAGTAAAAAGTTACAATAAGCTAAGGTTAATTTATTCTTAAAGAAACTATTTTTATTTATTTAGTGCTGCCTAAGTGTACAATGTTTATTGTGCATTAATGAATCGGGCCTTCCATTCACTCACCACTCACTCTCTGACTCACTCAGAGTAACTTCTAGGTCTGCAAACTCCGTTCACAGAAAGTGAACAAAGATTCTCTCTTTCAATGTTAAGTTTCTGTTAATGCAGCTCAGGGAAGCATAGCTTGGACATGTCCCAGAGCCTCCAGATAAAAGCACATCTTAGCCAACACTTGCTTGCGGCCTTGTAAGATCCTAAGCTACAAACTCAGCCAAGCCCACACAGATTTCTCACCGGTATACAGAACTATGATTTAATAAATGAGTTTTGTTTAAGCCACTACATTTGGGTAATTTTTTATGTGTTAATAGAAAACCAAAGCAATGGTTAACCAGTCTCCAGTATCATACCTCTCTAATCTATTCTCTAAAAGAGATATCTGATTGTAATTATTCCTTGATTCCCGGGAACTTTCAAAGAAAAGTTTAAAAGCATAATGTCCAAGACCTCACCCAAATAGATTACCTGTGCTGAAATCAAATGGTGAATTTGCACTCTTGAATAATTCAGCTCTCGTTCACATCCAATGATTGCACCAAATACTTTGGTCCCTCCATGCTGCATTGAAAATGAAATCTGAGCCTGGCCAGCATGGCTCACTGGTTGAGCATCAACCAATGAACCAGGAGGTCTTGGTTTGATTCCTGGTCAACCATATGCCTGGGTTGCAGGCTCCATCCCCGGTGTGGATCATGCAGGAGGCAGCAAATCCTCTTACCACTGATATTTCTATCTCTCTCTCTCCCTCTCTGAAATCAATAAAAATATATTTTAAGAAATGAAATCTGAACTTTTTGCTCTTATCTCTTAGTTCCCACACAATCTGCTCCTCCTCTCTTCACTGAATTCATCTAGTATCACTTCCTCTTGCTTGATTACTAAATTCCAGCCAAACATTTTCTCTTCATTCAGTCTTTGGACTTCTTCTTCCCTCTGCCTGAAATGCTCTTTTCCAGATCAGTGCTTGGCTGCATAATTCTTTCTTGTTCAGATCTTAGCTTTACTGACACATCTTCAAAGACGCCCTTCCTTACCACTTGGTGTAAAAGAGCCCCTGAGTCACTCTCACATTACCACATTTTATTTTAGTCACACCAAATAACTGTATCAGTCCACCAGAAAAATAGAACAATTATAAACATGTATGCACCCAATAACAAAGCATCAAAATACATGAAGCAAAAGACTTATAAAAATGAAGAAAGAAACTGACAATTTAGTATTCTAACAGGAGTGTAATATATTTTCTTGGTTATTTATTTACATTTCACCACCACCACACACTAAAATACTGTTTCTATAAAAACAGACACCTAGATCACCTTATTTAACGGCATCCCTATACTATACAATAAAAGGCTAATATTCAAATTGACTGAACGGCAGAACGATTGCTCACTATGATATGCACTGACCACCAGGGGGCAGATGCTCAATGCAGGAGCTGTCCCCAGCCCACAGGCCTTAGGCTAGCAAAGGCAGGTGCCAGTTGGACATCCCCCAAGGTCTCCTAGACTGCGAGAGGAAGCAGGCTGGGCTGAGGGACGCCCCCCCCTCCCTAGAGTGAATGAATTTTGTGCACCGGGCCTCTAGTTTTTTAGAAAAGAGACACATAATGGACACTCAATGATTTAATGAAATAATTATTGTCATCAGTGTGGTACAAGGTCTTTAAGTATGGTTGCTCAGTGCACAACCTATTCACTGAGGGGTAAAGCACACACACACACACACACACACACACACCCCGCTCTATTTTATGACTATGATTTAATATTCATAGGAGATCTATAGAGCTATAGGGATGAGTGGAAAATTTTTATTTAACCCAATTTCCTCCAATATTCAACACCACATGATATATTACCTTGGCAAAAAGTCTATAATTCTAATATTTAAAATGTGACAGAAAGGCAGGCAGGAGATAGTAGTTGAATTATTCAGTGGGATAACATAATTATACTAATTATTGTCTTATAAATTAGTATCAATCAAATGTTGTAATGAAGAGATTCATTACTTTGTTCTTGGACACCAGAGGGCTGAAATTCATTAAGCAGTCTATAAAATAAACATATTGGAAATATATTATCTAAACATATTGGCTATTGATGGCATAGGATTCTTCACTGAAACCAGTATGAATCACTGAAACAATGCAATATGAACTCTAAAACAAACAAAATTTCAATAGTCATAGGATACTAAATACCAAGAAAGTCCATATTCAAAAGGAGAAGACATTTAGTAGATTCTAAGTTGGAGCCTCTTTGTCATAGGAGTAAAAAGTTTTCTATGGGAAATATTTTGAATATACAGGTCAGCAAAACTGTAAGTAGCTTCAATCATAATATAGTAACATTTTCTAAAGGCCATCTCTGGACCTGGTATTAATCAATTGCTGCCTGCATGATTTTATACAAGTTACTTCAATTTCACCACCCTTTATTTTTCCTTCTATAACAGAGACAAAATAATAACAATTGCTGTTGTTATTATTGTTGTTATTAATGAGACTTGCCATCACATATGACAGTTTGGGGTTCAAATAAAGAAAAAACCTATATGATGTAATATTGTAAGCTGCAATGAATGACTTAAGTAAGCTATGTATTTTTTGGTAATAATGATACAGAGATTTACCAGATATTGAGTACTCACATACACAGTAACACACCAACCCACTTACTTTTTTGTTTTCACAGCACAAATTAATATGAACATCCAATAAAAATTAAATAGAATAAGAGATATATTTATAATATAGTTAAGCTGCTGACTTTTTCCTTCTACACCCCAGGGATACCGAGGCCTCAGGTTCAAAGGCCAATGTGAATTTCTATAGACAGGTTATCATAGCAGATATCAAGGTTGCAGACCTTCATACTTCCATCCCCTGTGTTCAAATTTCAAGAGCAAGGAATAACTTCAGAATTCTTCCCTGCTCCTGATGGGTCTCTAGCCATCAGCTACATCTGTCCTGTGGCCTTGCGCTTTTCTTTCCATTCCGCCTCCATGTGGCATTTTTGTCACTGCATTTGCCCTTAGAGACCTAAGCATCAGCAGCCACAGCTGGCAGGAGTGATTTCTATAAAGCATTTAAAGGTGAAAGGTGCTTCATCTACCTACAATGCTATCATTATCAGTCATCTCAGCAAAATCAGAGCTGAGCCTCCTGCTGGTGTAACAGCAGCTGCAAAGTGCTGATATCCTCTTGATATGGATTTCTTGATTTTAACCTAGAACAAAATGTATATTGCTTTGATAAAAAAAAAAATGCATGTGGAAAAGCTTCTTATTTGGAGGATTAAAAGTAAAATCTGTTTTTGTTCTAATTTTCTTCTACTCTATTTGAACAGTTGAAAACAGACTTATTTCATACAATCCTTTTGCTCAGGGCAATGGGATTTTGATATTAAACAAAAGAAGGGATTTACTTCAAATATCTAGGGCTAGGCCAAGGAACCAGGGCTATGACTCAGTGACATGAAAATTGGGCTTTGTTACATGAGATGCAACTCTAGATATTTTTTTCCTTAATTGACCCAGCAACTGCAGAAAAGTTCATTTACTGTAATCAATATTACTTTACATTGTGCCTCCGTCAAAAACTACTTTCCGTGGTCAATAGCAATTAGACAGATGGACAGAAATGGCAGCATCAATGGTGATGAAACTCAAGATTTATACCTGCCACTCTTCTAAAAAAAAAAAATACACGCCAGGGAAACAGCTAATGGCATCATATTGAATTTGCAACCTTGCAGGGAAGATCTAGAATGTGCTCTGGAAAAAGGTGTAAGTGCCACAGATCAGGAAGCTGAGATGAGAAATCTCTCTGTGTAACTCTGGGGAATTGTAACCCACCCCACCATTCTTTTGACACTGTTTCTGTAAAGGCTGACTGTCACTAATATGTAGCTTGTAGATAAATAGCAAGTTTGTATAAGGATCCTAGGAACTAACTTTAGAAAATGCAGATTCCAACCTCCAGTAATCCCAGTTCCAGGAGATTTTCTTCAGCCATAGAGCTAGGGTGTCATAGAACCAGGACGATGAAGACCAGGATGACACAAACCAGACTATCACTTGACTAGTTTCAAGTTCTTACCAGAATAGAATGTACTGGGCTGCATATAGAGAACTTTTTAACCACTCCCTTGATTTTGGTTTTGTTTTGTTTTTGGTTTGGTTTTGCATTCCCTCCCCTTCCTTATAAAGAAACCTCTCCTCGCACTGAGATGTTCAGATGGGCTTTAGACAAGAGTCCCTTATCTTCTTAGGTGATTGACTCTCAAATAAGCCTCTTTCCTTTCTCACCAGCACCTGTCTTGGCAACAGGCAGCTGAAACTTTA
>NW_006292095.1:7582869-7586133 GCF_000327345.1 Myotis davidii | reverse complement strand
TCATGAGCACAGCAAAAGCAGCCACATTTGATCAAAGCAAAGATGAAAAATGAAATATGTGATCCAATCTAAGATGCAAAGATGGTGGTTAATAAAGTAGCTAAATCCTGGAACTGGGAACCCAGATGAAGACTACTGAATAGGACCCCTATAAACCAACTAACTACAGGGTACTGAGATTTAGGGATTATAAAAGAGTCATATTTAGTATCACAATGATCATAACTTGCTGATTTCTCTGGAGATTTCTTCCTCCAAAAATAGCAGTTCCTACAGAAAAAAAAAGTCAAAAACACCTAAAAACACCAATCTAACATTTTTGCTTTCTGGTTTGAAGAAGTTATTGAACTGTATTACAAACGCCAACAAATATTCATGAATACAATCTCCTTTCATTTTCCTCGAGCAACCCTTAACTTTCTTTGACCATCTGCCTACTTGCTTCTATCCTTGTCATCTTTCTACATCCATTCTCTTGACACTCTAGAAATATTTTGAAAAATATAGTAAATTGTGTAAAATCATTCTCCTACTTACCCCTTATAGTAACATTCTATTGTGACCTGAATACTAGTACATTCAAACATCTTCTAATGGCCTGGAAGACCTACAAGATGTACTTCCTAATCTGAATAGCCTTAACTCATGCTACTGCCCTAAACTTACAGTTTTCAATACAGCAGGAACATATGCACCTAAAGAACTTAACTCTACTTCTCTTTCTCTCCCTCCTATTAAGAATTTTCCCTACTGCCTAGGAGGTTCTGAGATTATTATTTTTTCCTACCAGAAATTGATGGGTGTTTGTCCTGGAGAGAAATAGAATTAGCCAGAAGCCCTGATGATCTCCCACAACATCTCTTTTATTATATGCAAAAAAGTTTTTTATGGTCATTCCAACTTAATTCTTAGTGCTATGGGCTCACCAATGGTCACCTGATGGGATTTTAGGAAGCTGATTATAAAATTAGCTTCGAGGTCAAGATCACATTAATTCAAAATTTCTGGGTACAAATATTGATTTCTACTACCTTCATTACTATCTAGCCATGTACATTTAGACAAATTAGTTTTATTAATTCTCTGTTCCTTCTCTACATTTGGGATTACAATGCTAATTTTCAAAGAGCAAAGGGAACAGTTTATTGACAAGTTTCTGGTATATAGCAGGTATTCAGAAATTTTGAAGTAGTACAAGTAAAGCACCCCTCCTCCCCCTCCTCCTTCTCGTCCCCCTACCTCTCCCCCCTCCTCCTTTTTTCCCTCCACCGCCTCCCTCCCACCCCCCATTCTTAACAAGTACACAAAAGGAGAAAAGAACTGGCATGAACTAAGGACCCAAAATGTACTGGGCTCTTTAAGAAATTGTTTAAATGTCATTAATTAAAATGCTGTAAAAAGAGTCTTACATTTGAGGAGCTATCATCTAGGAAGAAGATATAACAACAACTGAATTACAATATGTGGTAAGTGCTCTGTAGTGGGTTGAATTATATGCTTCCCAATGAGAAAGTAAAAAAAAAAATAATAATAAGTACCCCCCCCCAAAGATATTTCTACCTGAATGTGACTATTTGGAATAAAGGTCTTTGCAATCTAATTAAATGTGGGATCTCTATATTAGATCATCCTGAATTTGGCTGAGACCTAAATTTAATAATTGACGTCCTTATAAAAGACAGAAAAGGAGGGGACACAAAGACACGGGAAAGAAGTCCATGTGAAGACAGAGGCAGAGACTTACGTGATGCATTGCAAGCCAACTCCAGGAGCCACTGGAGGAGAAAACGAAAGCTTCTTCCCTGGAGACTTCAGAGGGACTGTGGCCCTGCCAGCACCTTGATTTTGGACTTCAGGCCATCAAAACTATCAAGTCACTTAATTAGTTTTGGCATATAGTGGCAGCCTAGGAAAGTAATAGATGCTTTAATAGAGATAGAAGCAAAGTATTCAGGAAAATAAAGTCAAACCAAACTCTGTCTGGGGCCAGTGTGGTTTGCCAACGGGGATGTGGTGACCTAGAGCACAGGATGATGATGTACCGTGCTTCTACACTGATGAAAAAACACAAAAACCAAAAAACTTGACACTCCTATGCATTATTTCAACAGCTTGGGTTATATAAATGCTTTATGCATCAGACAAGCAAAGCATCAACTAGAACACTTTCCACAAAACGGCTATGTAATAAAGATTTAAGAATAGAGCAAATCTATTTTGCTTTAGGTAAAAGACTATCCCACATATTTATTGCTGCCTTCTCCCTTCTGCTTTATTTGCTTCCTTCAATTAAGATACAACTTTAAATTCCAAGGGTTCTAATCACATTATTTTGAAGTCACTTTGGACAGGGGGAGAGGAAGGATTGGAAAGAGTTATGGGGAGCGGGGGCAGTTCTGGATCCCCATGTACAATAAGCTCCAAACAGAAAACAAAGGTTTGTGTCGCCCGGGCGTTTTCTGTCTTACATTTCAAACTGTCATTTTAAACAAACAAACACAAATATTCCTGAGCAATGGGGAAAGCAAAGCGGGTTGTTGTTGTTTTCTGTTTCCACTTTTCATATCTCAGTGAGCTTCTTAATAGCACCTTTGACAAGTAACATGCTTTCCCACTTGTGATCAAAATCACTGAGGAGCAGGCAGCGCTCCTTTCCTTTAGCTTGCTCTGTTGATGCTGCCCCAGGAGATCCGTTTCTTTCCTTTTTTTTTTAAAATTCCCAAATAAAATCATCGAAGGTGACAACTAAACAGGAGATATTTTATAATGAAGAATTACACCACGATCATTTCATTAACCCTTCATTGCCCTCAAATCAGATTTAACCTTCTCCAAAAAGAACATAATTGAAAATATAGGAAATCTATATCAACAAATGACAAAGCTGGAAGAGATGTGCTTGCATACTGTGTGATGGAAAAATGCACCTTGAGGGGCACTGCTTGACCTTTTCAAGAAATCAGCAGTCATCATTATGTACTAGAAGCACACTGAGTTTCCAAAGAGACCAAAGAAACAAGAGACAAGGACAGCATATTACAGTCAAATGCACTTATCTTCCATTTATACTGAATATTTTGTTCGGTTCATAAGAGCAAGTCAGACTAAAAGTCTGGATTCAAACTTCCCATTGTGCAAGTTACCTACCCCATTACATGTCCCCCTGTGATGATGAGCATTATACTGGCTCCTGATCCATAGAAGACTGTGAAGATGGAATGTAATACTATATATAAAGCTCCAAGCAGAGGGTCTAACATATAT
>NW_006292095.1:7580280-7582802 GCF_000327345.1 Myotis davidii | reverse complement strand
ATAGTAGACCTCTAAATCATGTTAATTTCTTCAAGGTAAAGTAGACCAGCCACTTTCCTTACTCTAAAAAATTATTAAATTGGTAATTTAGAGCATAAAGATTAGAGGAGACATTACTATTTTCTTTAATTTGTTCGGTCAGCGTTGATTCTAGGTCAAATTGGAAGCATTTATTTTCTCAATCACTACTCATTTTGTTGTAATATTACACAACTGTTTCTGGTCTCTGTTAAAGCAGGAGTATGTTATTATTACTGTCCATCACATGTTGGACCATGAGGAGAAGACATAGGTGATACTTATCTCATTCAATTTTAGAATTCATCAACCATGGAAAGATTTAGCAGGCTAGTTTACTGGGAAAACTTGTTCATATTAGTCAAATAGACTTAGGCCTAATATCTCTTGTGTTTAGTAATATTAATGTTATGTCCTTTCTGTTTGGATCTCTATTAAGAGGGAGTAATAATGTCTACATAATAATGTTAATTGGAGGATTCAGTAGAGTATTCTTTTAAATTTTATTTTGAAATATAAGACTTAATAGAGAGTTCTAAAAACAACCAAGTTCTTTCATTCAGCTTTTTAAAAAAATAGTTCTATATTAATTTCAGAGAGCGGGAGAGAAGAGAGAGAGAGAAACATCAGTGATGAGAGAGAATCATTGATCAGCTGCCTCCTGCATGCCCCCCAACTCCCATTGGGATTCAAGCTCCTACCCAGGCATGTACCCTTACTAGGAATTGAACCTTGACCTCCTGGTTCATAGGTTGATGCTCAGTTACTTAGCTACACCAGCCAGGCAATCCAGTTGTTTTTTTTTCTTCCAACAATGAGAAGTGCAGTCTTCATTAGTCACAATATATCCTATCTAATAAAAGAGTAATATGCAAATTAACCATCACTTTTCGATAAAGATGGGGGGCAGCCACAGCCAATAAGGAGGGAATATGCAAATTGATGCGACAAAGATGGCAGCACTGGCCGGAGCCATGGAGCCACCAGAGAGTGGGCAGAAAGGCTTGGCGTCCTGGCGACCCAGGAATGGGGTTAGGGATGATCAGGCCAGGATGGGAGGGCTGTTGGTGGTGAGCAGGCTGGCAGAGGGGCAGTTGGAGTTGATCAGGCTGGCAGGGGGAGGCAGATGGGGGCAATCAGGCTGGCACGCATAGTGGTTGGGGTGAATGTGAGAGGGTGTCCCACTGCTGATTTAGGGATCGGGCCTAAACCGGCAGTCGGACATCCCCCAAGGGGTCCCAGATTGGAGAGGTGCAGGCCGGGTTGAGGGACACACACCCCCATGCACAAATTTCATGCACCAAGCCACTAGTTTATTTATATGTTTAATTATTATATATGTACAAGGTTGTTTCAGAGTTGCTAAACAACATTTCTGTGAAAATAAAATTTATAAAATAGAAGATAATATTTGTATATATTTATTTTGCATTATAGAATATACAATCACAAAACTATTTTCTAAAGTTATTTAAATTAGCTCTTTTCTTCTACATATTTCAATGTACTTATATCATTTATTTGTAATACACTTGAATTTATTTGCTTGTATTCTATTTTGGGTATCTTTGGCAATTCAGTTGATTTCATTCATTCATTTATTCATTCATTTCTATGTCTATTCTAAATATCAGAACTATTACCAAAACTACATTCAGAGAGGTGTGACTCCTCCTTCATTTTTTTTATCCCATTCCTATCCCCTTTTATTTTCACTCCAATCCCATCTTCTCCCTTTATGTAGCCAATCTCATTAAATTTTTATTTATTCCTATATTTATTTTTGCACAAATGGTCAGATACAGATACATTCTATATCCTTCTATATCCTTTTTTTTTCTTATATAAAAGTAGCATACTATAGACACTCATAGGTGCTCTGTCTTTTTTCACTTAACAATATAACCAAGAAATTCCTCCATATCACTTCACAGAGATCTTTCTCATTCTTACTGATATCTGCACAGTTCTCTATTATAAAGATAAACCATAGTTTATTTATTTTCTATGCATGGGCATTAGGTAAATTGCCAATGTTTTGTATTTATTAAAAAATGCTAGAATTAATAATCTTGTGTTATGTATTTTGTTATTATTGGAGGCATTATAATACTTAAATGTTTCTGATACATGGTAAAAGTTAGACATTAACCCTTCTAAGTACCCAAACTCTGACTTGAACTACATTCCAGGAGGAGATTATAATTGGCTTTACACATCAGGTGTATAAAGAAGAAAAAAAAGCAATGTCCCAGGTTGGAAAGCTTGGAAATGAGGAGATAGTCCAAAGCACTGTCTACTGGAGAGAAAGAGGAGGACTAAACTTGACCTGACATAAAGAATTTGCAAAGTCAGTTATGAATCAAGATGTTTTAAGAGAGAAAAATCATAGTCAGAAGAAAAACCCTGAGCCCACAGTGTGTGGAATCCTTTACAAGGAATGGAGAACAAACTATTGTTAAAGTTGTCACAAGGGAAGCAAATGATTCTCCTTGCAGAAGGCC
>NW_006292095.1:7534669-7579760 GCF_000327345.1 Myotis davidii | reverse complement strand
TGCTGACAGGCTCAGGCCCAAAGTAGAGAGCAGGAGGAGTAAAACTGAGCATGCTCAGGTACATTTTCCAGATTCATCAATCAATAAGTTACCTCTGTTCCCATGCATAGGCTGATAAAGATGGAGGAAGAGATGAGGGCCCTCTGCAAGGGTAAATGAGTGGTGGGAAAAAGTTCTTCTCTAATACTTCAAACACATACTTTCCATTGGGAAATAATGCATCGTAAACACATTTCCAACGTGAGATAGAAGAGTTATTTTCATACTCCAGATGCATTGTTTAAAGGTATGCTTTTGTCTTCTGAGGTAGCCCCACGTTAGGAACCTGGAGCCTGGGTTTATTCCATATATATGTATTTGGTGGATCAGTACCATGTGAGTCCCACCTACTGAAGAATGCTCGGTAGCAAAGCTCTTAGCAAGGGACCTTAGGCTCCTTATCCTCGATAATTAAACACAGCAGATTCCTACTCCTGCTTCTTCTTCTTTCTTTTTTTTGGTTTTGGTTTTTTAATCCGATGCCAGTTTTACATCTTGAATTAATTATTCTTCCAAAGCTCCTTGATTTGTTTGTCTCATGCAGGGGAAGACAGGTAGGAGAGTTAATTAAATATCCTCTTGTCAAGCAGATGATGAAATCTTCCGTGGCACTGGTTCTGGGGTGTGTGTGTGTGTGTGTGTGTGTGTGTGTGTGTGTGTGTTTATGTTCTTAACTTATTCTTCAGCAAAGAAACTGAAAGGCAGTATTAGCCTCCTTTATTCTAATGGCTGGGTGGACTGTGCTTTGGAAAAGGCTACAGCTACACAGAAGCCAGGTGGCAGCAGGGGTCTGATTAGGTGGTTTACCTGGTGCTCATAAAGCATTTAGGACTCTGTCATTGCCAAAACCTCTGCACTAAACGCCGGACCTCCAGATTCTTTCATCGTGTCCTTTGTACTGATGGGGATGGACACAGCCCATTGCCTGCAAGGATACAGAAGGCACTTGGAGAGAACTGTGTTGCTACAAGAAGAACAAGATTATTACAAGAGGAAATATCTGGGTGAGGGACAGGGTGATTAGGATTCTGGCAGGGCTGAAATGCCATTTGGAAGGAGAGAGCATATTTTTATAAACTTTATGTGTAACAAAGAATAATTTCAAGGATTTTGCCCCCAAAATATGTTTTTATTGATTCCAGAGAGGAAGGGAGAGGGAGAGAGAAATAGAAACATCAATGATAAGAGATAATCATTGGTTGGGTGCCTCCTGCATGCCCCACACCGGAGACCGAGCCCACAACCTGGGCATGAGCCCTAACAGGGAATCAAACCATGACCTCCTGGTTCATAGGTTGATGCCCAACAACTGAGCCACACTGGCCAGACTCAAGGAAACCATGACCCCTTCCCCGGCAGAAACGTGTATACTCGTTTTCACAAAATGTTCTTTTTCAGTCATCGACGAGTATACTAAGAAAATATGGTAAAAAAATATGGTTTATAGGAAGACGAGTTACAAAATGTTTTCATAACCAGCATCAAAAATACTATATAGAACCAAAATAAAAAAATTAGTCTGAAAAAGAAACGTTTTTAACAAAAAAATTGTTGGGGAAGGGGTTAAAAATATATAGTCACAGATATTATCTCTTGGTTTTAATTAGGGAAGAGGGTAGGTGAGAGGGAGAAATATCAGATTTAGGATTCTTTGAAATTATCTCTAATATTATTTAAGAGGTGATCTCTTGTTCCTAGGAAGTTAAATCATAGTTTATCACAGGTAGCAAGAAGTTACACACATATATAAGTTTGTGCCTTTATTCTTTTCAAAGAACAGTGTAATTACTTAAAATAAGGTATTTAGTTTCTGTTTTGAAATCTCCAAGAAAGGGCGTCTCACATTTCTTCATTTGAATAATGGGGAAGAATTTTTCCACATCGTGAAAGAACTAATGAAATCCTGGAAGGGCCCTGTGCTACCTTAATATTTTTAAATTTTGTGCCACTTTAAAGAATCATTTTTCTGTTTACCTATGAGTTTTGCCTCCACAAATTGAGTGAAATATTCAGGAAAGCACAGACTGGGTCCTAAAATATCACTATACCCTCAGCTCCTACAAGGCCCTATATATAGCTGGTGTTCAATTAATGTTTGGTGATACTACTGACAACAAAATGGTTCATCACTCTGAACCTGGACATGGGGGAACGTTACCTGATAAAGAAATCCTTACTGGGTAATCTCAAGTCACACCCAGGAGGGGAGTTTTTGTACATATAGGATGGTACTGGTACAGGATGCTCTCCTGCTTGTGAATTCTGACCTTTGCCCATTGATCTTATTTACACTGAGATTTTTTGACAATCCCTTCTCTGCCCAAGGGCAGTGACACAAGAGTATGTTAATAGCTGCTTTTTTTCTTGTGCCTGCATGACTCTTCATTACAAAGAAGAAAGATGCTATGTCAGTAAAATACATTTTCATTTCCTTTGCATTATCCAGTAAGAAAAAGATGAACCAAACCACTAAATTGCTTTAAAGCGGTGGCATTCAGTGACCCTGACTGCTCCTTTAGCCTGAGCTGAATCTGCACACTGACCTCGAGGTGAAGATTTTCATTGGCCCTTCCTAAATGCCTAAGCCTCGATTCCCCCAGGATCTTGAATGTTTGCTTTGCAAATAGAAATGTCAAAAGGTCTAGATATAAATTTATATTTAGTGACCCAGCAGAAAAAAATGTGGCTAAGAATGTATTTATATGGGAAAAGGTCCTAAGCTCGGAATCAGCTGGAGAGGTGTGGATAACTAAAGGGTGGCCTGGTTTCCTAAAGAGCACTGCCCTCCTCCCTGTCCCACCTTGTCAGACAGGACTTGGCCTGCTGTGAGCCTGGAGGAGGAGCAGCCTGCTCACTCTGCCTTGGGACAACATGATGAGAATCAACACAGGGGCAGGGATTTTTAAAGATGTTTTATTAATGTGTCCCTTGACTGTTCATTTGCTAAGGGTTTACAAACGCTTTATCAATTATGAATGGTCTTGATACCTAGCTTTAAAGAAATCCTTAAAGTTGGGAAGGCTATGGACATTGAATAATTCACACCCGGTGCCATTTCTACTAAACTAATGCCTTTTAACAGATAAGGCCAGAGTAATCTGGATTAAATTTGTTTATCTCTGGGTTGGTTTCCTTTTCGTTCCTCTAAAAACAGGGGACTATCCCTTGAAAAACAAGGCATATTATCTGGTTGTTAAAATTGAAAATTGGGAGCCAGGACTTTCATGGTTTCAGGCTAATGTTTCTCCTGACCTTGGTTAATGGTTGGAAAGTCATTTCATAGGCCTCTCTTCTTGACATTTTCATATTGCTCTGGCTTTATTCTGCTACTCATTTCTAAATGAATTATTGAAGATGAATTTAACCAGCCACCCATTAGTTTGCACTTTTCTCACTTTTCATATATCACATTTGGCCTGGCTTTTTTTTCTTGCAGACATTAAAAACATCACTAGTTCCGCATCCTGATTCTCAGTATAGATGCTTTTTCACTACTTCACACATCCATTTTATTGTTTTTAACCAAGTGCAGTTAGAAATCAAAGGTATTTCACATTCCATGTTGCCTTCTGGGGAGGAATAGTACTTCCCTGGAAGGCCACAGCTGCCCTGGGTGACTGCAGGAAGATAAGATAAGGAACTACCCTGGGATCAACTGTCCTCTCTCCTTTGATCTCTGAATGGGATCCCCATTGGCTGAACCCACTTGAAAGCCGGAGGACATGGGAATCCACGCATGTAGCCACTCTAGACTCACATCCATTCTTGCCACTATCATCGTGACAACCCAACAGGAATATGGAATTGTGGGAAGTGAATCTGGAGAGGCAAAAGGAAGGGAGCCAGAACAAATCCAAATTTATTGTTAATATTCATCAATTAATCAACCGCGGATAGGAGACAGGAAACAAAGAAAAGGCAGAAAAGGCAAAGATTGATATCAATGTGGATTTACTGTGCATCAGATCATAACAAGCACATTCAACACAATAGATGAAAACTAGAATCAATATCTGTGTAATTCAGGTGTCATTAAACTAGAGCCCAGGGGTAAAACCCAGCTCGTTTTTGTAATGTTTTATTGGAACACAGCCATGATGATTTCTTTAAATGTTGTTTTTGGCTGCTTTCATGATGCATCTCCAAATGCATATTTGCAACAGTGAGTGCATGACCAACAAAGCCAAACATATAGAAACTCTTGTTTTTCATGGGGGAAATAATTGCTGATTCCCTGAAAACTTTTACAACATGTAAAGTGTCCAGTACTGTGTATAGATATAGTGGTGCTAAAAAGGGGGTAGGTGGTAGTTTTTTATCCTTTCTCCTAGATACACCTTTCTTATATATGCTTCTATAACCCATATACAAAATTTTCTTTATTTTCAAGTAAATACATTATAATGCCAGGCTAATCATGTTTGATGCCACCATAGGTCTCTACTTTCCCTATTTGGACATCTATTAAGTAAGGTTGAAAGATGCTATGATATCCTTCAGAAGCCAATACAAATAATAATGACAATGACAAAGAAATACAGTTGACCCTTGAACAACTGGGAGGCTAGAGGTCCTGACCTCCCAAGTAGTCAAAAAATCTGCTTATCACTTTTGACTCTCCCAAGACTTACTCATCCCTCAGTATCCATAGGAGTGAGGTCCCAGGATCCCATGGATATCAAATCCCTTATATATATATAACTAGGGGCCCGGTGCACGAAATTCGTGCAAAGGAGGGAGGTCCCCTCAGCCCAGCCTGTACCCTCTCCCATCCGGGACCTCTCGGGGAATGTCTGACTGCCGGTTTAAACAGGCAGTCGGACATCCCTCTCACAATCCTGGACCACTGGCTCCTAATTGCTTACCTGCCTGCCTGCCTGGTCACTCCTAAGTACTCCCCCGCCCCAGCCAGCCTGATCGCCCCTCACTGCCTCTGCATGCTGGCCTGATCTCCCCTAACTACCCTCCCTGCCAGCCTGGTCTCCCCTAACTGCCCCTCCCCCTGCCGGCCTAGCCACCCCTCACTGCCCCTCCTGCCGGCCTGGTTGCCCACAACTGCCCCCCCTGCTGGCCTGGTCACCCCCGGCTATCTCCCCGCCGCCACTGGCCTGGTTGACCCATGTAGCCTGCTGTTCAGTCATTTGGTCGTCCCTCACTAACCCAAATCCATCTTATATGCTATCAGTCCGGATGACTGGACTGATCATTAGTTATGTAAAAAGATAGAGAAGTTTCTTCTGGAAATTCACTAGTGTATCTCAAACCAATGCATTGAGCTAGTTCATGACACAGTTCATGCACTATTCTTGTCTGGTCTCCTTTTCTCTTTGTCTTATTTAAGCGGAAACAAATGATGTACATGCATCATTTTCCCTGAAGCTCCCTCAAAAATGTCTATCACAAGGCAGTTGCCATACTTTTCTTCCCAGTATCCGATTTTAATTGGTTCAACCTCTTGCAACTGAGAAATCACTTTGTTTCGAATTTTCAAGATACCTTTAATTCCTGTTCACGTGAATATAATTAATGTGTTTCATGCTAGGGCAGCAACATAAAATATAACTTTTTTTTATGCTACAAAATTACCAGCTTAGTATTGAGAATAAATGAGGTACATTTAAAATGCCTGCAATTGAAAAGGAAATATTTTCAGGATGAAGTAAATTTGTATTTGTTTTTACTTGTATGATCTTTAACATCCTCCACTCTTATTTCATCACTGAATTTTAACACAGTGTTAGAAATGATTCCCTATGCAGTGTTCCGGGCCCTGACCTTGAATTTCAAAAGTATTTCATCTAAAGCCATCTCAGACAGATCTAGTCATCCTTTCTTTTTTTAAATCCTCACTTGAGGATATTTTTCCATTGATATTGTTTAGGGAGCATGGGAGAGAGAGAGAGAGAGAGAATGACGGAGAGAAACACATCGATTGGTTGCCATGAGCCTCAGGGCTCGAACCAGGGAGGAGCCTGCAACCAGGGTATGTGCCCTTGACCCATAATCGAACCCGGGAACTGTTGGTCCACAGGCTGATGCTCTGTTCACTGAGCCAAACCGGCTAGGGCTGTTCATCCTTTCTTTCATTTAGTAAATATTTATTGAATGCTTACCGTAGGCTGTCCAGCCTAGGTGACACAAAGATGAGAAGACAGTGGCTCTTCCTGTTAGGAGCTCCCTCTCTGAAAGAGAAGACAGATGCAAAGGGAAAAATACATGATGGTGAGTGCTTGCCGTAGCCCAGGCAACCCAGGGGACATGGTTTATTTTGCCTGAGAGAGTCAGGAGCGGCTTCACCAGGGAGATGACATTCGAAGATGTCCAAGTGAGGCCATTCACACTTTCTTTTAATTTAAAATTATATACTTAAAATCCAATGAAGAAACACAAAAATAGCAGTAAACTTTAAAAATTAAAGTATACATTCAGAAAATGCTTGCTGAAGGGAATGGCATCGGTTTCTGTGGCAATCACGGGAAAGTAGGACTTATGAAGCAGACCCATTTTGGCTGGCAAAGTGCTTACAACTTTTGTTTTCCGAGTTGCTCTTTGAAGTCATGGTTTTGTCCCAAATCAATCTTATATGCTATCTCTAACATGGACACTGAAAGAGCTGGATTTGATCTCAGCTCTGAGTTCTATTCCTCTGCTCCTCTATTTATCCCGTGATTCACAAACTTTTATCATTTTGATAGCATAGTCTTGATATCTGGTGAGGCAAGAACCCTCCCCACTTCTTCAGAGTTCTTGGCTATTCTTTGCCTTTTGCTCTTCCAAACAAATTTTACAATCATAATATCTTATCCATGTCAAGTCCATAAAAGACTTTGGAGAACTATTTGGAATTGGAATGAATAGAGGGATAAAGCTAGAATTTACATGATCACAATATTCTCCTCCATGAAAATAATATATATTTCCCTTTATTTATATCCCTTTGAATATCTATTAGTACAACTTTATAATTCTCTATTTTCTACTCTATCCCCTATGCTTCTCTTTTCCTCTGTTCTCTTGAGAGTTTTGAAAGTAACCTCAAGACACCAGAGATTCTGCAACCACATCTATACTATTGACCCCAGGGGTGGAATTTCTATAAATGCCTCCATCCAATTAAAATGCAATGCCCTATTGTTTTCCTCTGCAGCCTTTCCTGGTACCTCTCCTACCATTATGATCACTTTCATGCACTTTTCCCCTTCCAGGCATATTGTTACCTAACTTCAGGATGCAATTGTCATGAGGCCTTTTCACTGATCTTTAGTTGTTTCTTGTAGCACGTTTTGTCTCCCCATAAGAGCCTATAACCACTCCTTGCTTTTGTAATCCCTCCACTGGGCTTAGTCAAGGGCTTGACATTAGTTAGACTGGTCCTCAAAATTGTTTATTAAAGGAACAAAAGGCTTCAACAAACGCTTCTTTTATCCAAAGTATCTCCGCTATCCCGCTTGCTGGATCATGAGGAAAGAAAGTACTCCCGCCTGACTGTTAGTTCCTCTCCTAGACTTGTCCACATGGCTTCCTTCACACTAAAGGAAAATAATCTATCACTTGGTATCAAACTATTTGCTTTTCCAATTGACTATATTAGAATAATAAATCATAAAAGAAAGGCCGTGAATCAAAAACGCTACCTGAACACATCCTGTATTATTTTTTCCTCAGCAGAGCCCAAAGTGACTGCTACACTAGAATAAATCATCAGATAATCAACACAAAAGGCCTCGTTTAAGCTCATTATTCATATAGAGAGGCTGGGTTTGAGTCCTGATATACTTTTTTCAGAACTTTGGTTTTCAGAGATAATAAAACCAAAGATATGTCAAACAAACCCTAGTATTTTCATCTCTGTATACATGACATGGGTTCTCCTTAAATTGGCTTCCTCCTCCTCAGCACACACCTCTAAACAACCTCCTTTCTTGGCTGTGCCACCATTCAGGGTGGTCATTCTGGGTCTTGGTTAAGCAGCACTGCTTCCTACTGAGATGTCCGTTGTTCACCCCTCTGCAAAGTCAAATGATTCACTTTTTAAAAAGATTCCAGCCCTAGCTGGTTTGGCTCATTTGTTAAGCATTTTGGCCCAAGGATTCCATTCGGTCAAGGGCACATACCTCAGTTGCAGGCTTGATCCCCAGCCCTGGTCCGGGTGCATGCTGGAGGCAACCAATCCATGTGTCCCTCTCATATCCATGTTTCTCTCTCTCTCTTTCCCCCTCCCTTCCACTCTCTCTAAAAATTAATGGAAAAATACCCTCAGGTGAGGATTACCAAACAAACAAAAGATTGCAATCCTACCCTAAGAGACGTCACACACTCATTTAGCAAACATTACTGAAGGTCCACGCTGCCCGTGACACTGTCCTTGGTGCTGAGGGAAGACAGATCAGATGAGGTGTAAGAGGAAGGACAACTTTGTACATGTGGATGGTCCAAGGAAACACAACAAATATCCTGAAGCAAGCAGTACAGAAGGTTGCTGGCTCCCCTTTTCCTGAACAGACCCCCAGAGCAATACATACTCAGAGGGTAACAAAGTGCTATGGAAGCGAGGGATTGTGGGGGAGGGCATTGTCTTTGTAGACAGGGGACCTCTACTGTAGTTTTATTTGTACCACACACTAGCTCAGTGACAGGGTGACTGACTCCTCTCTACAACTGTTTTCTCATCTATCATGTGAGAGGAATTTAGGCGATGATTTCTAACTTTACCTTCAGCTGTGTCTTTTTATGACGATGAAGCTGTATCATAAAGTCAACCACTGTAAAGGAAATGGAACCATCGATGTTGCATTCCTCACCATTAGTTCTACATTAAATAAATCATGGCTCTGATGAACCGCCTGGCAAATGTCAACTCTAAATCTTCGTAATCACTTAAGAAAGTAAAATTTTATTTGGAGTCCAGTAACTGAGGTTGAAAGTGTACAGTGTTCACAGACTATACAAGAAACCAAAGATAATGCAAAAGTTACAGACCTTGAATAAATTCAATTACCCTTATACAAAACTGTCAATGTTGGCATCAGCTTCTTTAAAGAAAGCATTTGCCTATTGTTTAAATTAAAATGGATTTGTTTAGAAAAATGAAATTACCAGTGATTTCAAATTTCTTCTTGATGCATGTCTATATTTTATACAACTGTATATTACTTTAGTTATGAGACAAAAAAGTTAATATTTCCTTTATTTTTACAATAGGTATTTCTGTGAGAAGTTTTTAAATCGGTCTAATGTCAGTAAACTGATAGCGAGTGGTGCCTCCACGTTTCTGGAATTACCATACCAAACCAAGCCACGAGCAAGCCTTCCGTTTTCAGTCCACCCTCATTCAGTCTATGCAGCATATTGAGCCTCTAACTTCTGGACCTGTCATCACCCCACCGGAGTGAAAAGTCCACTGGCCACTATACCCAGTGTCCACTCCCATCAAGGTGACTGTAAAAAGAGCATGCGGCCTTCCTCTCCTCCCTGTATTAATAAGATATTCCCATTAGTCCTCTCCCAAGGATCATCTCCATATTTCTCTGAAGCTTGCACCAACCCTGTCCTCCACCCCTCCCAACACCTCCCCAACTCTCCCATGATGAGCAGTTGCAGCTCATCATGAACAAACTTTTCTTAACCTTTCAACATCTTTTCTTATTATCTTAAATGACACCTCTACTTCCTCTATCCCCTCTGAGGTGGTGGCAGTTTATTTTCTCATGTCTTCAAACTAGAGATGGATCTAGAGTCATCTGTGCTATCACTCCTGCTTTAGATCATTAATTTACCAAGGTAATGGTAAAAGCCTACCCCTTTGAGGCTCATGACACTCCGTTATATCATCCTCTTCTCTCTACTGTTATCATTTATCATGCCCCTGATAACTCCTTCTCATTCATCAACAACTTCGGTACTTGGGACAAGCTTCCTCCCCACTCCAAGCACGGTGCTCATTAAGAACCACATTAGCATCTATTTCCCTGACTCATCCAAACTTGCCTCTCAGATCCCCACCTCATTTCCAAGGACGTTCTCTTCTGTGCCTTGGCAATTTCATTATTCATAACTGCTCCGCCTCCCAAACTTCTATTTAGAGGTCCTTTGAACCACACCCCTGATCTTGATCCAATTTGCTTCTTTCCCAACTTCCACTACTTTGAAAATTCTCTAGATTGTTTTAACTCTGAGAAAGACTTCTAGTTACCCTGTAATAACTAGGGTTCCCCTCTTTCTCAGTAATGGAAAACGAATGTTGCCTTGATATTTGGTCATCTGGAATAAATATCAAATTTCTCAACTTCTCCTTCAGGTAAGTCATGAACAGGTGACTAATTACTGGGTACAATGTCAAGGATTGGCTTTAAGGAAGGGAACATGCCTTGCTTGTTCTTTCCTCTTTCCAACTTGTTCAAAAGTAGAAATGTGACAGGAAAAGCAAAAACCCCGTTGTCTCATACAGTGACCCTGGGAACAGAAGCCACATACAGCTGATGAATCAGATAGGACACTGAGAAGCACAGTAACACTCATGCATAGATGGTCCCTAAGCTTAAGTTTAGAAATTTCTGTCATGCTTAAGCTACAGTTATTATTAGTGATGGCTTGCTATTGTTTTTCTAAATTAACTTATCTCCTATGAAGACTCTCTAGGAAGATTCCACCAACTTCGTTTTCTTTCTTTTGATTTTTTCCTCTGTAAAACGTCCTACAGTATACAAAGTTTTTCAGAATCATTTTACTGATTTTAGAGCTGAACTTATAACTGAATAACATTTTTTAAAGGAATAGAGTTGTAAAAATAATCCATAGTTCATTACTTTAATTATGTGTGTATGAAGGGAAGTTTCCTCTCCTTTTCTTTGTGTTTTTCTTTTTTTTCTTTCTTCTACCTTAACATCAAAAGCATTTTTCTTGAAGGGGAATGACTCCCAAGGTGAGAGTCAAAGAATGCATTTTTTATGAGTGTGAGAAAAGTCATGATTATCCTTTATACCTGGGATGGTGGCCAGATATCTGTGGGATTCTATTAATAGAATCTTCAAGTACTTTTAAATGAATAAATGAAGTGTAGCAAGTAGCCCCTGTCTACTGTCTTACACAAGCCTAATCCTAGAATGCATAGTAATGAATGGAGTTTTGCAAAGGAGAGCAGCATTCTTAGTTTTCCAGCTGAATGGGGCAAGAAATGACACTTGGAAAGTATTGCAAATAGGAGTCCCTATATATCAGAGGTCCTCAAACTTTTTAAACAGGGGGCCAGTTCACTGTCCCTCAGACGGTTGGAGGGCCGGACTATAGTTTTAAAAAAAACAACTATGAACAAATTCCTATGCACAGTGCACATATCTTATTTTGAAGTAAAAAAACAAAACAGGAACAAATACAATATTTGTATTTGCCTGTGGCCCGCGGGCCGTAGTTTGAGGACCCCTGCTATATATGATTAATTGACAAATGAGGGGGAAAAACAATAAGTCCTAATCTTAAAGAAGAAACATTCATTAAAAGCTAAGGGAAATCATATAGTTTTGTGGCTAAAAGTCACTAGAACTGAGCACTGATGGATAGAGCTTTAGTAGACTAAGAATTAGGGGGGAAAAACTTCTAAGCAGGAAAAGCAGTGGGAAACACAGGTCTGAAAGCATGATATTTTTAAGAGGCAATAAAAAGGTAATTCAAGCTGAATTTGAGAAATTTATGTGAGAGATCATAAGGAATTCAAAGTTAGGAATCATCTTATTCACAAAGAGGATTTGTTAAATATTTGACTAAGGATATTTGAGGAATATGAACTTAGTCATTCAGAAAAGAATGAAGGAGACAAAGGACACAGACATAACAGGAGGAATTTCACCATTTATTCCACTAATATGTGCTGAATAAATTATGAAAGAAGGAAGAAACTAATGTTTATTAAGTACATAGTAGGGATTAGATTACAGTACAGATTTTACTTAAAATATATCATTCCACCTTTATAAAAACATTGAAAAATTGTTAGTGGTATTATTACTATTTTTAGACAATGGATATTTAGATTTAAGTTGTGAAAGATCACATATGTAGTAAATAGTAAATTGAAAGATCTAAACCTGGGTGCATAAGATTATAAAACATTTCTTTTTCTACAGTTCATCATATCTTTGGTAATGGAAATATAAAAGGGGAGAAATAAAATGAAATTGATATTATAAAACATAACAAAAATTTGGTAAATATTTGAAAGTTAATCTAAAAGGAAGGTGGGTTGACAAATAATTTTATATGATATTTTGATAATTAAGAGAGAGAGGATCAGGAAGATCTTTTTTTAAAATTAGGAAATGGGGAAGCTAGATTTTAGATGTGCTACACATGATGTGATGGAGGAATATCTCAGTAAGTAACTAGAAGACACATGGCAGGACAGATAAAGAAGTGAAGACATTAAATTAGGAGTTATAGCTAATGACAGCAATTATGACCTTACTCCAGTGTCCCATCAGTGTCCACCTCTTTGATAATTAATTGAATTATAAGCTACTAAATTAGCCCTGCCTTGGAGTATAGGTCCCTTAAGTTGCCTCCTAACCAGAAATCATAACTGGTCACCCCGAAAATTTAATATCAAGCTCGACTTTATCTGATTTTGCTCTGATATGTTGCCTCTGAACTTTTGCTTTGTTTCTTAAAACAAATATCTGCTTTGCATCCCAGTTCCAGTAACTAGGTTTTCTTCCGTTTACCTGAACCAAGCCATTGCTCCTGTTTCTTGCAGGACTCTCAAATTTTCCTAAATCAAGGATTTATACCTCCTTCTTGTTCTGTGCTTTCAGGATCAGATATTCCGCACTAAATTCAGACAAACAGGCAGTGATCTTGACATCTGGGGCCAGACCTTGCTGCCTGTCTTACTGTCAGCAGTTTTGTGTTCCTATGAAGGACCATATACTAAAGCATTTCCATCAGCATCTTACATGCTACACTAGCTCCATCTTAAAAGACAAAACATGAGAAACAAACAAAACCTGCTCTCGACTCCACTCCAGCTTTCACCCTTGGTAGCAAATAGTTTTTATATACAATGAAAGTTTAAAATGTCACACATTTCTACATAAAAAATGTTAATCTTGTTCTCTAACCAACCAATGGCTGCAAGAGGGAAGGAACTAAAGTTCTTCACTTTGAAATGGAAAATGGGAGGAGTATCCAGGCTGAGAAAATCATAGGATTTTAATTAAGATGGTGGAGTATGGGCACCAAATTTCCAGTGTTCTCTCTGCAGAATTTCAATCAGTCTAACATCAGAAGACATCAAAATCACTGCAGATGTCCTGGAAGTCCCAGGCAGCCATTGGATCCAGAATCGCACCTGCCTATATTTGAACAGGAGTGGACAACTCCTACGTGGTGGCAAATTTTAGTCAGGACCTGGGCAAATGTGGATCACATAGCTGGACCCTTGGAACTACCAGCATGACAGGTACACAGGCCATTTCATTAACCTGGAAATAATGGCACTCTACGTTGTATACAGTTGAAAACTTTAGACTCCGTGCATTGGGTTATGGTAGAGTTTCCTGAAAACATGTTCGTTTCCATTACTCCTTGACCCACTGTAATCTGATTTTACTCTTTTCCACTTCACTGAAACTGCTTTTGTCAAGGTCACCAATGATAACCATTGTGTTAAACTGACTGTACAAATTATTTGTCTTTAGTTTACTTGACCTGCATTCAGTATACTTGACCACATCCTCTTTTTTTTTCTAATACACTCTTATCTTTGCTTCCAAGACAACGTCCTCTCTTTTCTTTATTCAAGGGCCATGCTTTCTCAAATTTCTTTGATGCCTTAGCTTCTTCACTCTGACCTCTAAATGCTGGAGTCCCTCGGCGCTCCCTTCTAAACACTTCTCTGTGTCTACATGATCTGATTCACTTCCACAGACTTAAATATTGATTGTTCTCAAATTTATATTTCTATACAGAATTACCTGTTGCATTTTTAAGATTGCATATCCAATGGCCATTTGCACTTGATTTTCTTATAAACACCTGAAATTTTATTAAAACAACAGTTTATTACAATCATTCTCATTTTCCCACTTTCTCCACCTTTCCCCAGAAATATCTCCTATTTCTAAATTTTCCATCTAAGCATTTTCAAAGATGCTACTTTCAGAAAATAAGAAGTCATCTTTGATTCTTTTCTCTCATTTTGTCTTCTACTGAATCCATTTTCTTTTTTTATTGAATTTATTGCAGTGACTTGGTTTGTAAGACCATACAGATTTGAAGTCAATGTTGTCTGTGTCAATGTGTTATGTATATATGTTTTTTTGGTTAATCCCTTCACCTTCTTTCATTCAATCTCCCAACCCCCTCCCCTCCAACATTTGTGTTCATTTCCTATTAATTATGTATGAGTTGTATTTTAGAGTCATCCACTCCCTTTTTTCCCCCAAATCATCCCCTTAGTCAGACCACTGATAATCTCTTATCTGAACTACTGAAATAGACTACTGACTGTTCTCTTAGTTCCTCCCACTCCCCTATATCTCTTCTCCACATATTGTCAAAAGTGATCCTTCTAAGGGGCAAATTAAATAATGTTACTCTTCTACACACAATTCAGTGGCTTCCCTTTCAACTCAGAAGAAAACCCAACTTCCTTATCCATCGTATAAAATACTATCTGAGTACTGAACAACTACCCCATTTCTCATTGAATGCCAGCCCCACAGGTCTTTTCTAAGGTACTCTGACATGCAAGGTTCTTGTCAGGTCAGAACTTTTGAATTTGCTGTTCTTTCTCTATGAGATAATTTCCTTCTTCATTTCCTTTCCTTAGGTCTCAGCATAAATGACATCTCCTCAAAGAAGACTTCCTTGAACCTCTTAATTAAAATTGGTCCCTCTTGGGATTGTTTTCATCTCAGCCGAAGCATCATATGGTAGTGTTTATATTTGTTTACTTATTTGCGTATATGGACTAAAATTGTTGTCCACCACTATCCTTAATATTAACATAGTGCCTGGTATACAGTGGACATTCACTATGGGTACACAGACCTTTCTATAAATGGTCAAAATGAATTATCATAAAGGGAAAAATTAGGAAGAATATACGTACAGAGAAAGAAGAAGACACTTTTAAAACAAACAAAAAAATTGTTCTATGGTATTTTCTTTAGAGCATTTAAGAATCAGACCTAATGTCTGATCTAGAAAAGTAGTAGAAGGCTACAATTACCTTTGAGAAACAGTGTCAATCTTGTCTTTTTCCATGTGATTTAACAAGAGCTAGAATCATGTAATCTTATTGCTCTGTATAGGACTTGACTGATAAATAACAACTATTTACTTATTTCTCTCTAGTAGACAGTGCAGTGAAATAGTTACATTAAAAAGTTTTGGGAGTTATATTTCAGTATTTGTGTGACTTTGCTTAAGTTATTTAACATCTTCAACCCTGAAAATGTTCTCATTTTTCAAGTAGGGATGATAACAGCATCTGTCTCTTAGTCATGTTATAAAGAATAAATGGGATAAAACATGAATAAGTATATTTAACAGTGCTTGGCATATGTTAAGCACTCAATAAATGCTGTTAGCTACTGCTATAATATTTGTAATTTAAGCCTCACTCATGATTAATGTAGCTCTTCCCCATGTGACAGGCCCAGCCTCGGCTGAAATCCAACCTATGTCAACTATCCTTATGAAAGCTGTAGTCCCAGAATCACAGGAGGGGGTTGTTTAAAGTGCACATTCCTGGGGTGTATCCCCAGCAATTCTTTCATATTAAGTCCAGGGTAAAGAACAGGTGCTTATAATAAACACTCCAGGCTATTCTTTATGAAGAATGGGATTCTAGGAACTCATCTAGGTATAGTTTGGTATGGGATAGACCTAGGTCCTCCTTGCAGATGGCTAATGTGGGGTTAAGAAGACATGTTTTCTGGTTTGAACTGAGAACAAATTAACAGGGAAGAGATTTGTTAAAGGGAAGTTTTGAAGAAATGTAAAGTGAAAACCACAGCGGAAAATCACTGACCATCAGAGTGTTAGAGCTTTGTCAGAACAAACTTTCTCTCTCTCTCAGTCTCTCTCTCTCTCTCTCTCTCTCTCTCTCTCTCTCTCTCTCTCTCTCACACACACACACACACACACACACACACACACACACAGTTTTTGGCCATTCATTGGTCTTTTTATTTATAATTGTGTGGATGAGAAATAACTACATCAGTTTCACCGTCATCAAATATAACAAAAAAATCTATCCATGTTTGAAAAACAGCTGAAAGAACCCTTAGCTCTTTAGTTGCGTTTATTTTGTTGTTATTGTTGTTGTTTTATGTCTAAATAGCACTCACATGTGGCAAGCTACTTGACAGCAGAAACAACATATAAATATTTCAGTACCATGAAATGAACCCAACTTATAACATTAAGTTGTGCTTGTTTAAAATCTTTCCCAAAGTGTATCACTTAATTCTTCACCAAGCCTGGCTGTGTCTATAATGCTTATATGAATGCATACAAGTCCTTTGGTTGATCTCAAATCAGCTCCATAGGGTTCCAAGTCCTGGTGGGAGCAGCAGTTACACAAATCATGAATATGCTGCATGGAAAATTGATCTGGATAACATCTAAGATGACTATATCATTTAAGATGTCTATATCATTGCTCTATCAATGCAATCCATATTTTGCTAGTTTTTTCTATCTATAATAATAAAAGGGTAATATGCTAATTAGACCAGACACCATTCTGAGGGAAACCAGGGCTGGAGCTAAGCCCAGGTGCCAGGTGCCTTTCCAGCAGCCAGAGCGAAGCCCGGGTCCTTGGGTGCCTGTTGGCGGCCAAAGGGAAGCCCGGGTCCTGGGTGCCAGAGGGAAGCCAGTGCCAGCAGCTGGGGCAGCTGTGGGGAGGAAGCCTACCCTTGCATGAATTTCATGCATCAGGCCTCTAGTCTATAATAATAAAAGCTTAATATGCAAATTGACCAAATGGCCAAAGAGCAGAACAACCTTCCAGATGACCTTCGGATGAAGCTAGGACTGTAGCCTAGAGATTGAGGCAGCTGCCGGCTCTACGAAGGCCTATCTTACACGAATTTTGTGCATTGGGCCTCTAGTATACTATAGTTAACTAAAACCTAGTAAGTGACAATGGCAGAAAAAAAAACCTCATTGTGATATAGCAAATATTTATTTTTTAAATATGAATTCTTTTTACCAAAAACTCTATTTAAATAATGTTTTTTATTGTATGAATTAGGGCATTCTCTCCTCCAGATAATTTTCTTCTATTTATCCTCAGATATATTTAATTGAATCATTAGGGTTGAATGTCATTTTCCTGGATCAGCTTTACTTTAAAAAATATGTATCAGATTTTGTGAACATTTTCCATGTGTTTAGGTGTCAAAATAGTATACATTTAATTTTTGAAGCCAGAATAATACAGGAAACTCTTTGTTTTGCAATACTTCCTTAAGATGTACATCTTTATACTCCTTTTGTACATACTCCTTTGTCTCCTATCACAAAGGGTTTGTGGCTGACATTTGCAGCCTATAACCTTCTATCCTTCCACTTTCAGCATGAATTTCTGCCATCTCTTTTGGGTTTGATAGTAATTAATGCTTTCACTTTCAGTGCAATAGAATATGTAACCTCAGTAAAGATCAGAGTTTCTTTGTTCTATTTACATCAAATCGTTTCTCAATTGTTGCTATTTAGCTGCCAGTATACTTTCAGATGATACTCTGTGTCTGGATGCCATAGAATAAAAAATGGTGTGGCAGATGCAATAACTAGCTATCCTTACCTTGCAAGAAAGTCGACAATAAATTGAGAAGAGGACACTCAGGTGAAAGTACTTAAAAAAACGTGCACTCTGAGAGGTATCATTTTTATCATCTGCAGCCACTACTGTTGGAATCAAGACCCTCAACTATTTATCCTCAAATTATCTTCCCAACTTCCTCACTACTGACATGTCTAGAGAGCCTGTGACTCAAAATGAGTCCTGCATGGTACTGAGCCACTGGGTGTGTTGCACTGTAACTAACCAAAGTTGCAAGTGTAATTTTTTATTTAATGAATATATATTTGTTCCATCATCTTCCAAGTATTATGCTAAGCACTGGAGATGCAAAGATGAAAGAAACATCTGTGACCACTATTGCGTGAACTTTCAATCTGGTAGAGTTGAGACACAATTAATAAATTATGATAAATTCTGATAAATGCTATGCAGTGAGTTTATAATAAATTATTAGAAAAATTACAAGAGCAGCCTCCTTTATCTAGTGGATTAATCATCAGCATTATAAGCACAGTAATGTTTAGGTTGAAGCTGGCTTGAGGAATTTAGGAAAGAAAGCAGTATTAGAACTTTTGGAAAATAAAACCAATTTCAGTGCCCTGAGGTGAGAAAGTATAGTAAATGTGAATATCTAAAAGAAATGTAACACGGGTCAAACATAAAATGCAATTGTTCATGGAGCTTGATAAGAGACTATCGAGATGGGTGGGATCTAGATTATAGAGAAATGACTCAAGAAGTTGGGGTGACATACTAAGAGCAATGAATGGAAAGCCATAGACAGCTTGTAAGCAGGAAAAGTAAAATTATAATATCTTTGCTATTAAAAGGTTCACTCTGAAAAGATCATAGAGGATGACTAGGAAGAGAATAAGACTAAAGATGAGAAAGGAGGAGCATGCTTAAGATGTGAAGCTTAGCAAGTTAAAGTTTGTAAGACATTTAATTTCATAGGATGACAAGAATTGGCATGGAGAAAGAGTCACTGAACCAGGAACTAAAAATGTAATGGCTGAGATAGCAAATGATAATAATGAGGAATATTTTTACTAGAAAATGCAGCAGGTGTGAGACTGTGTGAGAATCAAAGGAATCAGACTTTTTGAAAGAAGACAGAGGAGCAATAAAATAATGACCCAGGATTATACAGAGCACACGTCGGATCTTAAAATTAGTGTTGAGTGGAAGAATGAAAACCACCACTTAGACTGCAAAAAATTCAACAACCTCAAAGGAGAATGGTTTTCTTTTGAAGCCAGAAGTTCTTGAAAATGTTTTTGGTGGGTTTTTTTTTGGGGGGGGGGAGGGTTGTGTTGTATTATTTATTTATTTTTTAATAGGCTGAAGATGCTAGGAAATGTTCCAGTTAATCACAAATGGCTGCTGAGAACTGCTTGGAGCAGTGCCAAGGGGGCCATGTTATTTTGCACAAACCCCTGAATCCAACTTCCGTAGCAGTCATGCTGGGCTTCTGAGCCTCTCCTCTGGCAGTTTCCGTGTAGAGCTTGCTTGGTGATTTCCTGCAAGGGAAGGCCTCCAAATATGTTTTAAGGATTCTAGGAAGCCCTGAACTGCTTAAAGATATGTCACCTCTTTGCTCACCCTGGATATTCTTTATGATAATCAGATTACTTGCTAAAGTTTTGTTCTCATTCTGTTTTATTCAACTGCTTTTCAACGTTAAGCATATCAAAGGCAGAGGTTGTGAAGTATTTAATTTTTCATCAGTGTTTACCAATTAGAGGTTCTTAATAAATGTTAATTTAAATAATTAGTTAATGAATGAATGAAACCTGTCCAGGTGAGGCATCTTGTTCTATTGTAAAAGAAAGAGTATCCCCTTTTCAGCAAAATGAATGATATCCTATATCTATGGCTAATATAAATATTTTGCTATCAAGTTTCCTTAGAATATTTGCTTTTAATCAGAAGAAATTAATATCTCTCAAAAGATTTTCTGCCAAGATGAAGTGAAATACAGATTTGAGCTCAGATGTCAACTCTACTCAATTAGCTATCACTCCTTACAGTACTACTTTGAGAATTTTGAGACTCCTTTCAGGCACAGCATGAATATCAGAATTGATTTGGGATCCATAGCATTGGTTCAAGATCTGGGAGTGATGGAAATTAGGCCACATTTTGTCCATTCCTAATCTAGACCTGCTTAACAAATGTTAAAGTAACACTCTAATGCTATCAGTAGAGACATTAGGTTATTTTACAGTTTTAAATGGTACATCTATATTCCAACTCTCACTAATCTTTCCTTTGTGAAAGCTATGAGATCATATGGTTTATACTGTATAATCTAGGCTATAAGTCACAATTTATGGCATACGGTTATCTTCTTTTCTGACTAGATCATAAGCAATATGAAACAAGAATCTTTATTTTTTTTTCCTAATTATTAACTATCTGACTTTGGATAAAGTAATTGTATCAGTCAGTTAATGCTGCATAACAAACGACCCCAAAACTCAGTGGTATGAAACAAAAAACATTTATTATTATGTTCACATTCCTTTGGGTAAACTGGGGTAGCTATGCTTCGAGCTGCAGGTCGATAGGTTGGCTGGGGCAAATCGGTTACCAGTGTTTTATGGGACAACCACCTAGCGTAGTGGTTCTCAACCTTCCTATCGCCGCGACCCTTTAATACAGTTCCTCATGTTGTGGTGACCCCCAATTTCATTGCTACAAATTGAACATAATTAAAGCATAGTGATTAACCACAAGAACAATATGTAATTATATATGTGTTTTCCGATGGACTTAGGCGACCCCTGTGAAAGGGTTGTTCGACCCCCAAAGGGGTCGTGACCCACAGGTTGAGAACCGCTGACCTAGGGTAACTCTGCTCAACATAAGTCTTAATCTCCTGAGACTAGCAAGCTGTAAAAGTCACATTGTTTTCAGCAATGTCAGAAACACAAGACAGCTGTCTCTTGTGCAGAAGCACATTTCAAGTCTTTGCTTAGAGCCTGTCTTATAATACATTTTGGTTGAGTCAAGTCCATGGCCAAGCCTAACATAGAAAAGTATACTTTACCCACAAGGAGGGGTAGGCGAGTGACTATTTGCTAAATCCAAACCCCCATAGGGTTTATTTTCCTCAAATTGAATGTGATGATAACCTGCAGGGCTCTGAGATTGTATTGTAACCAATGAGAAGAAAAAATGCCTGGCACACACTGGCATTCAGTAAATATTTGTTGAGTTATTGGATTTATTTTTCTACTCTCATAGTATATAGTATATGAGACCAAGTTGAATTTTAGAGATGTCCTAGAAGACTTTGATCGAGTTGGGATTTCTATATTCCATCTCGCTTTACTTTGTGGCTTTAGGCAGATTCAGAAATGCTTCTCTTCATTTTATCTTGAGTCAAGTTGCAGACCTCAGAGACACTATTTACTAGAGACTATTTGGGGACTCTATAATATATATTATGTAAATGGTTCCAAAAATTCAAAACGTTAGTTTCTAATAAAATCTCAGCAGTAATTGTATGAAAAATGTTCCTGTTAAATTAGTAATTTGTTGACTTGAAGTAAAAATCACTTCCATTTAAAAAAATACAATTAACTCTCCACCTTTCAGGCATCAACTATTGTAATGCATGAGTCCCAAAGTCAAAATCTTTGGCTTTGAAGCTTCATTTTTTGAAACTTTATAAATATAAATAAGTTCTCATGAAGTATTGATATCTCATCTCCAGGCCACAAGAAAAAAAGTCATAACAAATAAAGAGACTCACAAAACCTTTAAATCCATAATGAAAGAATACATTTAAAAAGCAATAATCATAAAACTGTTATTCATAATATATCATTTAATAACCCCCCTTCTCCAAAATGGGGGAAAATATACTTGACATCCTATTCACACATGACAAAAGGCACAAGAGTGTGTAATCTGGTAGTGATCAGTGTGGCTGTGTAAAGAACACTCTTTAGGAGACTTTATTTTGTTCATTGACCTTTTAATTTCTTATGGCTAGTAGCACTTTAAAGGGAAATTTCAGGAAGGGAGAAACTTTACTCCATGGAATGATTTTTTTTTTTAGAACTGTGTCAACATTTTTTCTTACTGTTTCCTAAAATATGTGGCCCATGTTTATAAAATACCTTAATACATTAATAAATATCTGTTCATTGATTCAACTGTATTTTTCTTAGTGTATACCTATAAATTTTATGCCAGATAAATTAATATTAAAGTTCATGTTAATATTGTATGTATTATGCATCAATCTTCTAAATGGTTTACTTATCCTATATAATAAAAGGGTAATATGCAAATTGTCCCTATTGGTGGAACAAATCAGGAATGACCACTTATTATGACATGCACTGACCACCAGGAGGCAGACACTCAACTTAGGAGTGTCAGTGAGCTTTCACAGGGGGAGTGCTGTTCAGCCACAAGCCAGCTCATGGCTGGCCAGCACAGTGGCAGTGGCGGCAGGATCCACGGCAGTGCTAAGGATGCCCGACTAAAGGCTTAGGCCCACTCCCTGCAAGAAGCGGGCCTAAGTCGTTAGTTGGACATCCCCTGAGGGCTCCCAGGCTGCCAGAGGGATGTCTGACTGCCAGCTTAGGCCTTATCCCCTGGAAAACGGGCCTAAACTGGCAGGTGGACACCCCTGAGGGGTCCCAGACTGCAAGAGGGTGCAGGCTGGGCTGAGGGACCCCCCTGAGTGAATGAATTTTCGTGCACCAGGCTTCGAGTATTGCATAACAACATTAAGAGGTAGATACCAGTCAATGAAGGAAAAATACCACATGATCTCACTCATTCAGGGATAATAAAGACCATTATAAACTTATGAACAATAATAGATACAGAGGCAGAGCTGCCTCAAACTGATTGTCAAACTGCAGCAGGAAGGCCAGGGAGGGTTGGGGGGCAGGAGGGATGGGAGTAAGAGATCAACCGAAGGACTTGTATGCATGCATATAAGCATAACCAATGGACATAAGACACTGGCGGGTAGGGGAGGCCAGGGGACTGTCAAGGGCGGAGGGGGAAAAAAGGACACATATGTAATATCCTTTGTAATATTTTAAACAATAAAACAAAAACAAAACAAAAAAAAAGAGGTAGATACTATTATCCCCATTTTAAAGATGGAAACAAGTCACAGAGTATAGGTAGCTTACTGAAAGTCAAATTAAGTGTCAATAAGCAGGATTTAAACTCACACTTCCTGTTCCCAAGCTCTGCTCTTAACTAACTATATGTGACCAAGCTAGCTAGGAAGGTGCACACTTCTTAGGAAGGCAGAATAGCATAGTGATAAAGACACAGGTTTTAGGATAAACATGCCTCAATTAAAACCCCATTTCTACTCTTTATTAGCTTGGCAACCATGAGCAATTTTCTTACATCTCTAAACTTCAGTTTTTCTCTGTGTCAAATATTTACTTAGAAGGGTTATTAATGAGATAAGAAAGTATACTTAACAGAATATTGGCATATAATAAACTGAAATTATTAATACTATTTTAGTCTAAGTGCCCAGGGAAATTAAATGGCTTGCCCAAGGTCATACATCTAGTTATGGAAAAGTGAAGTCTAAACTATGGATTTCTTGGTTCAAAGTCCAATACCTTACACTCTAGTAATGGCCAGCCCCCAGGGACTTCTTACATTAGTTCCTACATTAGTTGATGAGGTGAGGTGATTCAGAACAGAAACATTGCCTAACAATGTGGTTCAAACCACACAGGGAGGCCAGGCTTTGCAAATGTGTCACATCACTTCAATCAACCTGCATGGTATTGTCATCATGTTTTCTTCAATCGATCAGAAACAATACGTAACAGAATATCCACAACAAAGCCAAATTTCTTCATGAGAGTTTTCCAAATAAAATTTGAAGTGTAATAAAATTAAGTTTACACCACATCATCAATATCTGCATCCCCTAGTAAGTGCTTCTCCATTTCCAGCTCTACACCCTAATATTTATCATCACTCACTTAAGAATTTCATGCATGTATAGATTTTCATACTGCAGCATTGATCTGCTATTTTTCTGCTTAATACAGGGGTTGGCAAAAGTAGGTTTATGGTTGTGAGTATGCAAAACACAGTTACTAAAGCTATTGTAATAATCATAACCTGTGTGTCTTTTTCTATACAAGCACCTATGAGTCTACTTTTGTCCACCCCTGTATAATGTTATATCAAGCCTTTTAAAATATCTACTTGTTCCTAGGCTACCAAGTTATCTTTTACCCTCCCAAGTTTAATAGGAGAGGTAAGTGTAGGGGACATTCTATTTTCCTGGTGATTTGTATTTTTTTAAAGCTCTCATAGCCATTGTAGTACATACGCTGTTTTGTTCCCTTCTTATATATTACCTTGCTTAAATTATTTATTTTGCATTTAACGTATAGGAATTCAATTCATGCAAACACACTTAAAGCGGTCTCAAACATCTTTAAGGTCTTTCCAGCATTATTCCAGAAAGGCCCTAAACGTTGTTCTTTTAAGTCACATTTTTTGATGACTCCCTGATGCTTCCTGCAAATATTTTCTCTACATTCTCCAAGTCTGATTTGATTTAGCCCTGCAGCTTTATAAATGTCCCTGAGACACATGGGGCATGACTACAATCGATGATTCAGCACATTTCCATCACATAAAAATCAAATTTCCACTGGCACCACTTACTCTTTATTGTGCTGAGATCAATAGTTGAAGGAACCCTTCACCCAGCCGCATGGCTGTCTACCCAACATTTATTCATAATATCAGTCTATAAATTCAATAGAAATATTAGGTTACAGGGGAATTCATGCTCAGCATAGCAAGATTCTTGAGTTTTTGGAGTATGCTTCAGACAAATTACTCTTCTAACTCTCAAAGTCTTCCAGGCTGAAAGTGCACCAAAAGCAGGGCTCTCTGAGCCACCACAACTGTGGGTGGTGAGAAGCAGGTCTGGGATATTTTTACGACATATAAAATCTCTTTCCTTCCCATCTACTTACTTGACAACAAGAAAGTGATGTCCTTGGACAGGTCCACATTCTTTCTTAGCTGAACCTTCTGCAATACCTGGTTGAGATCTGTCTTTTTCTGGGACAGAATGGGAGTTCTTAGCATCTTTCCACCGGCGTTTGCACGTCATTAAATGCATACTAAGAGCTAATTATTAACCTGGTCTTGCTTTTCCCATCCATGCATCTCTTATATATTTATAGGAGATATGGCTACACATCTTTTTTAACATCACATCAAAACTCTAAGAAAAATGTGACTTGGATAACAGGCATCTAACACCAGCTTTCAAATACACAGTTTAGAAGCATCTTTGAAACTTTGGTTCTTAGAACAAGAGTGAAGCACTTTTAAAAAAAGGTTGCCCTGAGTCCTGGCCTGTGTGCCTCAGTTGGTTGAGCATCACCCCATACAATGAGAGGTCGCCAGCTTAATTCTGGTCAGGGCACATGCAGGGGTTGCAGGCTCCATTCCCAGTAAGGGGTCTTCAGGAGGCAGCCATTGATGCTTCTCTCACATCAATGTTTCTCTCTACATCTCCCACTGCCTTCCTCTGGTTCTCTAAAATCAATAAAAGACATTTTAAAAAGTAAAAAAATTAAATTAAAAAGTTCCCCTGATAGATTTTAACACTTTCTGATTTACATTGCATTTTTTAAAAATAAAAAGGTAATATTTTCTTATGTTTTGCTTAAGTTGGCTCATTGATAACTGATCTAAATCTAATAATTATTCCCTCTCCTACCACTCAAAAAACAGGCTGTGAATGTTACCAAAATACTTTACTATTTTAAGGCAGGAAAATTCCTTTGAGAAAAGAGCAACCTTTTTTAATATATATTTCAGGGAATAGACAGGAGGAGTAAGACAAAGGAAAGCTAAATTGCTATGCATAATACAATAAATAATAGCATTTATGGGTGTGGCCTGGAAAGACAGAATGGGGGGCACAGGATAGTGGTTACTAAAGGGAAGGTGTGGTGTGTTGGGGAGAGGAATGTAGTATAAGGTGATGAAAGATGGTTTGACTTTGGGTGGTGGACACACAATGCAATATACAAATCATGTATCATAGGAATGTACATAC
Source organism: Myotis davidii (assembly GCF_000327345.1). Taxonomy (NCBI): domain Eukaryota; kingdom Metazoa; phylum Chordata; class Mammalia; order Chiroptera; family Vespertilionidae; genus Myotis; species Myotis davidii. The sequence goes on along the minus strand of NW_006292095.1, from coordinate 7,553,814 downwards.
ACTTGAAACTCATATAATCTTATTAACCAATATCACCCCAATAATTTAAAAAAGAAAAAAAAACAAGAAATTATATATTCTCAAACAATCTAAAAATAAAATAAAATGGGAGCTGGTAAAGTAGATTAGGCATGCAGTTCCACATTGCTTTTCACTAACCCCTGCATTTCCCGGTTGCCTTCCTATACATAATATGCCTCAAAAACCTACTAGATTATTCCATGGCTTCTAGCACAGTTTTTTGAAGAATTAGAGAATTTTATGTATCAAGCATTAAAATGAGTCTTGCCAATGGGATTGAAAAAAAATCAAAGCAAATTTAAGAATCAATGCCCTGAAATAGAACAGTAATAATTCAAGAATGACAGGGCATGGTGCTACTAAGGGTCTAAGAGCATAAATCCAATCCTCACTCCTCAGCAGACACTGTATGATTATGAGAGAGAAGACTGCAGTTGTGTTAACTTCATTTATATGAGCCTATGCATGGCTTGCCTTTGTTTCTTCAATCTTGAGAAGTGATCAATAGCTTAATGAATTTTTCAGGAGAAATGTACACACCAGCCGAATGAGGCTTCTATAAGGACATCCCTAAACCAGAATCAGAGTTAACCAGTTAAATGAATATTGTGACCAACAAGGTGGAGCGAGTGATACACTCTAGTTTTCTTCTGCTAGGAGAACCTACTATTTAGTCTTTCTCGTGATCCTAGTCCTCTGCCCACCACCTAAAAACCTCAGACACACACTTTACATGCAGTAAGATATTTTAGAATGTGTACAGGAGTGCATGGATATCATTGCCTTATGTGAAACTTTGGGCAAATCAGTTAACATATCCAAAACCCCTTTTCTCATCTGGAAAACAATCTATAATAATAAAAGGATAATATGCTAATTAGACCGGACGTCCTTCCAGACATCATTTTGGACATCCTTCCAGACAAAGCTGGGGCCGGAGTGAAGCCTGGGTCCCAGGTGCCTGCCAGCAGCCAGAGGGGAGCCAGCCCGGGTCCTGGGTGCCAGAGGGAAGCCGGTTCCGGCAGCTGGGGAAGGAAGGCCTACTCTTGCACGAACTTCATGCATCAGGCCTCCAGTCTATAATAATAAAAGCATAGTATGCTAATTAGACCAGATGCCCTTCCAGACGAAGCTGTGGCGGCAGGGGCCAAGCCCCTTGCACGAATTTTGTGCATCGGGCATTTAGTAGAATAATAATAACCAGGAGTTAAAATATATTATTTAAAAGTGTTTTTGTTTTATTTTTTTTGCTTAATCCCTTCACCTGTTTCACCCAGTGCCCCCAAATTCCCTTCCTTCTGACAACAGTCAGTCTGTTCTCTGTATCTATGAGTCTGTTTCTATTTTGTTTGTTTTGTTCTTTAGATTCCACACCACATGTAAATGAAATCATATGGCACTTGTCTTTCTTTGACTCGGCTTATTTCAGCTATCATAATACTTTCCATCCATGCTGTGGACAATAGTATAATGATTACCAGACGGGAACAGGATTGGGGGAAGGTAGGAGAAGGTCGGAAGGGAGGGGATAAAAGGTGATGAAAGGAGACTTAAATTTGGATGTAAACACGGATGATGTATTATAGAATTGTGCACTGAAAACCGATACAATTTTATTAACCAACTAGGTCCAATGCACAAAATTCATGCAAGGGGCTGGGCCCTCACAGCCTTGGCTTTGTTTGGAAGGTCGTCTGGAAGGATGTCCAGAAGGTCATTCAGCTGTCCAGTATAATTAGCATATTACACTTTTATTATTATAGATGACAACCCATTAAATTCAATAAAAATGTTTAAAGTGTTTTTTAACCAACAAATAAGTAAATGTCTTAGAATGCCTATTAATTTTATTCTAAGTGGTCTTCTGTGCCAGCACCTTCATACTGTTGTCTCGCATCTCCTACTGAGCACACCATGGCTCCTGCCATTTCCAATCATCTGTGAAGCCAAACAGCCTCATAGGCTAAATACATTTTTAATGCTCAGAGTCAGGAGTCTTGCTAGTGACTGCAATGAGAGAGATTTTTGGCCCCACTTGATTGTAGCAATTACAGGCAAAAGAATATAGGGGCTGGAAGCCAATGTACTGGCCAACCAAATGTCACAAATGCCTATTTCTTTTAAAAACAGCTAAAAGCTGTATTTTCATAGATAAACACACATACAAAGACATGAACTACTACCACAACTACCTCAATCACCACCAAAGCATTAGTCATTTGCTTCCCAAAGCCACATAATAAACTATTTACATTTTACTCTCATTTTTGCTTTCTTGGGATATGTTTTTATAGAAGGTAAATATATTGCATTTCCTCCCTAATCCATAGCAGCTCTAGGACTCTCACCTCCTGTTTAATGGCTCTAAAAGAACAGATAAGTTTATTGGGCACTTGCTATATGAGAGGGGCTGTGCTAAGTGCTTTGCATCTTGGCTGATACTTCGTCAATTTACAGACACAGAGAAGTTAAGTCACTCCCTCAGTGATTGCAGGGGTGAGCACTGAATGCTGCCTCAGTCTTTCCACCTGACTCCAGTCAGTGCTATTAATCGCCATTTCACATTGCCTTCCAAATTCTTCATTAACTTTTATAAAGGGGTGGGCATACCGCTGTTCATATGGAAAAGTGATGCAAGTCATGATTATCACAATAGCTTGATGAACTCAAAAGATCCCCACTCACAACTGTAAACCTACGTTTGCACACCCCTGTATATATTCTTAATTTTAACATATTTATTTGTATTAAAATACTATTATCATTACTTAGTGCATTTCTGTGTGGCAGGCACTATTCACATACTATGAGTTTGGAATCGTTTTCATCATTCCCAATCTACAGGTGAGAAAACTGAGGCATGAACGGGGAGCTAACTTTTCAAAGAGCCCACTGTTACTAAATTGGTGGGACAGGTCCAAATCCTGTACCTGCATCCTCTGTCTGTCCCATACCTTCCCCCAGGGCCACGCTCAGGATCCAGAACCACTGAACCCTGGTCTCAGGCTCCCCTTTCCACCCTGTGCATGCCACATCCTCGCCATCACAGCAGACTGCCCACTGTTCCCGATGTGCGCACGCTCCGGGCTATCCCAGGCCCTGGTCCCAGGCCCGGATTTTCCTCTCCGCCCCTCTACCCTGTGCTCACCTGCAGAAAGGCCTTCATCCTGCTAGGCCTTCCGTGTGGACTTTGCCCTGTGGGCTCCTCGGTGCACTTCCCTTCCCCAGACCTTTAATTATGTCCAGGTCCCGTGGGCGGGCCTCTGTTGCGCCTGCCAGGACCCTGCAGGCACGCCTGCGGGAGAGTGCAGGTTGGGTTCCGGTATCGCAATTCAGCGAAGCCTAACGTCTTGCAGGTGGTGGGTCCAGCCTTCAGGTTCCGAAAAGCACAACAGCTGTGAAGGGCGATAAAGCGAAGAGCATCGGCGGTGCGTTCCTGTTGCTCACGCTCCTCTCTGGACTGGGAGCTCCTCCAGCAGGGATCGTGGTAGAGGAGGTCATGGAGGGGACCTGACCTCCGGATGACCTTCAGGCTGGACCTGGACGATCACAGGCTCCTGCACCTTCCGGGGCGTGGGATAGAGGTTCCTGCTGGGCGCGAACCCACGCCCCACACGGGAGGTTTTCTCAGGACGCAGCCCGAGGGAGCGAGTCGCACAGGTGAGGTACCTGGGCCAGGAACGTGGCTGACCCTCGTAAATGCCTTTCTATAAACTTAAGATTCTGGGAGGCAGACGTGGAGGGCTCATCTCCTGGGGCCTGAGATAAGCCTCCTGTGCGGGTCCCCTTGCTTGTTCTCCTGCCACCCACCAATCTGCATGGCCTGCTGCTTCCTTAGGCCTCTCCGTGTAGGGCAGTGGTTCTCAACCTTGGATCACCTGAGAATCTTTTTAAAATCCTGATTTCTGGGTCTCCTCCTCCGGAAATTCTGTTTCTTTCTTAGGGGGTGAGACCACAACATTAGTAACAAAGAAACAGAATTTCTGGAGGAGGAGGCCCAGAAATCATGATTTTAAAAAGATTTCCGGTGATTCCAATGTGCAGCCAAGGTTGAGAACCACTGGTATAGGGGAAACAGTTTCAGATCTGACCCGGGAAGCTCCTGAGGTTGTGAAGCAATAGATGGCCTTTGATTTGTTCGTGGTCTCTAATGTCTGACAAAGTTTCTGGCATATACTAGTAGAAATGCATTTCTTTAGGTATTGAATTGAATTGAATTGATAGGACTCCTTTTGCTGTCTTTTATATTTCTTATCCAATAAGGATTAGAAAAAATAAAATAAAATAAAACCAGAGACCCTGTCAGGTAGTTTGCTCTAAGCAGGAAATTTTAATAAATAATAGGTTTAGTCCCTATTCAAAATGGTTGAGTCCATGAGTTTTGTTTCTCTGAGGTAATTTTAGTGCAATAAAATAACTGTTTGGTGTGTCAGCTCTATATATTAACTAGAGGCCCCATGCATGAAATCCATGCACTGGGGGAGGGCGGGGAGTCCCTCAGCCCGGCCTGTGCCCTCTTGTAGTACGGAAGCCCTTGGGGGATGTCCAACTGATGGCTTAGGCCTGCTCCTTGTCAGACATCATTAGTGCTGCTGTGGAGGTGGGAGAGACTCCCGCCACCACTCTGCACTCGCCAGCCGTCAGCCCCGCTTCTGGCTGAGCGGCACTGACCACCAGGGTGCTGCCGGCCAGATCTTCCCTAGGAGCAGGAGGAGGTGGAGAAGCCCTGAGGGTGACTGGGGCCAGCAGCCACCACTCGCACCCGCTGATAGCACTGAGCAATCAGGGCAGGTGCCGGGCACCAGTAACAGGTGTGAGTGGGGTTGACACTGGCAGCAGGTGCAAGCGCCAGGCGGGACCAGGGCGCAGGGAAGCAAAGAATTTTCAGAAACCACCAGAGGCTCGCCCCAATGACAGCGATCGGTGCCCTGCCTTAGTCTGGTGCCCCCGCTCACCTGCTCCACCATCCCACCATTGCCAATGTCCGCCATGTTCCGCACATACCCTCTGGAGGTCAGTGCACATCCTAGTGACTGGTTGTTTGTTATGCCATTCAGTCTATTTGCATTTTAGCCTTTTATTATATAGGAGAGTGGGCCTGAGTTTGCAGTTCGGTTTAGCACTACTCTCTGGTCTTTCACTTTCTCTTCCTCTCTCTCTCTCTCATTTCCTTTTTATTAATGATTGGTTTCCAGACCTTTTTTAAAATTACTCTTCGCTATTAGTGAAATTTACCATTTTGTCTTGTGTTCAGATTAAGACACCAATTTCAGAACCATCTCACATAAAATCTCATGTCATGCTTTTCTATATGAAGCTAATATTAGTTTCTTCACCTGTTCCAAATTTTCCCTCTTAATATTTAGTTTTATTATGAGAAGTGATTGCTGATGTGTGAAAATTTAACTTAATGTGCTATTCCTGAAATAGTCTTTCAAGTTGATGTTAGGAGCCCCAGTCCCCTTACAGATAGAGATGGGAGTGAAAAATGGGAGTCATGCCCTGGCGCACAAACACAAACAAAATTAGAGCCCTTTACTCCCAAAACTGCCTAAATTTTATATTGTCTTACCTTGTTTGTTTGTCTTTATCCTGACTTAATTCTCATTCCCAGTGTATGACTTCACAGGAAAAATGACTATATGTGATTTTTTTTTCTTAGATGGCATAATAGAAATATCACTGGTCTAGATCCTATTCTCATTGAGTTCTGTATCCTTAAGCAAACAATCAATGAGGCATGTGCATCAAAGTAACTTGTACAGTCTTTTGATATGCAAATTCTTATGCTCAACCCTAGAACTATTGAAATGGAATCTTCAAGTGGAATCTCAGGAATATATATTTTTCAGATACTAATGTGTACAACTCAGTTTTGATATCTCATATAGTCCTTCCAGGAAGATAATGTTTCCCTCTCAAAGTGTTTATCTTTTAAGAATTCTGGAGAATCAGACACAAATATTAAAAACTTGACTTTATATTTATTCGGAAGATATCAGTTTTTTTTAAATAATGTCTGTGCTAATTAACCCTGTCTTAGTATATTGTCTCAAAGAATTATCATGACCCAGGCTGCATTTTTATATTTTAAATAAGAAACACAGAATTTGAGTCATCTGGGAGAGTAACCACAAATAATACATTTTAAAGTCTAAGTAATTATTGCACATTTTCTCAAAATCTCCAGGACTTGTTGATAATTGTGGTGATTAATACCACATTTTGTGACTTCTTAGTAACTGGCTTTATTTTTAAAGACCAATGGGATTGCAGCTAACATCATGCATTATACATGGAATAACTATTGTCCCATGACAATCTAGCCCTTACTTTGGGATATGGAAATTCCAAACACAAAACATCAGTGGTGGCAACAGAACTTCTTGCTGGAGATGGAGAGGAAACATTAAAGGGGAAGGAGAAGAATCCTATATAATAAAAGGCTAATATGCAAAATGACACTAACAGCAGAGCCACTGGGAATCACTGGTCACTCTGACACACACTGACCGCCAGAAGGCAGACGCTCAATGCAGGAGCTGCCCCCTGTTGGTCAGTGCACTCCCACAGGGGGAGCTCTGTTCATCCACTATCCTGGCTGATGGCTGCCAGTACAGCTGTGGTGGTGGGAGCCTCTCCCTGCCTCCTCAGCAGCGCTAAGGATGTCCGACTGCAGCTAGACCTACTCCCTGCTGGCAAGTGGACCTCCCCCAAATGCTGCCAGGCTGCCAGAAGGATGTGTGACTGCCAACTTAGGCCCAATCCCCCAAGGAGCGGGCCTAAGCCAGCAGGTGGTCATCACCTGAGGAGTCCCAGACTGAAAGAGGGCACAGGCCAGACTGAGGGACCCTCCTGAGTACACAAATTTTTGTGTACTGGGCCTCTAGTTAAGGTATAATATAGCAGAGGAAGTTGCATAAAGCCACTGGGTTCTGCTAATGCAATAGCTTTTTCACCTAATAATCAATTTAAACATATTTTCTTCCTACAGGGAAGTTTATATAATCTCTTCAACTACCACCATAGAAGGTAGAACAGAAAAAATTGTCATTTGAGGGTAATTAGTAACAATGCCTTTGTAGTTTATGCTCTGAAAGAAACAGAGCTTCTAACATAAAGTAGGAAATCAAGAAGACAGATAAATAGGATTACGAATTTACAACTGATGAAGAATATCTATCTTGAAGTTGTGAATTTTTTGCAATTGCTTATAGAGAGACTGAGAAATATTTTCATTTATATTAAAAGCCACATCATGGAAATAGACCATTTTTGTAAAGACCAAGAATAGCAAATATAATTAACAAAAGGCATGGAACCAGAACAAGGTCAGGATTTCACTAAAACAAAGAAAATTCATTACCGATGCCCCTGACTGGAGATTTATCATGTTCTGAGTAGGCAAGATTTGACATTAATGTTGCCCACTTCATATAGTTTGTATTCACTTTCTCACTATGCATGTTTAAGTTAATTTTTTCGTAAACTGTGTATTGCTAATTTCATGATGTTTTTCCAGTTATTTTTTCTAATCAATTTTATTGCTAGCTATATACATTTTGAATCAAAGAAACATTCAAAGGATAAGTACATTGGACTGGGTGAACCTAACTAATAATTAGAATGTAAAACAAAAATATTACAATATGATGGGAGGGTGATGGAGTATTGTCAAGCTTCATTTTGCATTCTTTCTGGAAGGGTAAATCCTAAAAGAAGGCAAAGTCTTAAGTAGAGAATAAAATCAGGTTTCTTTCTGCACATCTGTTATATCTTCTCTCCTCTCCTAGTCATCTTTCTCACTCTAACTCCCTCACTTCACTGCCCCCCCTTTTTCCTTTCTTCTCTTCCTCCCCTTAACACTTTCTACATCCTTCATTCCCTATCATAAACATATTTTAAGCAGCAATCACAGTGATATTTTGCTTCTTTTCTTTATTTTCCTCTCTGACTAATGAAAAAATGTTCAAAAAGGAATCATTGTCAGTGAGTTCCTGCTACAGAGTCCAGCCTCACAGTCCTGAAATGATGTTCTCTGATGCATAGCTTTGCTGAGTTGGACACACACGGCAGCACTAAGGTAACAGAATACTCAGATGATGTTGTCTTGTGAACTGAGGTGAGGCAGCTGCAAGTAAGAAGGGTGGGAAAATACACTTTAAAAATGTACAGAAGCCTGGCGATGAGCAATCTGGCATAGCAGGAGCTCCTAGGTAACAGCTGGAGCAGACAGAGAAAATAGCCTATTTTCTCTAGAAATTAAAAACTGAATTTCAGCTGAAGATGAGTCGATAGTAGCTGATACTGAAACTCCAAAAAAAAATAAGATCTATTTTTTTTAATGTTGAAATGTTCTCCTAATTGTCAGTCTCTGTATCTATACAGGATTACCAAGCTTGAATAAGTAGGTCAATTTGCAAGAGAGCTGAATCTATTACCCAAGTTGTTTCCAAGGTCTAGTCTCTCTTTCTTGTTCTCACACTTCCTTCTTGCTTCTTCTCACCCTCCTCCTCCTTCTTGTTTTAACAGTTTTAATGAGGTATAATGGAAATCCAATAAAATAAAAAGTGTACAACATGGTGAGTTTTAGCATATATATGAATCCATGAAACCATCACCACAAACAAAATAAACATTTTTGTAACCCCCGAAAGTTTCCTCCTGCTGTTTTAAGCTCTTTCTCATCACTGGCTGCAGGTAATCACTGACCTTTTGTCATTATGAAACCATTTTCATTTTAAAGAATATTATATAAATGGAATAATATAGAAAGTATTCTTTTTACTGCTTTATTGACTCAACCTAAATTTTAAGAGCCATCTATTTTCTTTATATATCCATAATTCGTTTCTTTTTATTGCTGACTAGTACCCCACTATATAAAAATAGCATAGTTGGTTTATCCATTTCAGTTTTTTGCTACAAATAAAGCATTTGTATACTAGTTGTGTGTGTCTGTGTACAAATGCTTTAATCTCTCTTGGGTAAACATGTAAGAGTGAAATATCTGGACCATATGATAGGCATAGGTATAACTTTTAAAGAAACAGTCAAACTTTTTTCCCCAATTGATTAACCATTTAACTTTCTCACCAGTAATGTTTGAGTTCCAATTGTGTTATCTCCTTGTCAACACTTGATACTCTGGGTCCTTTTAATTTTAGCAACCCTAAAGGGTCTATAGTAGATTATCCTTGTGTTTCAATTTGCATTTTCTTAAAGATTGAAGGTGTTGAGCATCTTTTATGTGTTTGTTAGTCATTTGTATCTGTTTTGGTTAATACCTATTCAAATCTTTTATCTATTTTTTAAATTGGGTTACTTGTCATATTGAATTAAAAGGGATTTTTGCCCTGGCCAGTGTGGCTCAGTTAGATGGAGCATCATGCTGTTCACTGAAGGTCACAGGTTCTTTTCCTGGTCAGGGCACATATCTGTGTCTCTCACACATTGATGTTTATCTCTCTCACTCTCTTGCTCCCACCTCCCTCTCTAAAATCAATAATTTAAAGTTGTTTTAATAAAATATTTTTAAAATCATATATTTTTTTTTTCTTTATCTGACACATGTATGTCAGATGTTTTCTCCCAGCCTGTCTTTTCTTTTGATTTTTAAAAATGGTGTCTTTTAAGCAATAAAGATTTTTAGTTTTTATTTTGATCCAATTGTGACCAAAACAAGTTTTTCTTTTATGATTCAAACTTTTTGTATTTAAGAAACCTCTTTCTACTGCAAGGTCACAAATATGTTTTTGCTATGTTTTCTTCTAGTAGTTTTATTGTTTTAGGTTTGTCCTTTAGGCTTATGATCAATTTCAAATTAATGTTTGTGTGTGGTGTGATATAAGGATTGATTTTTTTCCCCCTGGTATGGATATTCAATTGATCCACCAACACTTTTTTCAAAGACTTTCCTTTCTCCCACTGAATTTTCTTTGCAATTTGTGAAAACATATGTTAACTATATATGTTTGTGCATGTTTCTTGGGCTATTGTTCTTATTGATCTACTTGTTTATCTTTTCAACAAAACCAAATTGTCTTGACTATTTATTGTAACTATTTGGTAATTGTTGAAATAAGGTAGAATAAGAACTCCAGCTTCACTAAATCCCTTTGGTAGTATCGGCCTTTTGTGTATTCATATAAATATTAAGCATGTCAGTTTCTACAGAAGTGCCAAGTAAGACTTGTTTGGGGTTTGCATTGAAAAGTCCTGGCCTTTTAATAACCATATAAATTTCCCACATGTAAACAACTTCTTACTACTTAAGTTTTACATAAACTACAACTATGTTTAGACATAGCTGCTTTGAAAACCTCTGGCAGATGCTGCCCCTACCAGGCAGAAACATAGGCTTTGGCTGTTAGTTTTCAGCTGCAGACTTACTGAGGCACATTTTCAAATACTTCGGAACTGTGGTGGTTAAAATAACTTCTTTAAAGGAGAGAAGTGATACATTGGAAGCTAAGATCATTATCACTGCACATTAATTTTTTTTGGTATAAATTCATTTCTTCAAGACTTTAAGAACTCAGTTTTCATAATTATTCAATAAATATAAGCAGAAAGAAAAAATTCCACCAGAACCCCAGAAGCGGAAATAACATTACAATGCTAATACATTCAGTAGGAGGCCACAGTAATCCAGATTATCATACATAACTGTCTCATGGAAACTAATTTGACTTTTATTGTGCTGCTAAATGAAATTATTACATGAGCTATAGATTATTGAGCCCTGCAGCAATGCTGGAAAAGGAGGCACTGTGCTGCATCTTTTACTTTGATGATTGCAAGGTTTTTAAAGTACTTTACACATTAAGAGTGAGTAAAGAAGACTGTAATACTCAGAAACAATACAGTGACTGAAACCATTCCGTGCCAGAATCCATAAGCATGGCAGAAATAATGCAGCAAACAGAGCATTTCCTCATTCACCATGTGCATCCAATGAAGACAAGGCGGCACTGAAAAGAACTTGCATGTGAGAGCTGTGAATTAAAAAGACAGAGTTACGCATTCCTCTGACAGGCGTGCCTAGGACAATGGCCACAGCTGATTCCTAAGCATTCCACTAATGAACCTGGAATATTCTGGAGAATTTGTCATCTTACTTGATGGCATTAGAAACAACACACTGACCATGTAAATTCTACAACTTTGAAACCAATGGGAATTTTACAATCTGATTAAGGATATTGTTTACTTAAGACATAATTTAAGGCAAAAGAGAGGACTTGTGTTTGGAGATAAGTATTTTTGTTATAGGAGTTACATGTAAACATTACAAAGAATATACTTCTTGATATAGGAATTGGCATTTGAATTACAATTAATATTTTAATAGCAATGATTCAGTTTAGTACTTTTTTTTTCTTTATTCTATGTTCCCCAACACCATTTATTCACCCCCTATACCTTCTTCCACCTCCATCCACTCCTCCTCCACCCCTGCTCCTGCAATCACCACACTGTTATTTGTGTCTATGAGTACTTTCTCTCTCTCTCTCTTTTTTTTTTGCTTAATCCCTCCACCCAACACCCCTCACCATCACCAGCTAAAATTCTATGTCATTTTGGAATTCCTCTTTGGACACACTTTCCAAATAGAGTTAGTGTCCCCTGTCTTGTTATGAGATCCACTGTGCTTAATTTAGATCATTATTGGAGCATTCACATTTATTGCATGTAAGGGTTTAATGTACATATCTCTCGTGCCACTTGGAAAGCTCTAATATTTTGGGGTCTGTACTATTAGATTATGCCATCCTACCCTCTACCTAGATACAACAACCTACCAGCTCTTTAGGCCCATTTGTTGAATATTTAATTATGTGACTATAATCCAAGTCTTAACACCACCCAGGGTGACTTCAAGATCATTGTATAGCCAAGTCTGTCAGTCTTTCGAAAACTATAAATTCAAAACTATCAACCTAAAGCCACAACTTTTTCTTCTTCTAGTTTGTTTTCTTTAAATTTATTTCTGCTACAAGCCTTTCAGCTCATCTAGTTTCCCTATATATCAATCCCTTTACCTTTTTCCAGACCTCTAGCTTTCAACTTTTCCAATTTCTCCCTTTATCCTGTGAATAGTCTATGGTCTGTTTTGGCAGTATCCTTTGCTCTACTGTTTGTTTGTTTTTTCACTCATTTCAACTAAGCATCAAACTGGAAGACCTCTCTACTGGCTTCTTTCTTCATGATTATTCACCAGTAGCCTAGCACTACTTGGAACAAAACGACACGTCAATTCCATGGATACTTATAATCACCAGCTTCAAAGAGGTTCTCAGTAAGTACCTAGTTGACTCATTCTCCCACTTTCTGCAACAATTATTATATATTTTCTTCACTGTTTTTTGAAACTCCAAGCCAACCCTGTTTCTCCTACTGTGAGTTGATAATTGTTTCCAGTTTCCCAGAGCAATAGAAGCAACCAGAAAAAAGGACTCATTTTTACAGTAACAAGTATCAAATTACCTCCTTCTGCAGCTATTCTATCATTCTTTTCTCTAATGAAATTGACTTATGCCTCCTCATGTCTGTGGTCAGACAGTTCATCTACCTATTCATGGATTCTACCTGCTTACCAATTCTTAAAAATTCTGAATATTGATACCTTCTCCCTTCTGTATACTAGTATTTAATTGCTTTCTCAGCTCAAGCCTTTCCTCTGATATTTAAGCATGCTGAAGTATCTCCCAGATTAATGAAAATGCTTCTGGGTCCCCAAACCATTCAAGTCTCATCCCCTCTGTTTCCTCTCTTTCACTGACAAACTTTTAATCTCATGGCCTCCATTCCTAATCTGGAGAAATCACACAGCGATCTAAAATGTAGTGTCTTTTCCAACCACTGCACTGAAAAAGCTAGTACTGGAATGTTCAGTGAAATCCGTGTTATTTGGCATCTCAGCAATATTTGACAATGAACACTGCTTCCTTGAGTTGCTTTTCCAGCGGCCTCTGGAACTCCTTTCCCAGTTGTCTTCCTGCCTCTCTGGTCACTTGCTCTATGCTTCTTAGAAAATAATTTCTCCTCTACCCAGTAACTTGTTGTCTTAAAGTTTAGAATCTCACCTTCCCTTCACTCCCTAATACTACCGACAGATTTTATTCCACCCCATGCTTTTTAGTCATATTAACGTGCCAATGACCTTCAGCTCTGGCCTCACTTCTGAGCACCAGACCCATGTATATAGCTTTCTATTCATCAGCACCTCTATCTAGATACCTCAAATATACTTTAAGCACAACATGACTAAAACTGATTTCATGATTCACTGCCCATGTACAGGGGGGAAATATCTGGTTCATTTTCAGTGCCCTTTATCTCAGTAGAATAGCATCATCATTCAACCAGTTACATAAACTAGAAACCTTGGGGTACCCTTGACTCTCTCTCTTCATCAACCTAGATTTCCCATTCATTGCTAACGTCCATTCAAAGACTCTTTACTGTGAATGTCTTTCAAATTCCATCTTCATGGTCACTAACCTACCTCAAACTGCATACTCTCTTACCTGGAGCTCTATAATAGCATATTGCTAATCCTTCAAATCTATAATTGAATTTTCAAAATAAAGCTAAATTGATTACCTTAAAATGTACATATGATTGTGTTCCCCCAATCCTACTCCTGACTAAAACTCTTCAGTGTCCCCACTGCTCCAAGGATACAGAAAACAGAAAGCCCTTAATGGGACTATTTATTCAAGCTCCTTACCGTTAAAGCCTCTTGCTACATATTATTTATCTCACTCTAGAACCTTGCCACACTAGCTCTCCCAAAATTCCTCCAATGTGTCATGTTCTGTCGTGTAACAAGAACTTGACACATGCAATTTCCTGTGTCTGCACACTCTTCCTCTCTTAGTTATTGAATAAATTCATAATCAGCCTGATCATTTTCTGAGACAAGCTTTCCCCCATCCACAGGCTAGATCAGATTCCTTTAGTTCCAAGCAAAATGACTTATGTCATTTTCATACATGCGCAGTAGCATTAGTTACTTTGGTCTGTGCCTATCTACTCTCCACTGCTACACCAGGCTGAATGCTCCGTGAGAGCTGGACAGGGTCTATTTAGGACTGGCCTTTAATAAAACTCAATACATATTTTTTGTTGGATAGATAGATAGATAGATAGATAGGTAGATAAAATATAGAGAGCATAACAGCATGTTCAAAATATCAATAAACTAGAAGACAATATTTTTCTGTTTTCTTTGTTTCTCATGTTTTTTATATTTTAATCAAGCAAAATCTATTAGTGACTTTTTAATCTCTTGTGTGATTTGATTTTTTTTTCTAATTGAGAAAATATTGGATTCTTTGATTTTCTTTTACCTTAATCAGTGGTTTTTTTTTTATTAGTCCAATATTCTGAAATAATCTTTCATCTCCACAGTTACCTACATGGGTTTAAACAGAAGCAGCAGAAATACTTTATAGCTAGAGAGTAAGCCTGGTAATTGGGGAAGAAACAGAAAAGTTCAATTATTAATTTTATTATAAACTACTTGATTTAAAGTGTTTATACTTTCCTAATATGTGTGTATGATTGTTGAGTTTTATGAAATGATGTGATATAATTTACCTTATACATTAGTATAAAAAAATTAAAATATAATAATAGGAGACAGGAAATGGATAATTGTAAACATTGAGTATGGAGACTACTTTAGTGGGTTGACACAAGAATGTTTTACTTATTCTTGGTGAAATGATTTGCCCAAGATTCTTTACAAAGCTTTCTTGAAATAAGAATTGTAAATGAAAAAAAACATGCAAACTAATGACACCAACTAAAGTGTGTATTGGTATAAAGTACTGAAATCTATAACTTACTATCAAAAGTGTCAATAAAATAAGATAGACTAATGAATGATTAGAGTGATGGGTGGTGGATAGTATTACATAAAGTAATAGTTACAAAACTTTTAAATATATTTTTGTTGATTTCAGAGAGACAGGGAGAAGGAAGGAAAGATAAAAACATCAATAATGAGAGAGAATCATTGATTGGCTGTGACCTCCTAGTTCATAGGTTGACACTCAATCACTGAACCCCCCTGGTCTGGCTAAAGATTAATTATAAAATCTAGATAGAGTATTTAGTTGTTCACCCTATTATCTTATCAACTTCTATGTATATTTAATATTTTTCATTAATAAAATATTGAACATTTTTGAGTACAAACAAAATAAAATAAAATTAATGTTTCCCTGTCCTTGCTCTTGACAGATTCTTAATGTATTTTAGCCATGGATTCACTTTGCATTAAAAGGTTCCCAAACTACCCCTCTTAGTTTTTCAAAGGAGCAATTCCAGTTCTGAGTAAAAATCTAACACAAGGAAAATAGTCCTTCCTAGTCTGGCTCCCTTTTCCTGAGGTAATTTCATTATAGGGACTTTTCCAACATTTCTACTTTAGGTATTTGCCTTAGAGCTTCTTACAATTTGTCTCCAAAAATTGATCCTTAGTATAAATACTACATAAAGTTATCTGGCCTCAGGGAATAAATATTTAATTTCTCTATAAAATTTGAACATGCCTATTTGACCTTTGTTGTTGTTGTTTTGTGAGAAACTTTAAAATTTAAGACCTGCTTTGAGCCAATTGCCAAGACCTCTCAGAATTTCCGGATTGGAAGCTGAGGTGTTGGGGGAGACCCTAACATGAAAGAGAATGTGTTGTCTTAAAAAAACACATAATAGGTTATTCAGCAATGCTGAAGGTCATGACATAGATTCATCTCATGATATTCTTTCTGTTTTTAATTCCTGAAGTTCAATTTTAATGTGGAGGGATGTTGGGCAAACCATTTCACCACGAATAAATAATACTTTCGTTCATTTTATGTCTAATTTTCCAGATATACTAAATAAGGAGAAGATAAGGAAATGTGATGATTTCCAAGTATCTTCCATATTTTACTTGTAGGTTCAGTGAGTCTTCCTTAATACTACATCTGGCTAAGGGCCCCTAGTATCCTATATAATAAAAGACTAATTTTTCTTCAGTCCTATTTACTCTGACATCTATTTCTACAAGATGAGGAGAGAAATGTGGTTTCTAGATGTGCCACAGACTCGGGAAGGCTGGCATTCTTGGGAACCACTAAGCAGGACCACTGCAGAAAATCTGTAACACTTCAGCTTTATCACTGTCTCATTCAGAGAACTGGGTGCCAGGAGACTTGTTGCTTTGGTTCCTTGAAATATGAAGTTACAAAACAGCTCAATAGCTCTTCAACTTTGTCCTGAGTAGTCTCTAACTAGAAGTGGAGACTTAGAAGTTTTATGTTAAGACAAAAATAAAAATTTAGGAAGTGCAAGGGCAAATGAAGCTGCAAGAACAAATGGCCAGTTTGGTTTTCTTAGGCAGTGTTAAAGTATGAGCTGCACGTTTTGAGTGATATGAGAGCCTCTTTGCAAACATTTCACTCCAGATATTGTGTTGGAGAGTCACACCTAAGGGATCTCAGAAGCTAATAGCTTGCCAATACCCAAAGCTCCTCACAGGCCTGTGTAAATCTCCTCAATTAATCTCCATTTTAAAAACTAAAAAGTAAATAGGTAAGTAAATAAAAATAACTAACTGAACAGCATCTCCAGGACATATGCAATACATCACTTTTGTTTTATAAGAACAAAGAGTCTGGGAGAGACAGGGAGGGCAAGAGGATTTATACAAGGGTATGGGCAGGGAGAGGTTGAGGGTTTTGAGTCAATAATGAGCGTCAGCTCACATTAAGAACCTTATTGTTTCTATTACAGACCCCAGGCCATCCTCGCCCTGTTGCATGTGTAAAGTCTAGAGTCTATTTTCACTGTTGCTTTAGGATAGACTGTATTGAGTATCCAGGGAACAGAGAAGACATTCCTTGCAGATTTTGTCTTACTCCCTAAGGTAATATCATTTCTCACAGTTTATCAGTTTTACTATCTACCACTGGAAGGAGTCATATCCTCTGAGGGATAGTGCATAGTTCCAACACAAGTGGAAAATTCTGGTAACAGCCTGTGGACAGGGACTCAGAAGACCTAGGGTTTAGTCTCATCCAAGACACTTTATCCCATTCATCTTGAGTAGAGTTTTTACCTTCCGGGAGTCAGAGTCCCAATGTTGGTAAGATGAAAATCAATAGTGAACCACAAAGTTCTGCTCTCTAGCTCCAGGCAGGATGTTATAAAGGAGCTCGGGTGAGAATGATGATGGTCTCTAACATTGATCAGGCACCTACTATATTTGGTCACCATGTTAAATATTTTATGAGTGATATTTAACTGTGTTCTCACATAATTCCTATAGATGATAAATCTAAGGCATATTCTTACATTGCAGAGAAAGTGTGTATTCTAGGACTTTTAATCTTTTTTTTGTTTTTTACCTCTTTCTAGCCAGAACTATTGAGATGTCAAAATAAGTAAATGTCGGTAAAAATTCTTTAGAAATTATAAAACAAATTGTAAATGTGAATTATTATTTGGATCACCAGTCAGCACTCCATGCAAAATCGGGGACAAGATATTTGTCTCTTTCCTGGATACATTTCAATCTTAATTTCATCTACTCTCTAGTTATTTGAACCGGTCTCTCACTTGTATCTTTCTTACCTATCTTTATTTTTTTTAATTTCATTCTATTCCAATAAAAACTTAGATATTGCTTGGCCTCACTATTGGAACATTAGAGTCTTTATTCTCAAACTGTAAAGAAATTGTAAGTAAATTCTCATAGATTATTTCCCATTATAATGGGATGGAGTTTTCAACAATAAAAATAAAAGTTATGCTAGGTTATCTCATGTGGTGTTCCTACACCAAAGGTTTATTTGGGATGACTCTTAAGAATAACAGCAAGGAAGCCCTAGCTGCTCTGTCAGTGGATAGAGCCTCAGCCTGCAGCCTAAAGAGTCCTGGTTCGATTCCGTTCAAGGGCACGTACCTAGGTTGCAGGTTCCTCCCTGGCCGGGGCCCAGGTCAAGGCTCATGCAGAAGGCAACCAATTAAAGTGTCCCTCTCACACTGATATTTCTTTGTCTTTCCCTCTCTCTTCCACGCTCTCTAAAACTCAATGGAAGCAAGGAAAAAAAGGGTAGAAAACAGGTCGCTAAGAGGGAGAAGTTGAACTACAATGTAGTTTTGATGGGAGTGAAGCCAATGTTACAGTGAATCCTGAAGCTGCAGATGTATTCTAAGTTGATATGAGAGGGCCAGGCCTTCTCCTCCCATGGAGATTAGTCAGGAAGGGATATGACCTTGGCTCTGTTCAGCAGAGGCAGGCCCCAAAGGGGCCTGACTCCTGAGGACTGGTTGCCTGCAGAAATCCCAGAAGCTGTGGTAACAGGTACTTCCTCCCTTTAGTCACCCGCTGCCCTGGAGGATGGGCAAGAGGGCATTTTGTGACCTGAAAAGCTTCTCTCCCAAATATACTTTGCTGTGCAAAACTGGCCACTGAATAATTTTACTAAAGACCATTCTAGAGGGAAAAGGTAGATACCCTGATTTTCTTTTGAGACTTAATGCAGCAAGGAGACTTTTTCTGTCTGCTGACATAGTCCTAATTGAGATCTGCAAGCAGGAAAGGACCAGCAAAATGGCAAAGAAGAACTAGCAGGTCACAAATAGGAAACTGGCCTGATAACTCATACTTTCCATAGGAACTGAAGAATTGTACTCAAAATGAGTTACACATGTTTTTTTCTTGTTAATCTGTCTTTTGTTATAGGGGCCCCAGACAAGAATTCAGAAAGGTCGAAGGAAAATTGTTCTTTCCACCCTTAGAAGACCAATAGTTGAGAATGTGATTAGAAAATAAAAATGGCTGCTATTTAGCAAACTTAAGTGTGTGCCACCATTGCAGATATACAGAGTTCTGTGCTGGGGTCCAACCCCAACAGGTCCAGGGGTCCCCAAAGGTGTGGACAGAGTCGGCAAAGAAGGAATGACATGGAGACAGCGTTCTGTTGATCAGCAGCCTTGCCAGGATCTCTAGCCACAATCTCCAGCCAAGTTCTGTGTCCATGTTCTCTTGCTAGGTTCTCCAGCCAGGTTCTCCAGGTTCTCCAGCCAGGTTCTGTAGCCATGTTCTCTCGCTAGGTTCTCCA